>NC_042530.1:8072174-8403603 GCF_900963305.1 Echeneis naucrates | reverse complement strand
ACAGGCCAGCCTATCTAAATTGATTTTAAATTAATGAATTAATGAACTGTTGGTGAAAATGTGCTCATTGTCAGTGCCTTGGGCTTTTCAGGGGCAACAACCCTCAGGATACCGGATCTGTAAGGCCAAACTGAGTCACGCCTATAAATCCCATAGTCCTATAAATAACAGTATACGATGGATTCCCCGGCAGCACGGCGACATAATGGTTAGCACTGTGGCGTCACTGCAAGAAGGTGGTGGGTTCAATTCCTGTTCGGATTGTTATGGTCGCGGGTTTCCTCCCACCGTGCAAAGATATTCATGTTTAGGTTAATTGTCTAAATTGTGTGTTGGCCCTGTGACTGCTGACGTGTCCAGGGTGACCCCGCCCTCAGCCAAGGTGAGCTGGGATTGGCTCCAGCACTCCCCGCGACCCGGAAACGGATACGCGGCAGAAGATGAATGAATGAATGAATGAATGAACTACAATTATTGTTTTAAATTCCGGATGCCCGGAAGTGAGATAAGTGTGAGTGGCTGCGGCCAGTGAAAACATCGGCAGAGCTCCTCTTGTTTATACAAAGAAATTAACTATACGATGCCGGAGGTAAGTTGATGGTTAGAGGTTTTAAATGAATCTTAAATCATATTTGACTGGAGGAGACATTCAATTTTGTGTTAAATAAGGTTCATCTAGCATTGATCCTTTGCTGTTTTGGTGTTATCCAGTTTTTGGTTGTTGCTTTTTTTCCCTGGTAAGTAGTAATTTTGTGTTTTGACACAAGAAGGTGATAGTCGATTTTACAAGTACAATATATGGGACTTTATATGGATTATTAATGCACTTTGCCAACCACATTATCCAGCTGATAATGTCGTGCCTGCTATACTAACTGTTAGACCTGCACTAAAGGATTTGAGATAACCGAGCCACCTACAGGTTTAACCAGTACATTTCCCTCTGGTATTTTTGTAAACGTTTGCAAATATTCTCTCAAGGTTATGTTTGAAGAGCCCTTAAAACTTTAAGCGAACAATGACTTCAGGCTCTTTCCATGCTTTACTGAAATAACCTTCAGTGAATGTTCGCTGAAGATTTCAGCTGTGGATTGCTGCTATGCAAGGTCTGTACTCACATTTTGTATTAACTAAATTAGTTTGTTTTATGCCAAGAAATTTGGTGTGGTGATATTTATGGCAGGGTGGCAGCAAAACCTTAATGAAATGGATGATTGTGGTACATTTAGGCATCATGGTGCACTTGTTATAGTATTCATCAAATATATCCATGGAATAACAATGCAAGTGAATCAATTCTTTCTTTCTCCACCCATTGTGTGGGTGTCCTTCATAGATATCATGGCTGATTTTTAAGGCACAGTTCACAGTCACAAGCTTTAAGAAGAACTGATTACCAGTAAATAGTCAAAGAGCAGATAGATCCAGAAAATCTGGCAATTTGTCAAGATGGATTTGGCAGTTGTGGGCGGCAGAGATCACTTTCATTTTGGACTGACTTGCATGCTAGTTCTACTATTTCTAAATCTGTAAATAAGAGCAGAGACTGGAGATGTAGAGGAGAGAGGAAAAAGATGAAGATGTTCTGTAGAGACAACTGACTTAAGCATTTTAAGCTTTCCTTTCCTAATTCAAGTGGTCAGTAATCACAATAAATTTCTCCTCACCAATGAAGTTTATCAAGCATGCTCATGAGAATAACATTTACAGAACAAAAATAAGGAAGTGTGACATTGAACTTCCAGCATTGTTGTTGAAATAAACATACCAAAATGGATGTAAACAGATATAAAGATGACAGCACTATTCTCCAAGTATGTACTGTGTTATATAACAACTTTTATTCAAGTCCGATAACATACATTTATTAAAATCTCACTGTACGCACATAAGCTGTAAAAGGTAAACATTTCTGACACTGTCACTGATTCATACCTGAGTAATGACACAATAAGCTGTTAAACAGGCTACACTTTCCAAATTTAGTCTGCGCCAACTGAAAAAACATGTCTGGCATTACAAGAGGAAGAATTCAGTCTTGACCAAACCCTAGATTTTCAGGTTACAGCACAATATGTACACCAACAATATTGCAGTAATAAAGGCATTAATCATTTTTTTTTACAGCTTTAGTTTGAGTCTAATTAAGGACTAATCCAAAATAAAGTAAAACAGCACCCAGAAAAGTCAATGCACAATCATACGATGGTGATAATTAAAAATGAAAACTTTTTATTTCAAATTAATTTTTTGGAAGACAGTAAACCCTTAGATGTGCTTTAAAAAAAAAGTGCCGTTGTGTGACAAGTGCTGTTCACTGCCATTCACTTAAAAAAAAAAAAAAAAAAGCATACTGGAGAGTGAAGTCTGTATTAATCCTTTGTCAGTGGAGAGCAACAGTAAACGTTAGGAACAAAGAAAGGATTATAAATTACAAGCAATCATGGGCAAGATTGAAGTTCCTAACTTGGATGACATAAATCATAGCTCACTGATGCAACAGGATGCTCTCTGACATTGCCTCTGTGATCTGTCTTTAACCAAGTTAGCTCGTTTTGGATTTTTTATTTTTGGCATCCAAAAAACCCCCACCAGTTCATTCCACATGAGAAAAGAAAAATAAAGTGAAGAACCTCAAACAAATTAGCTTTGGTTATCCTTTGCAGGTCTTCATCAGATTATAGCATGGATTAAGATGAAATCTCAGAGGAATATGCGATGTTTGGATAAGTAGCTGTGTTGGGGGTATTGGGGGCCTACAGTGTGGTCATATAAATGGAAGTCTGTCCCTGTTTGTCTCACATTTTTTCAGCAGACCTGATGCGATGGCCTTCACAGCCCTCATGGTCTCAGTGCAAGTTGGGTTAATCAGCAATTCAGGCAGAAGAAATCCAAAATATCCTGTGTCCCTTAGTTCAAATGCAAACGCATACGGGATGCCGTTCCTGTAGGCCCAGTCGATAGAGCTGCCTGAGCTAACATCTGGGAGAGAGTAGGAAAAGCTTAGAACAGTCATGATAGCTCTGTTTGGTTTCCTAACCTTGAAAAATCCAATAAAGAGAGGGACCAGTACTCACAGAGAGTTGTGGAGGCAGGTCCATATCTATACCTGACTCCATAGGCGGAGTACAGCGCTGAAACAGCACTCTGAGCTGCTGACTCCTTCAAAGTTAAAGCAAAAGGACAGTTTATTTCTTCACAATAGGCTTTAGCATCAGCTTGATTCATTTAAGTAACATTGGAACTTTCTATATTGATTAAAAAGTGGTTGTTTACCATTTATTTATTACTATTTAAAACAGGTGGCCTACCACACAGCTGAAGTTGGGAATAGTTGCATATTTGTAGGAATAAGGGTAAAGCAGCATTTGGGCGTAGGCATGGATGGATATGTACGCTCTGAGATGCTTCTTGTGCTTGCGTAGGAACTTGGCGACAGCCTTGACTTCAGGCTCAGATTCAGGAAAGGGACCACAGTAGGTGTCATCACAGGGATGACGTGAGGCACCCTCATCTGAGGAGGAAGAAGAGAACAGGGGTGCAGTCTTATGATTGAATCTCTCCAAGATGCATTCAGAAACCGATCTGGATGGACAAATTAAATTTTTGCTCAATTTTATACCCGATCGTAAAAAAAGAAAAAGGTTGGGCTCAGTGATGTGTATTCATCCTCTACTGGACGCCGTCCAGCTACAGTGACTGTGCAGGCAGTAAGAAACCAGAGAGTGTTATTATAGGCAAAAACTAATACAGACACAGATTGAAATCACAGAATGCACTATAATGCCAAGGATAACCAACGACAAAATGCTTTACAGAAATACTGGCCCCCACTTTCAAGGCCTACCAACATGGATAAATGTTTCTGGGTGATGGGATGTTTGGTATCCTGAAAAGCTCACTGTCCCTGTTTCTCCTTCTTACATATTACAGGAGAACACACATCAGTGCACGTGCCATTAAATGATGTTAATGATTGAAGCAAGGACTTGATTTGAAATGATTTATTCAGAAATTCAGAGCAGACGAAGAAAGATCCTCGCATGCAGGAAATGTCCTGTAATTATTGCTGTCCTTAAGTTGCACTGTTGGGTCCTTTTTGAAACTCTGCATTATTTACCCAGATGGCTGATTTTATGATGCTCCCTTGGGGATGCAACATGTGGTTCTTCATTCTCTTTGTTTCTGATAACTTATATCTCTGTATGTGTGTATGCACCACATGAATCTTTGTTGTGTTCTCATGGTCCTCCCAGAATAACGATGATTTGGCTCAACCACCCGCTAACCACCCATCAGGCTCTAAAGGACATCAAACAGACCTTCGTCACCACACAAATATTTTACCCACAGCTTACACCAATTAATTGACAGGAAAGACTACATCAGCAACAGGCTGAAATCAACAGATTGCCAAACTACAACATGCGTGTGCGTGTTTGTGTGTTTGTGTGTGTTAAGAAACTCACCACACCATTTCACTTTCCAGTTTCTGTTCGCATCCACACCTCGGCAGTGGAACTTGTGATTTTTGGACCGTGTTTTTCTCCAGAACCGATCCTACAGGGAAAATAAAAAAGTAACTGTCACTGTGTGTCCACTTACTGTTAGACACATCCAATACACACGGATCTCTGCCAGCGACAACAACCCATCTGTCACTCATTGAGGCCCAGTGAGTCGGTTACTAACAGCAGACATGGAGACAGTAGTTGAGGAACATTTTTCACAGGCATTATCTTCACAGAAGAATAGATAAATCCTCCAGCAGAGATAAGCACAGCATAATGACCAGAATATCACATCTCCATGCTATTGAGTTTTTCAATTACAGTCTGAATTCTGATCCACTTGAACAGTATATTACCTTCAAAAATATTCAAAATCTGAGTAGGAGAGAGGTGTTTTTTTTTTTTATCCTGAATATCAAACCTGAATAAAATAGAAGATTTCTCCTCTGAGCTGAGCATTTTATGTAAAGTATCAAAATGGTATAAGGAAATGTCAAAAAAATTTTTTTTTGAAAAAACACAATAAAAATTTCAAATTATTCCAGTTTGAAAGTTAAAGCAAGCAGAAGAAAGATTTAGTTTGTGCTGTGTATGTAGAAAGACCTACTGTACCGTGGTCCAGCTGAAGTGATATCCATCCACATTGAAGACAGGCATGATGTAGAAGTTTAGCTGGTTGAGCAGTCGTCTCATCACAGAGTCGTACTGGTACGAGTTGATGGCCTGTAATTATGATATAAACACAATATAATTACAGAGCCGCTAAACTGCCGTACTCAAGACATATATCTAGCCTGAGATAACTACATGTCATTACTATGTATCGTTTTTACAATGTTCAAAGCTTATGCATGTTCACCATGTCACACAACTATAGTGTCTCAATACTCAGACTGGCACAGATGAGGGCTTGGGGGAGGAGAGCTGGTCTAATACAGCTAATACCCGCTTATTAATCAGACTGTTGGTTAACATGAACACAGATAGCACTCTGACCTCCAGTGGCCAACCTCAATAACTACATCACAGTAGATTCTCTCAGGGCATTTTTGACTGTTTACAAGTCCCCCACGATTTAGTTTTATGTTAATCTGTTTTTTATTTCCTGCTGCCTCTGCCTCCTTCATTCACTCAGGTCCTACTCATCTTCTTCTTGTTTTAAGAATTCCATTTATATTTAAGGCCACATGATAGCCATAAGTAATTAGTAATATATTTCATTTTTGTCCCTGTGATGAGAGACAAAAACATAAATTTAAAAAACTGTCTTCAAACAGAATTGAAGCACAACAAATCACTGTTTTGACTCAGCCAAACCCCCATTTTATCTTTCAGTATTGAGTTTGATTGAGTTTAATCATGCAAGAATTTCTTAGGAATGGGGATAAATCGGAGATTTAAATTGATAGTCATACTGTTTTCCTTTAATTACCTAAACTTTCTGGCAGTCATTATTTCGCAAATCCTACTCATCTGGCATTTAAGTAGTTTAAAACAACCAATTAAAAGTTCTTGCAGTTAATGTTTGAATTTGGTCCTGCACCTCCTCATTTCAGAGAGCACCAATACTTTGAGGTTGTGTTGGAATTCAAGCAAATGCTTGTTTCATGTTCACCATCTGAACAATAAAAGGTTTTCTTAAGTATTTGCATAACTACGCGTGACAAGTGAGCAGATGTTCATGTTTTGTCAACAGCGAGGAGACCAAACATCAGACTGCAGGCTGCAGGCCACCATTCGGTGGGCATCCAGAATGATATGTGTTGTTGCATTACAGAGGTGGAAATAACGTGTGACCTAATTTCTTTTTTAACTCTCACATTTGCAGGCTAAAAAAACCAGACTACCTCTTTGACAAACCACTGGCAAAAGGCAGGTCCGATCCATTCTCTAGCGTGAACACCACAATCAATCCACACAGCTTTCTTCTGGGGACGGCTTCTCTTTCCTAGCTGACAGAAGGCAGGAACTGTCAGTTTTAGGGTAAGATGAGCACGATGCTATGTGTTTCTTCGTTATGTTTTTGTCTGTTACCTGAAGCACGTACAGTGGTCTTCTCTCGTATGATTTCCCAACGGAGAACATGCTAACAAGGTCTGGATGGGTTCTGTTCATCTCAAACATCCAGCTCTGGATCTTCAGGCCAGAAAATAATGTAGAGAAGTGATTCGCGAGTTAAACTTTTCTTAGTTAATCCAAATACTACCAAAGCCTGACAGAGTAAAGACTTTCTTCTGTGATTTTGTTTTCATGACTATGATGTGTATTATGCATATGCTCCCATGTGTCACGTATGAGCATTCATAAGGGCATATGTCTTTGCATCATAATTTATCTCCATCATCACAGAGAGATTCATGTGCGTGTGTCTGTGTGTGTGTGTGCGCTATACAGTGGCACAACACACTAAAGATTTCTGCAGGCTCGGAGGACCTGTGTGTGGAATTCCTGCTGCTTCATTGAGCCTGACCACGATTGAATAACACTCCAGAGTTGTGAACTGTTGGAAGTGGAGCGTGTGTTTGTGTCTGAAAGCACGAGGTTGTGCGAGAGAGACCTATATATAATTTGGAGTTTGAGCGTTCTCTGCATGCTTTAGAAACAAATCAGAGGAGCATGAGAGATATGATTAGATTAGATGTTGGTGTTTGCATCTACCTCTTCCAGAGAGTGGTAAACCTCGTAGTCATACTGAGACTCAGACCTCCGCTTGCGAGAGGAGCGAAATCCTGTCTGCTTTTCAATTTCCTTCTGCAGATTGGAGATTAACACCCTGCGGATAGGAAAGTCAGGACACTTGGATTAGTTCGGTTTTTTTGTTTTTGTTTTTTCTTAATCCTTCTTTTCCTTGCTTGCTAACTTGTAACATATATATATATATATATATATATATGTGTGTGTGTGTGTGTGTGTGTGTGTGTGTGCTCCAAAAATGACATGGGAGAACTGAAATAATTAAGAGTTAAAATAGTTAGTAAGACATATTCCCATCGCAGAGAGACTACAGCGTCACTGCAGAGTTACTGACTGTAATATATCTGCTGAGTGTTGAAGGCTAGCTTAAATGGGGACAGAGGGGTCCTGGATTTACAGTTGACTCGTTAAATGCCAATTATACAGCTGCTTGCACTCATTCTCTTGTCCTCCAGTGCAAAAACAGATTTCGACATCAGCACTCACTCTACTATTGCACAAATGATGCTATTTATGGCCGTGTTGTCTACCAGTAAATAAAATGTGTTGAAAATTACTGAAGCCATAATTATCACCACCGTTATCTGTACAGAAATTTGCTTTCAGTCTTATCAAACCCTCTGCCTCTTCTCTTCCCTCAGCAAAATAAAATAGATGATGGGATCTATTCTGCACAGCAGCTATGTGTGTAACCATAATCTCCTAAAACATGCTTCTTCACAAGGACATATGTGTACACTTTTTCACCCATAACTACTTCAATAACATCTCAAAATGACAAAAATCCTCAATTACCCAACTACCTTCCAAAGAAGGTGTCCCCTGCAGTGCTAGTTTAATTTTTTTTTTTAAAGCAAATCAACAGAGAGTGGGAAAAACCTCCTCATCCTTAGATCTGCAATTCCCCCCTAAGGATAAAGATGACAATGGAAGCTACAGCCGCTTTGATAAAACTTCATCATTTTAACATTAATTTTGATGAAGGATGGGGAAGAGAGATGAAAGGGTTTCTTTTCGGGGCTGACTGAATGATGGCCTCTGATGTTCTGTGTGTAAGGGTGTATTTATGTGGGTCCCAGCTTTGAGGAAAGCGTGAGAGCTTTTGCATGCTAACTGTGGCCAACTGCACGTGCAAATCATACTCTGACTGGAGAAAGCAGGATAATTGCAATGTCCAGCAACTGTATCTCGAGGGAAACAACTTATTTCTGGCCTTATGGTCCTTCCAGACTTACTGATAATGAATACAATCCTGCTTTAAACGTGCATGTAGGTGCTGTGTGTCGTTGCGTTTCACATGGATATCCACAGTGGCATTATGATGGATGAGTGAAACACTGTTGGGCTGCCAAAAGTCCACCTAAAGGGAACAACAAAAAAGATTTTGAAACAAAAGTAACTGCGAGCTACGAGAAAGAAAGAAAAAAAGAAATTTAAAGACACACATAGTTAACACTGAAACAAACTTTTAGAATTCGCTTGAATCTACGTTTAGTGTGTATCTGTTATGTTCTGATAACTAAACTAATGCCCAGAAGAAAAGCCTCAATAATCTAAACTGTTGGATGTTTAAAATCAGATTAGACTCAGATATCATGATGATGATCATATTGTTTTGGTTTGGCAATCTTAACCCTGAACCATTTAACATTCCTCTAGTTTCTTCCCTCAAGTGATGAAGCAAGTAGGGGAAATACTGATGACTCCACAGTGCTAATGGGAGAAAGCATACTCAGCCGTAATCAAGAGTGAATCGCTACTTGACTCTTTGCTGTTTGACCTCATGTATTAGCAACAAAGATCCCGTCCTTCAGCACCTGTTATCCGAGGCTGTATTACTTTTAGTTAAAATGCACAGCTCATCGGCTGAAATCGAAGTTAACATCAACACAGAAACCATGTGGTAACTCTGATGAAACAATAGGTGTGGGTGGGGGTGGGGGGGCTACTAAGATTTTTTTTTTTTTTTAACAAACTAGAAAGCACTGACCTACAAATGACACACAGAGAGAAGAGATAGAGCGCTGTATACTCAGGACATTCTTCCATGTCTGTGTTCGCAGACGTGTGAACGCCCTCAGCTGGCCTTCATTTGCAGCATCGCGGTAGAGACGCACAGGCTGGTACAGACGCTTGTTAATGTGTCAATTGGTTTAATGGTTTACAGAATGCATACCAGATTCATTTAGCTTTCTCTAGAGCCAGAGGAGTAGAGAGCCCTCAGCTGGAATGCCTGGTGACTATTGAAGCACTTTTATGGCATTTCCAAACGGTTAAATACCTCTAATGTTTCAGCAATGCTCCTCTGTTAAATAAACAAAACTAAAACACATCTGCCAAAAAAGCACAAAACATCCCTGATCAGATAATAAGACTCCTCTGAAACAGCACCCCTAATTTGAAATTCTATAGCTGTATTTATAAGCCATAAATATGTGTTCTTTGTCTGGTTCATAAATCTGTAAATCTTCATAAATCGCTTGACTATGTGATTTTCTTTTTCTTTTCTTTTCTTTTCTTTTTTTTTTTTGAGCGTGTATACTGGGTAGCTATTCGATTTTTTTGTTGTTTTGGTTTGGGCTTTGGAAGACAGTCATGAGCAGAACAAGAAGCAAAAGTTATAGTTCTATAAAATGAATCGCCCTTTTCCTTCAGGCAGATGTGGTGAAGCTGTAGCTGAGTGTTTATATGCAAGCAAGGTTTAAATATTCACAGCACTGGCATGCTTTTGGCTGCGACACATTTCACAACCTGATGTTGGCTTTTCTAATGTAAACCATTCAAAGAGGCAGTTTAACATTTTTAAACGTTTGTTAATTCACTCTCGGAGAATTGCAGTAGACCATGAAATATGATGCTTCAGCTAGCAGACAGGTATCTTGGTTTACCATAAATTTTGGAAACGGCTAGATTAGAAAACAAAATTAGCATAGCAGTATAAACAGTGCCTCAAATCATTTTGCAAGGACAGAGGTTATGGTTCATGTACAAAGTTAGGATGAGAAAAGAGAAATTTATTTAGTGCCAACTCAGTGTTTATCCTTATAATGCAATATGACAAGACAGTCTGTCTCTACTGCTAAGAAGAGACTGACTGAGATGACAATGATGTCATCTTTAGACAAATGCTGAAGCCGACCTTGATGCAATAATAATGTAATAATTCATGGAGTGCAATGACAGCAGCTGTCATTTCAAGATATTAGCACATGTGCGTCACAGATTTAAACCCTGCAGAACCTAAAAACACTTCTACAGTGTGAGCTAAGAGGAAGAGACACTCACTGATTCTATGTCACTGCTCCCACCAAACAACATGGGAACAACACAAGTAGCATTTTCATAATCCATTAACTGTGCCATTTTTCGAACACTGAATAAATCCAGCTGTTCAACTGTGATGACCTTTTTTTGCCATATGTAACAGTAAATTCAACATCTTTGGACAAGTTGCTGGAATTGACAGGCACCATCTTGTGTCCTCTTCCAGACAGTCATTAACTTTCAACAGAAGCTGAAGTGAAAATAGGGCCCACAGAGTGATTATAAAGTCTTTATGAAAATCTAGATAAACCTTTTTTTGACAGTTCAAAGTTTTCATGAAAGTTCTCTGAGCTTGCGGTTTGTTCAGGGCTGCGAGGCCGACTTTAAATTTCCACAATTTGTTTCCACAGGCCATTTCTATAAATCACACTCTGTTCAGTTATGGTGACTCTTACAGCTCATGCTATGTACCATTTAGTTGGATTAGTTTATCTAAAGTGTTGCTGCTGCTTCTTCAGTGAACCAGAGGTTCATTGGAATGGTCTACTCATCACCATGTGGTGGGAGCAACACAGAAAAGGACACTTTAAGTGTTATGCCAACGTTGCCAAAATAAATAAAATAAATAAATTTACTGGAAAATATGTTATTTTGTTGACGATGGATCTGATTCTTGATTCCTCCGCACTTAGTGTACAGTAGTCATTTATTATTTGACTTCAGGTCTTTTATGAGGCGGAAACTTTGACTCTGGCACTGGGAGCATGGTGGTGTGGCTAAGATACTGAATACACATGTCCACAGCTGTCCAAACAGTCACTTTCACTGCCTTGGTTGGCCCCAGAGCACCATGTCTGCTGCCCTTCCATGGAACTCAGGCCAGATCCTCACCAGCAGTTTGGCTCTTGCCTGATTTGCACACCGCAAATCATAAACATTTACTGCGCTCTCTTTTGTCCTCTTCCGTCCTTTCCCGGCCCGGAGATGTGTTGGTGCTGGACCACTTGATCTGAATCTGGACCGCTCCCCTTCCTGGATGGTGTTCAGGGCTGAAAGCGAACACTCTGCTTTGTGGCCGTAGCCATTATTTTACACATTCATCATGAACAAAATCTCTAAATTGTTTAAAGGTAGTTTAGTACTTCATTCATTACATTAACTATTCACTTACATTATGTGCAGGATTTATTTAAATCTAAGAGTAACAACAAATTACACCAGATTACAAATATCTTTCTGGAAAACTCCCTCTGAAATCATGAGGAAATTGTACGATAAAGTTGAAAACTTGTGAGTGGACCAGATGTGAAGATGTTTTATTTTTTCTAACATACACTGTTTTTAAAAACTGAAGATTTGTTTCAAACCATGCACCAGGAGATATTTTGATAAAGTCTTAAAACAGCGTCAGACAGATGGGATGGTGGGATTTTTCTTTTAATCAACTGTTCAGTCAATTATAGAAATGAATTCTTTGATTCTTTATTTAATAAGAGTTTACTCATTTGTGGGCAGGACTAGACTTGCGTAATGCTTTTTATCTTTGCAAACTAGGACAATGTGCAAAAGAAAGTTGTACATACTATCAAAGCTGATGGCTAATTACTCCCAAATGAGTTTGGCCTTCTTGGTTTCCCTGTGACTTTCAGTATCCTTAAAGCACATGTTCATGCATTTAGTGAACTGTAACATATCCAAGCATTCAGTATGAACTGTCCCCACTTCTCTGTCACATTTAACAGCAGCATCACACTGCCGTTAAATGTGACTGCAAATCAAGTCTCACAGAAAGAACAGAGGGCCAACTACAGGCCGGAATGAGCAGAATAACAACAGATATTTCACTTCTATTGCAGCACCAAGTCAATAATAAATAGATTTTCAAGTCAATGTATTCAAAATATTATGTAATGACTGGGTGATAAGCTGTCACTGAATTGAATTACACACAAATACAGTATATAACATGACAGCATTAATTCAGTGCTAAGTGTGTGTGTGTGTGTGTGTGTGTGTTAGAAAATATAAGGAAAAAAAAAGGGCTAACCTTCATATGCGCCAGAATTTTCTTGAGCACTTGGACCTCCTCAACATTACTCGGAGTTATTCTGAAGACTTGATCACTGCAAAAACAACAGAGCTCTTCTGAGTGTAATGTTACTGCGGGATCAAAGGGACCCACGGGGCTTTTCACCCCACTGAAGTTCAGTGCAACGGGTTTTGGAGCCATTTTCCTTAAGTGCTTAATGTTTCAAGAAAACATCTGAGCCACCTTTTCTGTGCTGATTGAGGATGACACTGATAACAGCAGATGTTTGCTGGTGAAATGGGTGGTTCCTCCTATAGAGTCCTATAGATGATAGGGTCAAACCACAGTGAAACGAGCTGTATGAGACATAATTACAAGATTATATTTCATCGTTTTCAACTCTGCAGGTAGAGCACCTGGATCTTTTCTTGGGTGGATACATAAAGCAAACAAACTGCAATGCCTGGGATAGTTGTTAGATGCAATTAAAGGCAGATGTTTGTTGGTTAGATTTATGTTTTTTCTAAATTTCACAGACAAAATCAGATTTAAAACAAAGCTCTGATCTTCTGTATTGAAATATCTGTGGACAAAACACCTCTTTGTTGATTTTGAGCGGTTCATTCAATTTTTCCTAATTTGTAAATCAAGAACATATTTCAATCGAGAACAGATTCAGTCAGTTAGTAAAAAAAATAATCGAAATTCAACATAAAAATCATACTTTCATGTGACTCTTGTCAAATAATTGAAAGAGCAATTGTAAGCGGACAGAAGAAACTTGACAGTGTTTCTAACTGAATTTGCAAACCACATCTTTTATTTTGCCTTAGAACACAACAAAGACTCTTTATTGTCATCATAACTCCAACAGAGTGCTGCTTTTAATCCGAAAACCACAGTTTCTGGGGTCAACCTTAAATCTAACATTCTGCCAATAATTCATTACAGTGTCTTAATTATAGAGCGGCTCTCTGTTTGCCCAGGTACCATCTGTTTGCGTCTACTTTGCTGTCTCTTTCTCCCCGGGTGTCTTGCTCTCTCACATTCTGCTCCTTTCAAAGAGCGTTGCTCTTTACAATGTGTCACACAGGAAACGGGGCCCCCTAAACAAAGGTGGCAGTGGGCCACTCTGAGGTTTGGGGAACAAAAGGACCTGGGCACCCAACAAGAGCGACCACCCCATTTTCCGTGACCACAACACTGTGCCATTTCCATGGCAACAACAACAGTAGAGGATGGAGCAGTTTCTCAGTCAGTACTGTGAATGCAGACAGATTTCCAACGTCAGAAACAACCCTGGAGTAGCCAGTAATATATTGTCTCCTCCTAAAGATCAGAGGAATGTGTGCTCACAGATTTTCAGCTAAGCCTCGCTGATGTAAGAAAGCACAGTTTGTGTACAGGGGCCGTGCACAGCACAAATGCAGAGTGGCATGCCAAAGCTCAACTGTAATCCATATTAAACCATCTCTTCATCTTTTAGTCAAAGATGACAAACTGTTTCTGCTGCAGTGCTGGTCTGACAGAGGCCTTTTGCTTTACATCGACCAGCTGCAGGCCTTTTAGGACTGAAGCTGTCTCTAAGTTGTCTGCAGAAGGACTCTCTCTGGAATGGAGGCAATTTGCTTTTAAATCCAGCCTTTAAACATAGACGTCATTTCTCTGTACTGTTTTGTTACTTGGATATCATCATTATCCTCTCTCCATTTCAACACTTGTAGTTTGATCATATCAAGCTGGTCCTCTAAAGATTTTTTTTTTTTTTAATAAGGCTCTTTCTAAGACTACTGAGGACAACATGCACCAGATCCCTGAGTTATGACTGATTCAACCCCCGACCCTTCCTTCACAGCACTAAATATTACTAGACCACAGTGTGAGCAACACAATTTTTGGAGTACATCCAAAACATATATTGTTTGACACAGATGAGGAGGGGTTTAAAAGAAGAAAAAAAAATATTCTTACATGCCGAGCTATGCTCGCTCTATAAACACTGAAATTCCTATTGGTGTCCAGCAAATGGTCTTTCAGTGGAAGTGTCTGTTCACGTCTGGATGGAGAAGTGTGTCTCTTACATCCAGCCTCATAAACCAGATAAACAGAATGCTTGTTTTCTGAAAAATACTGCTTAAAAATGTAGTTACCTTTTGCAATTTTCCGAAACAGGTGTCTGCAGAATGAACAGCTGTCAGTAGTTGCTTTTTTTTTTTTTTTGTTTTTTTTACATTTTACAACAGTTTGTGAAATGATTACTGTGAGCAGTTTTTACTGTTGCTGAAGCATCCCCATCCCCAATCCCCAATCTGGATATGCCTCTCAGCAGAGAGGCATATCCACATCCCATCAGAAAACAAGAACAGTCTGCCAAGATAATGGAGCAAACTTAAAACACCATATTATGTCTCAAACAGGAAATATGTCCCAAAACGAAGCCGGTGAGCATAAAGACTCTCTTTGTTCTCCCCCTCTCTCAACATAAGATAAAGCCCATCTCTTCATGTGAAGATCTCTGACAACATCACAGTCTGAATGAATGGGAGCCCCACAAATAGTGGGGGGGTCTTTACTCACCCTGCATAGCGGTTGTTGTAGAGGAAGGCACCGCCGGGACATAACATGTTACTGCAGACTATCACACAGGGCAGCAAAACGGAGGCGCGGAATGCGCTCCAGTGGTCCAGTGCCATCCTGGGCCAGCAGATCAAAGGTGGAGGATGCACGCCGACTTATCAAATAAGAAAAAAGAAAACGATTGAGAAGCAGAGAGGGAAAAAGTGAAGTGAACCGCAGCAGTGCGCCATCAGCGGTGGGGCCAAACGCGGAGCTCCCCGTCTCTCCTGAGGCTCTTCTTCGGACACAGAGGCTGCAAAAGGTGCTAAAGTCGCGCAGCTGGCACAAGGGAGGCACTTACCAGCTCTTTGGAGCTCTGGAGGGAATTACAGGGAGGCGGCAGCTCGTTTTAAAATGAGGACGACCTGAGTCACGTGGCTCGGTGTCGGCGAAAAGTTGGTAACTGGATCCGTGTGTGGCGCGCACTGTGCGCCCAGGGGATCATCTGCAGTGTGTCAGGAACACATGCACACGCAATGTAGCTTTTCTTCTTTCATGACAAATACGGTAAGGTAAGCCTAAAGATCTATGTGAAGTGTATCAAGTAACGCCTCCATCACCTCAGAACAACAGAGTTACACTTTGCTTACTTTGATAAAAGCTCTGAGGGCGGCTGATGTGCTCTGATGCTCCAGCTTCATGCAAGTGATGCAAATCTAATTCATTCATTGGTGGCTGCATTTTTATTTTTTGGCCTAATTTCCTAATATTTTGTTATTGTTCAGCCTCTGTGGGTTACCAGTGGGAGCCAACAATATAAAATGTTGATAATAAAGATTTATGATCATTCAGATAAATCCTCATGGGTCTTCTGTTCCCCTCGCTATTATATATCTATAGCCCAAAGTCCCAAAGTCGGTGTGATGAGAGGTGAGCCTTTCAGTGTCTTGGCCTGGCTCCACCAGGAATCCCTGTGCGGGGCTTTAGGTGGCTCTCCCTGTTATTCTAGGCTTTCTGTGCCTCCGTTTGATCCTCTACTTATCACCCAACACAGTGATTAAATGTCTAAGTCAACTGCCAACCTTTTCCTTTTGTGATTGCATGGCACCAGCGCATTTTTCACATGCTTCTCTCCATTGTCAACAGTACACCACCTGTTTTACACCCAATTACTGTGCAACAGACCCAAACACACCCTGATCTCTAAACCGCCCCCCCCCCTCCCCCAATTTACACTACAGTTCATACTACAGTAGACAGGTTTGAAACACAGTTGTTGACAACACCCACTTTGTGGCACGACAGAGAGAAGTGGAATTATAGTTCTAATGGTGCAGTTGAGATCATGATATTTATCAATCTCAGGTGCTAAAATTCAGCATTGCATTTAACCACTTCATGACCTCAATATTTGATTAAAGCAGATGTGAGCTTGTGTTCACTGGTATTTGCTTTGTAAAGGTGTATTGATGGATCAAACATGAGTTGTCATTACTATGGCTTGAAGATAAGTCTGTGTGCTGGATGGGATGTCAAGCATTACATCTGGAATTAGCGTCAGAATAATAATTTACGTGCCTGGTATCCTGGTATATTTACTACAGAAAGTCATTATGAAGGTGTAGAGGTTCAAGCTGGTTTAAATGTTAATATTTTGGGTCTTTCCATGGCTCAGTACAGACTTCTAATGATTTTAACAGCTTTACATTTTTAGGCTATTTACTATTTAACAACTTTAAACTTCTGTGAATGCTTCAAAAATCCTCCACAGAAACAGAATGATAAAGCTGATATAAAAATTAAAACACAACGTAAACAGCAGCCCTTTCTGGCGTTTTCTCCCCTCTCCGGAAACTGGTGCTCTCTGGGCTGCTCCACAGAGGTTAGGAGGACCTGATCAACACATTCAAATGGAGTCAGACAGCAAATGCATCTTTAAACGCCATAAAATTCATCCACCTCAAATTGGAAACATTTTTTAAACACTTTAATGTATGAAGTTTTGAAGAAAGGTTTACTGACAGAGCTATTTTCAAAAATAGCATAAACGCAGAGTCTGAAGTGTTTTTGAGCACCATGACAGCTGCACACAGAAGCATATTCATTAAAATGCTTGCTTTGCGTTCCATGTATATCATGTTCGGGGATTTGTGGGCAGAGTGAAAGTGCTTACATGTAAAGGTTGTTACATCAGCCAGTCATTTGGGCGTGACGTGCTGGGTACAGAGATGGAGGTTGATGGCGCTGCCACTGCTGCTCTCGGAGTCAGGGCGGCGGTCTCGGTGTTGTTTTTAACACACAGGAACGTGGACCTGGGCACATGGCACCACATCCTGTGGTCTGCGGGAAGGTGAAGAAGCAAGCATCTTTCTTAGAGTGGCGTCTGAAGCTGTGAAGTGGAAGAGAGGGCCAGTAAATCACCGTGTTCCTCTCTGAACCTCAACCTGGCTGAGGTGTATGAATGAGCTCTTTGATAAGTGCCTGGTCTGAAAGTGGGGCTTGAACTGGTTGTGGTACTGAAAAGGGAGGGTTCGCCTAAACTGTGGAGCAAACTGCAGCTCTTCGTGATGTTAGCTGACCCTGATCAGAGCTGTGAGTGCACATCTATGACCTTCTGACCTTGAGTGAGAAGTAAAAGAAAGAAGGTGGTGCTGATTCCAGGCAAAGCAGACACTTTGACAGCTAAAAGAAATGGCACTCTGACAATGAATGAAGAATTGAAGATAAAATACTCTCAAGGTCAAGGACTTCTGAGATTTGAGATTTACTCTCAAATGAATGAATGATGACCAGCCTTAAGACCAACCACTCTGTGTCCATCACTGCACTGGATCAAACATGAAGTTTTAATAAGCTGAACAGTTACTTTTCCTCAAACATCTGCAACTTAGATCATCCATTTCTTAGATTATAAGGCACAAGCCAAGACTTCCAGTGAGGTGAAGATTAAAAGGGAAACTCTATAACAAAGTGCCATGGCACCAGTACATAGTGATTTCACATACATTCCTTTTCTGCAAATGTATTCCTATTTCAATTTAAAAGGTGGATTTATTTTTTACTGGCTCTTTCCAGAACTTAAAGAATAATTTACATAGATAGAAGAAGGTCTGTGTCAGCAGCCTGCCTTGGCTTTAGCATACCATTTATCCTGACTGATCCACACCACTGCTGTATGAACCAATATACCTTAGCCAAAATGATTTTACGCTCTACAGCCTGATGTTGAGAATGAATGCCCTTTCGTGGTATACATTTTCCCAATTGAGGCTGAAGTTCTGTTATAAAATGACAATCCAATTTGTCTCCCTTGCAAATGGCGTTTTTTTTTTTTTTTTTTTTTCCGAAAGGGTTCTACCGTACAGCCAGGAAAAATTACTCACTAATAAGGGTTATCTGAATAAAAAGTACCAAGATAAAGGTTATATGTACTTTTTATCTAGTCCTCTGAAAGGCTGAGATGTAACTCTAACCCATAGTAATAAACCTGATTTCAAATATATCCCAGCCTCGCACTCTATACTGAATTTCCACTCTGTCAGTGTTTCCCATCTGAATATAATGAAAGAAATCTGAACTAAGGAAAACAATGTGTTGGACTGATAGCGCTGAAGATATGTATTGGAGGAGTGTTGGTTTTGGCTGCCACAAGCTCATAGACGGAAACGAAGAAACTTAGATATACATAATCAGTGCAAATTAACACACTATCACCACGCTTCTTTGACATTAAGTACAGTTGATAGTGAAGAAAAGCTGCTCGTATCAGTGTGACACTCCTTTTCCAGTGGAAAGAACAGTATAGCAACACTCAAACCACAAAAAACAAAGTCCAAAGTTATGTGCAATAAATTCTGAGAGTCTGGAAATGTACCTGCACTGGAAATTTTTTATATAAAAGCAGAATTTAGTTCAAGGTCTAGTATAGATGTAATGTCGGGTTTTCAGCTTTCTCTGATATAAGCATTACTTATAGAAAATCTATTTCTGATTCCAAGTGGGATCAATATTTTATTCAAAAACAATACTGCTCTCTGGTGGCAGCAAAAATACAGCACAGAGGAAAATATAAACATCAGAAAATAAGCTGTAAACCATCCTGCAGTACTGGATCTAACCACCAGAGTATACCACATGTCAAGATTTACTCCGGTTCAAAAGCTGCTGCTCCTCCATAAGAAGGTCGTGAGGCCTTTCTGTGCGGAGTTTGCATGTTCTCCCTGTGCTTATTCTCCACCGTCCAAAGACATGCATGGTAAGCTTAGTGGGTGACTCTGATTTGCCCTCTAAAGTGTGAGTATGGTTGTCTGTGTCTGTGTGTCGGCCCTGTGGACTGGTGACCCCGGCCTCACTCAGTGTGAGCTGGGATTGGCTGCGACCTGGAAACGGATAAGGTAGAGGTAGAAGATGAACGAATGAGTAAAATCCATGTCCTCCCCTCAACGCACACACACCTGCCACTCACTTGCAACTGAGACAAAATATAAACCCCCTCTGCTGATGGTAAATTGGGGCATTGGGGTATTCATCAGTTAAAATCCTGTTCTCTTCAGGTGAATGTTCTGAAGTATACCCTGCAGACCGGGCTCCAAAAAAAAAAAACAACAACAACAACCCAACAACAAAGAAACAGGTACATTAAATGAAAACATGTGCTGCAGAACGGTGTGAACTGACTCCCCACCTGCTGAGATTTTAATCCTCAAATTATGACCGTGGACTCCAAATGGCTCCTTTAAAATCCGCTGAAAGCCTTTCAAGATGGAGAAATTAAAGCCGGTTTTAGTGTTAATTGTGCTGCTGTTTACCAAGGTGTAAAAGGACCCTGACTGTGCCTAATTTAATTTATAAACACTTAACTGGCTTTTTTCAAGAGACTGCTCCTGCACTGCAGTGTCGGCAGGAAGCAAGAAGGGAGATTTCTCCTCTGTGTTCTGTGGAAATTTTGTCCTAATCAAACCCACAATCTGCTTAATCAAGCAGTGGCATCTGAATCTTTGTATTTCTGTCAATGGCTGCATTTCCTCACACAAAAGCTCAACGGCAATATAAGAGATGGATTCAATTCAACTTAATAGGAATTATGTGTCACCAGTCTATAAGGATGAGTTGTTGTGGAAGAGAATCTGCACGATTCATTCAAAGAAAGTCATATGTTAAAAAAGACGAGGCTGTCATCGGGACAGATTTGTAACAAGAAAAGTCACTGCAATTAATTTTCATTTTCGTTTTTCTGTCAAAACACCACAAAAACATCCGTCTGGCCACACAAATTCAGCACAAGCATCCACTATTATCATTTTCATCTGTCAATTTGAAACATATTTAGTGGGTGTTTTTGTGCTAATAAGGCATTCTGGCAGAGTTCAGAGTGTTTCCAATGCAACCCTACCTCATGAATTAGACCTTTATGCGGTCATATACCGAATCTCTTTTTCATTATTCTTGATCCAGCCTCTTATGTATTACAACATAACTCATTTGCTTTGTTTCTATCTGGGCACATTCTGTCAGAATAAAAATGCTTTTGATTCTGTGTGCGAGCTCTATCATTGAGGAAACCACTGCCAGCCTCATGCAGTGCAGGTATATCTGCACCTCATTCACTATCTATAGTTTATTTGTATCATTGTTTATTCATTAATTTATATTTTTGCCTGCTGGTATAAGAAAAAAAAAAAGATATACATAGTAAAATGATGATTGACGAATTATATCTGGCAATTTGAAAAAAAAAATCACTATTAATACAGTACATTCAGAAAGTCACATTGATATGCTGATTATATTATACAACAACAGTAAGATACACATCATTATTCTTCATATATCTGCAGTTTTTTTGTTTCCACACAAGCTCGCTATCTTTTGTCATCAAGAACTGTTAATAATTTAAAGAACTTCACAGGTATCAAAGTAATATAAGTTCTCTATTATCTCCAAGATATGAGTGATAAACTCATTTGCAATTTAATGATAGGGGCTGGGGTTTTATGACTGAAATCCATCCCCTCATTAAGCAACTATGCTTCTTTATGATAAGGAGAGAGAAAGCAATTAAAGTCATTAAAATAATACATTGTCATTTTAATCATTGTTCACTTTTGTAATGGAACCGTCTTTCCTCTCAGTTTGGTCCCAGCTGGACACTGTTTACTTCACAGATAGGAGGTTTCAGGTGAAGGTGACTTTGTTTTCCTTCTTACTTCACTTCATCACTGCCATTGAAGCAAAACTGTAGGTGTGTGATCTAACTTGGAGAAAGTCTTCTTACTTCTGGAATAAAAAGTTTTGAGTGTTTTCCTGTCCTCTGCAGCACCCAGAGGTGTCAAGGTTTCTGTGGGTAATTAAGGAAGTAGAATATTTTCTCCTTCAGTTTAAGAGGGAAAAGGATGAAAAAAAATCAGACCATTACTTCAGCCCATGTGCATTTCACTTAAAAATTCAATTGATGGTGAATTATAAATAAAATATATTGTTAAACCTGAGAGTTTGTCTTTTTTTCCCCTATAAAGTCGTTGAAGCGTTTTTATTTTAGAAGCTTCGACCGGAAGCTTGGAGCCGGTTGCTGCTGCCTTGATGCTGGTCCTTCACAGTAAAAGCAGGAGGGAGGCAGGATTAGGATGAGGACTTAAAGAGTCACATGGACCCAACTTTCTAAGTGGTGTCCAGTCCCCACACTGAGGCTGTGTCTAAATCCCATCTCTGTTTTTATTTCCTTTGTAAGATCAGCTCGGGTTTCATCCGCTTCCATCCATTTGCTCGTCTTTTTTTTTTTTTATTCTCCTGCTTCTTGGTGGATTTTTGCAGAGACCGGCTCCTTCTTCACTTTGGACAATGCTGCACAACTGAATCATTTTCCGGTGATGTGAAGCTCCTAACGCCGAAGAAACAAACGAACAAACAACAACAAAAAAAAAAGCACACAAATAAAGTTTGCTGTGATTGACCGACGATGACTGAGGAGAGCAGAAGCGAGCACAGAGCTGAGAGCGGGAAGGATTTGGAGAAACAGCTCCGGTTACGAGTGTGCGTCCTGAATGAACTTTTAAAAACTGAACGGGATTATGTCGGGACGCTAGAGTTTCTCTCGGTGAGTTCTCAGGTTCATTCATTTTCCATTAGAGATCAGTATCAAGGGCAGAGTTTAGCCGGAGGGAATGAAAGCACGCAAACAAACAAACAAACAAACAAAAACAGGCGCCCTGTTTAGTATGCAGGATGCATCAGGCTGCAGCAACAGGTCCACTGTGCAAGTCCCCTCTGACACCTTCACTGAGAAACTGACACTTCTTGGACTGGTGACAGCCCTTTCACGGAGATATTAACTTTTTACGCTGCAAGTGTGAAATTGGAAGAACAGTGTCAAAAGAGCACGGCACAGCTTTATTTCCTGCACAGCCAGTGTGATGTTTAATCCTCCTCCCATGTAGGCTGTTAGAGGCTCATGGTGGTTTGTCTGATAAGAGCTGATCAGACAGACACTTAAGCCATTTGGGCCACTGGCTCATTTTGTCTATTTAAGTTGCATGGTTGCATCAAATTCTTCCCATCGCAGCCATCGATTCTCTTTGAAATCACATCAATTCTGCCAACCAGGAAAGATATTCCTCTTGGAGTTAAAGTGCATCAGACCAGATTGTTGCAACCATCACTGTGACCGTGACAGAACAGATAGAAAATATAAAACCGGAGGGGAAACGAGTTTAGCTGATTCACCCGAAAAGCCTGACTTTTATTGCCATATTCTGCTGCACAGCATAGAAAATATCTTAGAGTGCAGGTTTCTGCTACTTCTGCCAACTTTTGATCAAATTCATGTGGAGGGAGATGTGCCAAGGATGGCACAGGTGGCCTCGTACGAAAATTACTGGAGCTAGGAACTCAGTAGGAAACATGTCTCCAGCCACACACTAAGAGAAGCACTGGGACCGATGATGTGCTCTTTTAATTTCAACAGTATTGCATGAAATAGCACCTAACCCTCTTGACAAATTTTCAAGGCAGCTCTGGAAATGCTCCCTTTTGTAAACCTGTGAGAGGTTGTTACTTTGTAAAGCTGGTGTTCAAGTATTTTAACCGCTTTTGTATGAGGGATGAAAAGTTCGACTGCTCGCAGTCCACCCTCAAATATGAGGTGACTTGGACTGTGCTTTTGGTTTATTTGAAGGCTCTCATCATATTTTCAGTTTCAGCCTCTCAGTTCACTGGAAATTTAGCATGGAAGTCGGGTCGAAGGGGCACTGTGTTATATGTCATTAAAAGTGCTATTTCCCAGGCTGCATGCATGAATGTGTACACCCTGACCCACTCACCCCGTTCACTGCCCAGATGTTTCTAATGGAGGACAGAGGCATCAGGGAGGGGACGGCGCTCTAGCTGACGTTTCTTAGAAGTGGCATCACAGGAGAAATGGTACAGGGAATGTGTCTTCTGTCCCAGTGGTGGGGATTCGGGGAATGCAGCCACCCCTCCTTTATCTCCCCTGTAGTGCTGCGACTGGGATTCATTTCAGAAGGGACTGACCGTTACAAGGCAACTCTGTTCTGGTTGGGGATGTCAGGATGGGCATGGAAGAACTCAGATTGAGATCTGACAGTGAAAGATAGTCACTGTTGGTTTAGCTGCATGCAACAGATATACAGATGGATGATAAAAAAAAAAAACAAAGTGAGAAAGTGAAAGAAAAAGACAAAGAGGCGCTTTTATCTACTGTCTTATCATTGGGGAGGACTCTGGGAGCATGGCGGAAGATACTCAGGGTGATCAAAGAAGACCCAACTGGGGAGAGGGGTCATATTGAAGACTTTCATCTGATCATCTGATCACACACAAACTAGCGGTTGCCTCCCCCACTTCCTCTCCTACCACACTAGAAACAGTTCTGAAGTATCCAGTGTTCCCATGTGTGTAGAGGTCAGAAAAGAAAACACTGTAGTACCCCCATCCCCCCCGCCCCCCCTGCTGTGCTGCTCCCTGGTGGGATAATCCACCGGACTCCCAGTACCAGCAGGGAGAGGTGTTGATGGGTTATTGCTAGAGGGGTGAAAGGGAAAAGGGTTAGGCAGAGCACACAGTAAATATTGCCAGGAGGGTGAAGGGTAGCATGGGGGGGGGGGTTCTGCAAGTGGCTGGGCTTGGTGCCTTCTCTTGTAAACCATACTTCCTGGAGGAGGAATTCCTCTGAGGTTAGGAAATGCTGGGGAACAATGAGGCTCCAGTCAGTAGCTGAAGCTGAACTGTGGTGTAGAGATCGCTGCTGCTGATCCACGGGACGCAAACACAATGCACCTCACACATACTTTACTTTTAAGGTAGTGGAAAACAACACAGTGAACATGGATGATTAGAGCAATTTGTCCCGGGACAGTCTGAGCCTATTGTGTAGCTCTATCTAACTACTCGTGGGAAAATACACAGATTGCATCTTAAAGGTGTCATTACTGGAAAGTCCATATTTTAATGTCTTCAGAGCAAAGTCGTGCCTTCTGACACACTGTGCACTACATTCACACAGTAGGCTGATAGTGATAGGTAGGCTCTAGGGAAGCTGTTTGAAATATCACAGACATATCTTACATAATGAACAATTACAGCTGGAGACAGTGGGCGGGAGTGGACACTGGTGTTTATGCTGCACAGCTTTGAGCCAATAAAATGACAGTTATCCTCAGTACTGCCTCAATGAGAGGAACAACTCAAGACATCGTGTAAACACTCACTTTAATGGGCCCTTTGCATTTCTGCAGTTTCGTTCAGTCCCACTGTCAAATGAAAAGCTTTACTCAGTCTCTGCCATTGTTCCCCTTTGATACGGACACTGAGAGCCGTTTGCTTGCTTGATAAGTACTTAGGAAGGAAAATGCGAGCAGGAACAATGGAGGAAACCTTTCATGTCCTGGTTCTGGAGTGAGTTCTGAAACACAAGTTAAATTAATATATTCCAAAGAACTTTGCAGTGCTGTAAGGGGTCGCTCAGCTGCTGCCTTCCTCTCCCCAACAAAAGACGGTTGAACTACACTTGCATTAATGTGAGCTGGGACAAGTTTAGAGTTAACCCCTTTCTTGTAAAAATAATGAATTATTCAGGGATGAATTTGCAACTCCAGTTTTTCTTTTTCTTGTAACATCCAGCTTCTTATGATTATTCTTCTAACATTGTCTAAATTTTGTATGGAAGATTTGACATGTTGGTGGCCGCTCGAAGTCAGTAGCCTCTTTTCAGTGCAATTGGTGCAGGAAGTAGGAAATCAAACCCACTGGAGAAAGCAGCTGCCAAGAAGCGGTCCTGGCTCCAAGAAATCCAGGTGTCCAAGTGAACTTAGTACGTGTGAGTTTGTATATTGAGGCTCCACATCCCTCTCACTTGCAGGGTTTGTTAACATTTTTCTTGAGATGGTCACGTTGGCCCAGACATCAGATGACCCCTAAGTCACATCCTCTGTAAGCCAGCCCTTCCCCACTTTAACTATGAATCTGTATGCATCGTGTTATCCAGCTCCACTCCTGTTCTGATGGAAACAGGAATATGAGATGATCAGTGCGTCCTGATTAGATGGAAACGTACAAATGTGTGAACAGTCAGCGCTCTATGTTTATGTGTCAAGGATCAGATTATATATGGACAAAATAAGAATCATATGAAAGAAGGGTTTCGTCAGTTTTTCTTATACATTTAAAATCTTTTGTGCTATTATGAGAATCTAATTTAGTTTTCAGCACGTATTGACTAATCAACTGTTTCATGTGAATAGATTTTAGGAAGTTCTTCTGAATTAGTACATATTATGTATGAAGCTAAATGAACCAAGCAAATTGAATGAACAGATTATTATTAAAAAGCTAATTTGTCGGTGTTTTAGGGGCCAAGAATGTCAAGGTTTCTTGTAGAAAGAGGAATAGGAGGAGATTCTGGGTTAGAGGCCAAAAGCTTTGAAATGTTTATGCTTAGCGTAATGAGACTGGCACTGTATGGCATAGACTCCTGTGCATATTCTGCTCAGATATTTAAATAGCTGTTTAAAGTTCCCGATCAGATAAAGCAGTGCAGTGTGTGCTCACATGATGTTAGTGGGGGCGAGTGCCCGGGGCAGTGAGTCTGCCAGCAGCATTGTTCTGTTCTGTTGCATTGGTCTGTCTCTGTAATGGGCTGGATTTGGTGATTACAGACTTCACAGAAAATTGTGTATTCAGACTGCTCTTTCTGCCACACTGGCTCTCTTCTTTATTTCTTAATCACTTCATACTTGATTGATGTCTGTATTTTGGCCAGATGATTATCTCATTGTATGTTTGTTTGTTTGCTTCACCTCATGTACGTCTAATCTGTTCTTGGCTCTCTTTGCTGTCTTTCTTGTTCACCACAGCTACATATGTTCCATTCATTATTTTGCATAATGTGTTAAAAACAAAGGTGGATTTTTCTACTTTCTTTTTCTTTCTTTCTTTCTTTCTTTCTTTCTTTCTTTCTTTCTTGTGTTTTATGATTCCCATCAGACTGGAGCTATGTGTTACCTCATTACACAGCAGAACTTTCAGCAGAAACCTAGTATAAATTCTAAGATCAAATAAGCTTTTCCTTAATCTAGTCTTATTCCAAGTACATATTCATGCCTGTGACTTTTCTGTGTGCATGTGTGCTTTTGTAAAGCAGAATAAGAGATGGGAGGCAAAGAGAGAAAAGTAAGGTCTTCCCGTTGAATCTTTTTAAATTGGATTCCTTTCTTTTCAAATAATACAGGCAGATTTTCTTTTGCGTCTGTTCTGTGAGGTCCCTGAACTGATGAAGTGGCTCTCTTGCATTAAAATTTCACACTCCTGGCGTTGCACAATGGGCCTGCATTTTATGCCATATGTGCTAGGATACACCTGTAAGCTCTGCAAAAGCATTTTTTCTTTGTAGTCATACTGAAGATGTTTATTTCCTCCTTTCATTAATTATGAAAGTGCAGCATAGCAATATGTTAATGATATGTTAATGAGGTTTTATACATTTGATAATTAATAAGACATTTCCCAGCTGTGTGGGAAATTTCTAACGTGTTTAGCCTCCTATCTAGATAAATGATAGTGAGGACTACCTTGGTAACAGCACACTCCTCCAGAAGAGATTTATTCGTCTACCCTGAGTTTTATATCAATTAAAATACTGAGTGTGATAATCCCTCATCTTCCCATTGAGCTGTGGTGCTTTGGGAGACGTTGTGTTTTGTACTTCTTTTAATATTTGATCCGTTTATCCTTCACAAAAAAGGTTTTGCAATTTTGTAGATGTAAATGCAATTCCAGCTGGGAAATATTCAGTAACGGCCATGCCTGTATGAAAGCAATTTGTTGAATATTGTAATGCTCAGAGAGAGAGACGTGACAGTGAAAATAAATAATTCTTGATTAAACTCCAAGTAGTTACTGCTCATCACCCCCTGTGAATCCTCCTGTTTTTGTCTGGATTAAAAAGCTGCATATTCATGAGGGAGCTTTAGAGGTTGCGGTGCTGGTTTTGTGCTAAATTATTTATATTACGAAAGGTAAAGTCTTGGAAAAAGCATCTGGACGAAACACATTGGTGGTCATTAGAGTGGAAACGTTTCCACCAACACTCAGTGTGTTTACACGCTGCAACTAGAAGTTGAGTGTTGGGGGGAAAAACATATTTTTTTCACTCCACAACTTCAGCAGTTATAAGGTTTCTAACTGTATGGTTGCACTCCTGCACCACTCTACCTCTGTGACGTTCCCCCGGGAGGGCGTCTCACTGGGGAGGGTTCCTTCGCTTTGTTTTAGAGGCCATTTTGTGACAGCTACAAATTCTGAGAAAGTTTAGCAGAAAGGGTGATTATATGTATATTTTGGAAGACTCTTCATAAAAGGGGATGTAACCTGAGCTACTCCGAGTGCTGGATGAATACAACCACAGAGAACTAACTCCAGTTCAAGCAGGATTTCCTTCTTTCCTGACCCTGCCCATCTTTACATTGTGCTGTGTGTTTCCTGCTTTACACACGCACACACATAGCAACATGCAGGTTTGTTGCATATGTGATAAGGATGCATTGAATTTATTGTGTGGCTTCAGATGGGGGCGGGGGTCGGTTCTAATCCGCTGCTCAGAGGAGAAAGCTGCCTTTGATTCGGTCACTTCCAGCTGCCCAGTCAAATGGCGCATACGTGCGTCCAGTAGAGAAGTGGGAGGACTCCGGTAGACCCTTGTCAGGATGTACATGCAGTGTGAAAGGGTCATCATCACAAGGGGCCCTGTGTTTAACTAGCATGCAGCGGCTCGCAAACACACACGTGTTGAAATCAGAATGCCTGCAGTGTCTCAAAACAGTGTTGTCATTTTTTTTCAGAATTTATGAAGGCACAATTTGGAAAAATAACAATATACCAACAAACTAATTTGCATGATACTCATCAGGCCATTTAAGGTTAATGCCGTTGAAAATCTAATTACCAGCCATGTGTTTTGGTTGCACAGCCTCCATGGTGCAGTTGTGTCTACATCTTTCAACATTTTGAAGTCTTTTTGATGAAGACTGAAAATGTCTAGACTAGATTGGATGTTTCCTCTGCTGAGTAAACTGACACCTTCCATGCCATTCATGCCAGTCTGTGTCAATCCTGCGTTTCCGAACTCAGAATCCATAAACATCCAGAGCTGTCTGCCCAGACAGGATGGGAAATTCCACTTCACTCCAAATTATTTCATTAAGTACTTGAATAGGATTTGCAATAGGAGCTCATAGAGTGAGACAAGTGTCTCTCTGTTTCAAAGTGTGCTCTGTCTGCTCTTTTCTTTCTTTCTTCACTGGCACATGATTGGCTCGATTGTGATAATCATGGAAAAAATAGTGATTAGAAAAGATTCAAAGTTAACAGATCACCCATTTCCTGTAACAGAAGCTTCCATGCTTGCTTGTTTGGAAGACAAAGTGGGGTAAGTGCTGCTGGGGTTAATTCTGATCTGATGCAGCCACGGTGGCCTGCTGCGTTTTGCTCTGTTGCTTCATATAAAACAGTATGGCAGACTGTGCAGAGCCTTGGCAGAGGGATTCAGAAGTTGTGTTTTGGGGAAGTGAGAGTAGGGGAGAAAGTGGCAGAGAAATTGACAGCCCTACAAAAATGACAGACCCAGGCACTGACGCTACAGGTCTCATCTTTTCTCTACAGTCCTGCTGAAATAGATGGCACTGGGGAAGGAATCCAGCAGATGAGGCGGAAGCCTGAAACTGTCAAACAAGCTATCTGGGTTGCGAGCTGCAGGTTGTGGACACTGATAGTTGTGCGACATCATCTTGGAGATCAATACTGGCTGCTGCTATTTGGGACTTGCCAGCCATCAGTGGGTGATGGTTTGCTTGGCTGATGACGGAAATTGAAGAGGCATGCTGGGCTTTGGTCTCTGAAGTCTAACACTCTTCTGCTGGAACCTCGTCTCCCTGTTTAATATCCAGTTTCACAAGTCAAAAGATCCTTCCTAATATGCAGAAGATGCCGCCATTGAGCCAGCCATGATGGGGGGGAAATGGAACAGATCCACAGTCTGTCGGATTCTCAGTTAAACGGACATGACCACGAGTTGCATTATATACTTGTGTGCTCATTTCACTCAAGTGTCAGCTGTGCACGGAGCTCACCGGGAGTCCGCTGCAGATATTCGACACACAAATATTCATTAGATACATTTCTTCATTCGAGCTGGTTTTGGATGCCTTGGATGTTGTAGCCAGTTAAAAGACATGAATAACATCCAGAAAAGATTATAGTTTTTTCATTCACCCAGCATAAAAATAGTGAATTCCTGGAAATGCATCAAAGTATATTGCCTTTTTATTTCTCACAAAACAGGGCCTTTCTGAAACAATAAACATTACAATGATAATCCAGGAAGTACCTCTTGTCTTGAAGAAGCCTCTTTTTCTGCAGTATTTTATTTATTTTGGTGGGATCTTCTGGTACTCATACAGGCTGGCTGAATTTTAATGACAGCAAACAACTTCTCCTTAAACAAATGGACTTTTGTTCTCTACAAGATGCTTTGAAATGAATACTCGCTATGTTCTGTGTCGTTAATTAAAACCAGAGACCCTCTTTTGAGCTGTGCAGATGAACCTTAATAGCCAAGCCCAAGATAGACATATTAACATTCCCCACTGTATTTATAGTGTCTGTTTCCTGCACACATTCCATGTGGAGAAAAACAAGCCAGTGGACTAATGAGATGGGAAGCTCAGGATGATGCCTGGAGGTGTCATCAGGACCTGTTGAATATTGGATAGGAGTGGCTTATAAGAGAGAATCACTACAAAGCCTTTTGTCTGTTCGGATGTACCCCCAGTGTGCACACACCATGAGACGCTGACTAAAGGTGTGTGCACGGGTGTTTATATGGGAGGTCTCTGTGCAGGAGATTGAACCCCGTAATGTTAAATTCTGTTTTAAAAACAGTGCCTTTGTACAGGAAGTATGGTAAATGGCACCACATCCTCTCCACAGGGTTGCCATGTTAAGAAGGCCAAGCAGGGCTCCCCCTTTTTTCTCCTCCTGTCTTTTTCCTTTGCACTTTGTCCATTTTTTTTTCTGCCTGCCTTTTCTCATTCTGGCTGCTCTGTCCTCATTCTCTCATACACTCAGTAAATCCAGATCCCGGAGAGCTCGCCCAACGGGGCCGAGCTGCCGGCGCACCTGTTACCTGCCATCCTTTAACTGTTATCACACTGCTTTCTGCTCCATCATGGATGACGGATATGACAAAGAAACACACACAAAAAGAATGTTACATTAATGAGCATACCTTCACAGTCTAGTGGTTCACTTCGGGGGGCTTTGTCATGTGGAAGCTGTTATTTGTGTCTCCATCTCCGGTATTGAATGGCCTTTGTATCCTATTTGTTGTGTTACCAATAAAAGATTCTTTCATAGACGGTGGATTTAAACAGTTTAGATTACCTGAACACATGGGCAGTGATATCCTCATTCACTTTTCTAAATGATATTGTGTAAAGTGGAATAAAAAGTGCCCATGAATTTAATCTGATTGCCAATTCTCCAATCGTGACAACAGAGCACATCAGTGAATCATCAGACAAAAGAGGCAGTTTGTCCAATAGTCTGAGAAAGGCCTATTCATTCAGCCAGAGTTTATACTGGGGACTAGTGCCAATGGACTCACATTGGACCTTTTTCAATTGTGAGCAATAGATCCCACATTACAGCATAAGTGATTGAACTTTGGTAACAGAATAAGTTCTTAAAATTGTACTAAAAATGTATTATTGGTTTAATAGTTTTTTTTTTTTTTTAATAATTTATTTTCAGTGAGAACAGGATGTTCTACAGTTCAACCAGTTGCTCTACAGGGGCCTAAAATAGCTGTTCTGCATGTAATACATTAAACGGACTCTTTTGTTCCTGCCCACTCTTCCAATGGTATTAACTTGAATGCATAAACAGATGTTTGAGGATAGCTTTGTACTCAATTCAGCCAAATTTTTATTGCATGGGAGAAATTTGATTTTTCTTTCATTTTCTCTCTGTTGTGTTTTTTTTTTTTTTTTTTTTTTTTTTAAGTAAGAAATGTTGATACTTGGATCTATTTAATGCTTTTTTCCCTCTTTGGGTGAGATTTGTATTCCCAACACAGCCCGTTCTTCAAGGCTGCGTAACATGATGAATGATGTGTATTAGCTCCCAATGCACTTTCCTTCATCTGCTTGTCTGTTCACTTCCTATTGACCGTAACCGTCCTTTGTCAAAACCACTTGCAGTGGCTTGGCAAATGCACTGTACAAACACTTTATTTCGGAGCACAAGAATGTCCATCATTGTCCTTCTGTTATTTCACTGTTGGAGGAAACATGTGTGCTTCAGGGGGATTCATCAGCTTAATTGACTCAGAGATAAACATAAATGGGAGGCGTGGCTAGACTTCCACTAATTGTATCTTTCAAGTGTAGCAGAGAGAAACACTGTAAAATCACAGTCATACAGGTGCTCCGTTTGCCCCCGTGTCTCCCCTCTAAAATAATACGAACGTTTAGAAGATGCCGGGTGTAATTTAAACCTTACTCCTCAGCAGAAAAAGCCCCAACAAAAACATATTTCAGCAAACTGCACTTATTGAATGGACTGTCAATCACGTGAGAATGAAGCAGTTTTCCACTCCGTCCATGCATCTCTGCAGACGGTGTGGTGGTGGTGGTGTATTATTCAGCCTGCAGGTCTGCTTGCTGAACCTGTTTCCAGTGACTTGATTTCAGTTTTTCTTGCACACTTAAGGTCAGGGGGTGGTCACTTTTTTCTGAAGTCTGAACACAGCTACATCTGTTTGAACAGCCATGATTTCCACTACCTCATCTTTGTAGCTCACAGCATGTGAGCCTGTGTGGATTAAACGCAGAAAAAGCGCAGTATCTGTTCATCACACCCATCTGCTCTGTGTAATAATAAATGCCCTAATGGGCTTTTAATGTGCAGTACCGCCTCAGCTATCAGATTGACAATCCAGGTGATTATACCAGGGCCCCAGGGAATAAAATTAATGTCAGTGTTTTTTTTTTTTTTGTATGAATACTGTCAATTCACCATTAAGGACAAAGAAGACATGCACTGTATGACAAAGTACAAAGGAAAAAAAAAACAACAACAACAAAAAGAAAAATTAGTTCCTAACATAGCTTTACTGAGTGACTTATGTTTGCAGGTTTGCATGTGTGCAGGTGTGTGAGAGAGTGCATGCCATTTTGGATACGAGTCTCAGTTTCCTTGAGCTTCTTATTTAAAGAACACTGTTTAAAAAAAAAAAAAAAATCTGTTATCCAACTTTTTTTCTTTGATTTTTAGCTCATTACTGCACTGCTTAATTTTTCCAAGTATAAGAAAGTTGGAAGTGATAAAATGCCATTTTTAATATTCATAAATCCACATTCTTGTTGTGAAACTATGACCTTTTGGTATTTCCTGCTTAGTTCAAAATCTCAGTTCACACAAAATGTGACACTGATGACTAATAGCTCTAGTTGAGCTATCATCTTTTGCAAGTTAGTATTGAAACACCCAGCTATAATGATTTCTCATTTAAAGCATGAAATTGGTATTTATTGTAGTCTCTTGCACCCTGAACCTGAAGCCACAGGTTCCCTGCTCTGCGGTGCAATGATGCTGAATCCTGGACCTGTTCCACTGACCCTGAATTATACGAGTAAATTTGAATACCTTATACAGCGCTATGTTTGGATACAATGCATTCAGCCGAAGGAGCTGCGCTTTTATGTACTGTAGTCAGTCACTGTACAAACGTAGAAATGGTCTTATATTCACTGTCGCCCTGGGTACAGTTACTGTGTCCATAAATCCAGTCAGTCAGCTCCCCATTCACTGTCCGTGGAGCAGTTCCAGGTTCAGTCACTTAATGACATCAACAAGGCAGTCTTGGCAATGTTTTCGGAAGAGAGACTTGTTCCTTTCCACAAATCAAGTCTGAGCCATCCACGATTATAGGAATAACTTGAAGAGTGTCTCATATGAAGACTTTTTTATGGCTGAATCTCTTTTCTGGGTGGTGTACTTATCTTAAAGTTAGATAAAGGAATGTTTTCAGTCTTACATGTCACTTCTTAGTGACAAAAACAAACAAGTTTTATCTCTTGGGTGATAACAGAAATCCCTGCACTCCACTACTGTGTTTTTTTTTTTTTCTTCCCATTATTCATTGTTGTTTTTTTTATATGCATTTGCGAAATGACTCCTTTTACTTTCCTGAAAGACGTAGACAAACTGTATAATGAATGCTTTGCAGATGTAGCGATTATTTTGTGCTCGATAGACTTTTCATGGACTCTCTAATGAGCCCATGTTTGATGTCACACATCAATGAAAGAAGGCGGTGTTTTAATGCAAATTAGCACTACTTTTACCCAGCTAAGGTCCTATACAGTAAGCCCCGTCAGGCCTGTGTGAGGGTCTGTCGAAGTCTGCTCCATGTTTGTACATATTAGACTTGCTAATCAGATGCTAATGCTGGTGAGTGGCAGAGTTGCAGGCAACACGGCTACAGAATGGTAATCAGTGAGTTGGACCACAACAAAGAGGTTGATTATTTGAGCCAATTTTTTTCCCCATGAAAAACCTAGATTCAAACATTCACGTCTACAGTTTCTTTTGAAGTGTTGCTTGACGTCAATAGTGTGATTAGGGTGATCGATTCAGTCTTTTCTTTTTTTTTTCCACCTTGTTTTTCTTAGAAGTTGACCGGAAAGCTGGCCTCATAATTAGAGAGAGAGAGAGAGAGAGCGAGAGAGAGTCTTAGATTTCACAAGAGAAAGGGGTCCTCCACCTTTCCATCTGTTCACATTTAATCAAGTGAAATGTTTCAATAAGCTTACTGTAGTCACAACCACTCACTTAGATTTAGGCGTCAAGGAATAATTCTGTGCTAGTGTGCTCATTAATGTTAAGCTGTTTACATGCTTTGTAGTTGTATTATTCTTGCCTGCTTAGGTCAGCCGCCTGCTGTGCTGGTTCGCTGGGCGACAGATGGCATTATGGCCCTCGGTGGGGCAGTAAAGGTGTACCATGGCTGGGTCAACTTCAGAGACAGATGTGGTAACATCTTACTGTGCTAACTGCGACGCTGCCAGCGCCTGTGGAGCTTGAAGCTTCATCATGTAGGTCATGGTGCTGTTTAAGTATTGGTGGGAGCACCAACAGGCCATAGATTAAGTAAGCAAACGAGCTCTGCTGCAAAACAGTTTATGCCATACTTTTTCTTTCATTTGGTTCAATTACCTTTAGTGTTACGAATGTTACTATGGTGCTCCAGCAATTTAGTATAATAAAAACCAAGTGAGCACTTGATTTTCTATTTGGAGATCTCATCTCTGCTTTTCTTACTTGACTTACTGCCTTTCCTGCCACTTGGAGGATGAATAAAGCTTGTTTTGTGACATGGGAAATTAAAACGAATTCTGTCAAGGCAAAACCACGCAACTGCTTATTTATGTCATGCAGAGGAAATCTTCTTTAGCTTGACTTGCAATAATTCAAATTTGACAGCAATATGAACATCTGGGACTGAGTTGATTGAGCTAAAATTCAGGGCTACAGCATTGGATTTTGTCATGGATGTACCGGAGTGAAGTGTAAATACAGACATCAGTCAAAATCAAAATGTGATGCTGCTAATTTGGTTTTTACTGTTGAAGATGGATGTCCAAGTGCCAAACATCACAAACATAAACATAAAGACTCCTGTCCAAGAAGCTGTTGATGGATTTCTTTAAAACTTAAAAGCTCTCCCCTCAGGTGGTGTTCAGAAAATGACAAATTCCCCCTTAGTCACTATGTGAGAATACATTTAAAGCACATCTCCTTAATTTTTCCTTCTCCGAAAAGTGTCCTGATGCATTAAATGGGTTGTCGTGGGCTTGTGAAGTGAAGAAGCCTGGGAATCGGCATCTATGGGGAATGCAGAGAGTGAGAACACTTTCCCTCTGTCACATCAGAAATCGCTGTCCTTTCCAACTCACTTCTCCAGCCACTTAACACTGCTTTTGAAATACCAAGCAGTGCCATTATAATGCTTTTCAAACAGTGCACAGATTGTGTTTCACTTATATATCAGGTGTCCATTGTGAAGGTTACCAGTTTGCTCTGGCAGCCAAGTGTTGCAGCTGCACACAAAGCTTTAAATCTAGTCTTGTCGTTGGGCTGTTGAAGGTACAGGCGATCAGTCACCAGAGTGTAATTTAATACTGGGGCCAAATGTTAACAGCTGCTTTCCTTTTCTGCTCTCTTTAGGTGTTTCTACATCGTCTCAACCAGTATGCAGCCACCAAAATTGACAAGAACATCACAGAGGAAACGGTTAAGGTGAGGGTCAATCTGGTATGGGACTGCATATTAAAGATTTGGAAAAATATCAAGGTCAATTTAAGGTCATGGGTTCAGTTCCTGGGCTGGGGCCTTTCTGTGTAGAGTTTTCATGTTCTCCCCGTGCCTGCGTTGGTTTCCTCCGGTTATTCCAGTTCCCTCCCACCATCCAAAGACATCATGTTTGGGTTAATTGGAGACTCTAAACTGTCTGTAGGTCTGAGTGTGAGTGGTTGTTTGCCTCCATGTGTTGGCTCTGTGATGGACCGGTGACCAGTCCAGGGTGTACCCCGCCCTCACCCAGTGTGAGTTGGGATTGGATCCAGCACCCCCTGTGACCTGGAAACGGATAAGCAGTTGAAGATGAATGAATGAATCAAGGTCAATGGACTTTTACTCTGACACCACACACAGCATGAAATCTCAGTTTCATGCTGCAACCTGATCCAAAGGCCGGAAATGACTTTGGAAACTAAATAAAGTGGGCTTCTTGTTTGGGGTACTCTTTCAAACTAAAATAGCCAAGTTCTGAACGGAGAAAGAAGTAGTGGGCGATCCAGGAAGTGGCTCTAAATATAATCTATTTATAAAGGATTCCGGCCGGAGGATAATAAAGGATGCTCTCTCACAGTGGGAGTGGGAGTGACCGTTTCATTCAGTTTGCTTACGCTCAGAGGTAAACACACTTTCAATGGACATTTACTGCATTTGCTGTGTTTTGGAAGTTGTCCACTTCTGCAATGTTTTGTTTGGGAACATGCTGTACAGAGAGGCCTTTAGATAGCGGGGGTCACTGGGCAGCAACACGCCGTGATTTCGCCAAGCAGCTGAATGACATCCAATGCTCCAGAGTGGAAACGCATTGATCCATATTTACCAGATGTTTGCTTTTCTTACTATCACTAATGATAATTTCAGACTCAACCACTCATAAAAGGTGTCTGGTTTTTTTGCTTTGATTTTATTTCACCAGCTTCTCTCTCCACCCAGTGTCAGTATATTGTATATTTTCCTTTTAATACTCGCCACAAAAGCGACATGAAAGGGGACAGAAGTCAATACCACATGAAGGCAAAGTTGCTTCAAAATGTGCTCCTTTTTTAGTGTCTCTCTTAAAATATCTCTAATAATGTTTGAAATGCAAATATCAAAGACAATCTCAGGCTAAGATGCCTATTACAGAGAAACCTCATTCTTTATTCTGTGGCCTCAGAAATTCCCTGGCATAGTGACACCACCATAAAGCAGCAAATGCCAAAGAATTGATTTAAAGGGCTAGATTGCTTTGCTACATTAAAAAAAAAAAAAAAATGTCTTTTTTCCTTTTCTAGGTTTTATTCTCCAACATTGAGGAGATTTCAGCCGTCCACAAAGACTTCCTGTCCATGGTGGAGGAGCTGCTGCAGCCCGACCCTCATGCTCACCATGAAATCGGTCGCTGCTTCTTGCACTTTGTAAGGAACATGTGCTGCCTTTACAGATTACTTCCACCCGTTCAGCGTCAATGAATCTCACCACCTTTGATTATCGTGTCACCGTCTTGTCCAAGCTCTTAAAGCTCACTCGCATCGATGGCTGTTCTGTTTGTAATAATCCTGTATTGACTGGAGCCTGTAATCTAAAGAATTTCTCCCCTCTTTTACTATCAGAGCTGCAATGCACTCCTGCCTTTCATTACTTCTGAAAATAATTAGAAAGCCATATGTTGCCAATTTATCTTTATGATGAGACAGTGCACGAGTGATATGCTTGATAGTGCTCTGATATACCACTCTCTCCTGCTACATATCACATTTCTGTGACACAGAACCATGAAGCACACTGGCACATAATAGGTTTCAAAGTCCAATAAATCTTAACAATCCTTTTGTTGGACTTTAGGGAACTTCTCTGTCAGTAGCATCAGGTGCTTCTTCATACAAGTATGAATGGTATGGAGATGAACTCGTTGGGGAAAATAGAATATAATTCAGGGCATAAATAAGAACCTTTGACTCAAAACCATGTTTCAGTCATGAGTGATCATACGAGTTCACACAGATACGATCTTTCTGATATATTTCTCTACACTCTGTCTTCTGTGCCATCCTGTGGCTTTTTAAAAGCATCTACTTTTCTCTAGCGGTTGGTTGTTGACGTTAACGTTCCAAAAAAGAATTACACAGCCTAGCTTTACTACAGAAACAACAAAATACACAAATTAAGCCAACTGGATGGAAATCGAAATAATCTCTGATTCAGGCCTGCAGTTCTGATCGCTGATTTAAGATTCCACTCCTTTTTTAATTACAGTAAAATTAATCCCTAAAGCCAGACGATATTTTTCTCAATTCTCTTCTCTCAATACACCATGTAAATGTTATATGGAGGTCTGTGGCTATATTCTGTCATCTGCTTTGCAGACATATGGCCAACAACTTTCCACTGAAAGGACGTCATGACATCCTAAATCATAACTACAAAGTTAGTTAGTTAGTCAGTAAATCAATTTATGAACCCCCCCAGAATGAACAGTAACATACTGTGAATCCTGATGTATTGCCCAATATGATTAGATTTAGTTCTTTACTCTCCTCTCTTTTTCTTCTTTTCCAGCTTGGCTTTGTCACCCTCTTTTTCTTGATTTCGGTCTGAAAACTGCTTATTTTACACCTTGTACTTCCCTTTCACCTTGTCTTTGTCTGGGTCTTGCAGAGGAGCCGTTTCCAGATTTATGACGAGTACTGTGGAAATCACGAGAAGGCCCAAAGGCTGCTCCTGGAGCTCAATAAGATCAGGAGTGTCCGGACATGTTTACTGGTGAGAGAGGACTGTAAATGTGGAAATAATGTACAAATTGTATCACACACACAGTTGCTTATGTACTGTAAGCAACTGTGTAGGTACAGTGAGCCCTTAAAAGGTCAGTATGTATGTACATAAAAGGGTCAGAGTAACCAGGTTCAGTCCATGCTCAGCAAACAACTTTGCATCTGCAGCATTAAATCATTTCCTTCTGTATTTAAAATGTTTTAACATATTTGTTTTACTATAACAGCTAAAAAAAATAATCAGCTATCAGATTTGTTTTTTTTTCTTTTTTCCCCAAATACATTTCTTTGTGCATGTTTATGTTATCAAGCCTATGAAAGGATACAAATTTTGTTCAAGTGGGGTCATGAGTGCCTGAAATTGGACTGGAGAATTCCTCCCATAAGAAGACACACCAGCACACTCTCTTAAACATCCAAACACACAATCACCCACACATGGCAGCTGAACAGTGTAAAAACCCTGCACTTTATGTTCCAGTGTGTCTGACAGCTGATGTGACTCTGCCCGATGTGTGGGTGGACTCCCTCTTCCTGTCCCGACACTCTGAGAGACTTTCACTGCCACAGGGGAGCATCATGTTGCTAGAACAAAAGATGACTACATCTCCACTTCTGGCTTGATAAACTGTGTGTGTATGTGTTTATTTGCGACTGTATGCTTGTGCGCTCGAGAGTTTAAAAATGCTCATCTTTTCCTTTTCTCACAGCTCTTGACTCACTGCTGTTTACATTGTCGTCCGTTCAGTCGTTCATACTTTTTCCTTGTTGTCTTTGACAGTTTGTAATTCTAGTCCTCTTCACTCCTTTGCCTCAGAGCATCACACACTTGTATCACTACACCCCACCCCCCACTTTATGTTTCAACTCTACCATAAAAACTAAGTGCTTTGAAATTGAGATGCACAACAGAGTTAGAAACCCAGGAGAACCAGAGTATGACCGCAGACTGATTGGCCAGCATGTGACCTTTTCTTATGCTGTAATTGATGGCGTGAGAGATGAAACACAAGCATGTGCACATACAATACACACCCTGAGAAAAGAGAGGCTGTGAGAGCGCCATGTCTGATTTACTGTTGGTGTGTACCTTTAATGTAAAAGGCTAGAAGAGGCAAAGGTATTAATTGACTTTGATTTAATGGGGTCTTCATAGCCTTGACCTTTTGGATGACCTAGCCTTCTGTCAGAGGTGGATGGGTTTCATTTTACTTTCCAACCTGCACTTAGCGTTGAGCTAATATGCCTCAGGTCACCTCCCAGCTCTTGCAATGATCAGGGTGGGGATATCTGCTAACCTCCACTAAACCTTTAACCCACTGACTGCTGTAAAGCCTGGTTCACTGTTTACAGCGTAATTCAGTATCCCATCAACATTTCAGGTGAGAAGGAGATAAGACTGAATGTTAGCTAGTGACAAGAGAACCCTGCATGGAGGTGAGGGTCACTTTAATGAACTCAAGGTAAAGTTGATGCCATATCAGAGGTTTGTTAGCTGAATACTTCGTGGCTTGTCTGGTGGGATGCTAATTCTCTAACATTGCCATGCTTACATATTAAAGGAAATAAGTTGTTATCATTGATGGAAATTTCAACTTTGTTAAACCTCCTTTCTTCTCCTCTTCTGCACGACAGAATTGTATGTTGCTGGGTGGCAGAAAAAATACAGAGGTCCCATTGGAGGGCTACCTGGTCGCTCCTATTCAGAGAATGTGCAAGTACCCATTGCTGCTCAGAGTGAGTATGGTCTTATGCATGCTAACCATTTATTATGGATATACCACACCCTTGTGCCACCTCTGTGGGCCACCCTCCACTCCTCTTTTCATACACCACCACCTAGTCATTAGTTAGGCCTGTCCCATCCTTTTCACTTCAGCCTCTCCCTCTCTAATGCAACACTGGTCCCATATTCTGACACTTATTTTCTTTAGTTTCCTGCTGCAACCACATGGAAACAATAACACAAGCCCTCTCATCACCTCCCCTGCCAAGCTAATACCTGTACTCTCACTTGTTGGTTTTTGAATTTCCACTTCCCGATGTGAAATGAAATATACTTTCAAAGGCTTGTTTGAGTCGGTGATCTGAGCTGTCCCGTCCCATTCATCTTGTTATGATATATTAATCCACCCTGACATTCTCCAAACAGTCACCAGCGTGGGCACAAGATGTAACAATAATAAAGGGGTAATTTGATGTGCTGCCATTTGAAGTCTTCCAGCTGCCAGGGCCTCCTTCTGTCCATAAGATGACATAGATAGCGATCAGTGGCTGAAGACGTGCCCAGAACACTGTAAATCAGCTGAATTGCTAAAACGGTGTTTAGACTATAGATGCAGAGATAACCATTGATTTTGCTAGACTGTGGCAGGCAGTAGCAAGGGTTTTCCCCACTGCACCCTGGATCCACGGGAAGGTGAGGGAGGGGTGGACATGAAATAGAATATATATTCTTTCATGTTTTTCATGATGTGAAAATTATGATTCAGAGCCAGATTTTCTGAATATTTTGGCTGAGTTTTTTTTTTTTTTTTTTAAAGTAGCTCAGGTCCATCAGTCTGTACATGAGTGCCTGCTTTATTATGTAACGTGCAGGAGCTCCTGAAGAGGACACCAAGGAAGCATAACGACTATGGCTTGGTGCAGGAGTCCCTTCACGTGATGAAAGCTGTGTGCTCAAGCATCAACGAAGCCAAAAGGCAGATGGAGAAGTTGGAGATGCTGGAGGAATGGCAGTCCCATATCGAGGGCTGGGAGGTGGGTCTCAGCTGGGTTGTGTACTCTGTTAAATCATTACATTCTCTTCTAGTATATTCAAATTAAAAATCTGCATTGATTTTCTGCTTTGTTGTCAAGGTTTACTGTTTATTGCCTTTTTTCGCTGCTGAGCGTTCCCTCGTCAAAGCTCAAAAACATGACTTATTTAAAGCCACTTTTTGGCCTTTACAATTCAACAAGTAGCGTGACTTTTGTAGCTTTTTAAGCTTTCTTGTTCTTTCTCTCTCTGAACAATGACTTGTATTCACAATTGGTACATTCTTTCCACCTGGATGAGCCAGTAGTTGAAGCGTTATGCCTTAGGGTGACTGATCCAGTCACTATCAGGTAGGCTGAACCTCTCGGTCTGGAAAGTTCCCTGAGATTAGTTTTCTTCTGTTTTGCTTTAGTTCTGGATTGCTTTAATAAGGGGTCAGTCATCCTAGTGCTGTTTGGAAAGAGAAAACATTGGTGGTAATCCTAAGTCAAAAGGCTAGGATGCTCATGTAATTGGCCTGACTGGATCCAAAGAGGGCCTAAAGGCTTCCCGGACACGTGCAGACAAAGAGATACTTGCTGTGTTTATACAGCTCCTGACTAAGGTGTAGGCAGCGACAGATTGTTTTCTTGGAATAGAAAACAGGCTTTCAATCAAGATATGAGTAGGAGAAAATAAGGCAGAGTGTGATCAGACACCCTACATGTGTTTGAGCAGTTTTAGTTTCACTAAATGTTTTTTTTTCTGGGATCACTGACAACATTTGAATTTAGTTAGCATATTACCTGAAAATTAGGCAGTGTTTAGTTTTTTTCCTTAATAGCTAAATTTACAAAAGTTTTTCTGCAAAGTACATCGTACCTACAGTAATATATTATAGACACCCACAACTGCTCAGCTAAAAATCTAAGAATGAGGTGATCTGACTTTTTCAGGCTTGGTGTTGGGTGCGGTGGCCTATCTTCTACTCAACATGGTCCTGGCTGCAGCCTCTCTGCAGTTTCTCATCAGCAGTTTTATTAATGCACATTAGCTCATTCTGGAGCAGGAATCGTCTGATTGCTGCACGCCTGGCTCTCTGGCTGTAAATATGCTGGAGCTGAGAAGGAGAGGGGAGGAAAAAACAGGAAAAAAATGGGAGCGGGATATGTGAGTGATGGTTGCATCTTGCATTTCTGTGTGGGTGTCTGAGGAATGATTGAGGGGTGAGGAGCGATTGTGAGAGCTGCTGTTTTTCCATTCGTGCTCCTCCGCCCAGGCTGATTGCTTGTTAGCACTGACCTGTTCCACAGCTGGCTGCCCTCGGGGCATCCTGGCAGGTTCACCTCGCGTGGGAGAGGCGGGACAATGTCTCTCCATGATCACCCTGGTGACTACTGCCAGCATTTTCAGGGTGGTGATTGCAGCTTGGTTAGTGTTATAAGAGTCTGTGTTTTGTCACTGTGTACTATAGAAATTTGCTAATTTTAGATCACAGGGTATTGTTTTTCCACTGTGTGTGTCTACATTCTGTTCTCCTGTTTAAATTAATAGTATGTTTAATAGTATAGATATAGTTTGCCTGACCTGGCATCTTTAGTATCACAGAATTTCAGTACAATGCTCTGATCACTTTTCCACCATACTTTTTTTCTGAATTAATGGCACATCCTGTTTAGTCATTTTCTGCAGTTGTTATGTCTGGTAGTGAAGTTATAAAAATAAAATGTTGAAATTTAGATGAAACAGATGACTGAGGGTTTTAAGGGTTGCTTAAGTTTAAACTGAATACACCCTCTGTGGAGCTTTGGCTTGGAACAAGATAGATGTGGAGAGTGATAGAAAAATGCTGCAGAGAAGGAGAAAAACTAAATAAGGCTGCAGGAAAATAAGTAAATGGCCCATGTGGTTGTGTTAAAAGCACATGAAACACAAAGGGGAAGTGTTGGTTCTTCCATTAAGGAAACTCCATTGTCTGGGCCAGTGTGATTTAGGTCCCTTCAAGTGACCAAGGCAAGTTGGATTCTCTGTGTCTGGTGTGCACACATCCACTGACTTCAAATTAGTTTAACATCTGGTCATGGGCTGGGGAGTTAAAAGGCAATGAAAGAGTGAGAGAAAAAAAGTGTGGAGGAAGGAATGAAAGAGATAGAGGAATAGTCTCGAGAATCAACTGAAAGTGAAGGGGAGGAGAATGGGAATGAAAAGGGCGAGGAGAGAAAGAAGGAAAAAGCTGGCTAAGTTTTGGCTTGCTGATGTCTCCAGCAGGAGGAAATGCTTAGCACATTTTCCGCCTCTGCGCGCATGGGAGTTATTTTTAGCTCTGAAGGGCTGATCAAACGGGGTACATCAATTCCCTGAACAAGCGAGGTGAAGGAAACGACAGCACACTTTATCGCTTGCTGCAGGAACCCCAACCAATATGGGTACCTGGCGCGACGGGATGTTATTCTATAGAAGCTCTTAATTATTGCGTTTTTCAAAGTCCCACAGCAATCTGCTCGGAGGAAGCAGGGAGTGTTTTCACAGACCCCTGAGGGAGGTAACAGGAAAGGCTGGGAATTGTAACCCCCCCCACCTCTTCAGACAGTGTATGGGAAAACTGAATGGTATAGAAACTTTGTTGTACAGACCATTCAGCACTAAGCCCAGTTATCTGCCAGGGCCGGGACTGGCTGGAGCTAATATTATGGGCGAGGGTGGGATTCACCATGGATAGGTCGCAGTCTATTAAAGGGCCGCCGTATAGAGCAAAAACGGCATTCACACTCACTGTCTCGCCCACAGGCAATTTAAGGGTCACTAATCAACCGAGACGTGCATGTCTTTGGACTGTGGGAGGAAACTGTTTCATGGACTCTTTCTCTTAAAAGAAATAATTATTTTCATGTTGTTTTCTAGCGGGGCATATTTTTCCCTGCAATCCTCTGTGTGCCAACCTGTCCCCACAGACCTGTTTCATCTTCTTTTTGACTTTTTGCCCTGATATCCGTTTGCAGGGTTCCAATATCACCGATACATGCACGGAGATGCTCATGCAGGGAGTCCTTCTGAAGATTTCAGCTGGAAATATCCAGGAAAGGATATTCTTCCTGTTTGACAAACTTCTGGTCTATTGCAAGAAGAAAAACAGGTGTCCATGCTTTCTTTTATTCATTGCTCTGCAGAGACCATCCACAAAGCTGAGAATGAATTCTAAGAGTGTGTGTTGTTTTAAGGTACAGAATAAAAATATTTTTTTATGTTAATTTCTAATTTCCTTATCTCTGTACCCCTACACAGCAATCATAAATAATTCATTGCTTCAATTATTTACTATTTATTTCTTATTTTTTATTTCTTATTTTAAAGAAAAGAGAGCAGTGCACTGTGGGGAGCTTTTTTATTTTTTGTGGAGGAGTAGAAAAAACCTCTGCAGAATGGGAGACAAATCTTTACTCCTTATACTGTAATTTGTCAGGATCCATCCATGGATGCATTTTATTTGTCAATAAACCAAATAATATGAAATGTATTATATATGTATATATCAAAGCGCTAATTGGATCAGGAAACTTTAATGGGCACTATTGCTGTGCTTCTGCAAGCTGAATGCTTGATGAAGCAGCTGTTGGGTAAAAACTAGTTAATATTTGTTTGTAGTTTCACACCAAGGTGCTGTTGCAGCTGCTAACAACCATTGCTGCTTGTATTGTAGGTCCTGTAAACAGGGTTAAACAGGGTTTACAGGACCACCGTGCAATGACTAAATGAAAAAAATGTGTTGTTCTGGCATCATATATAATATCATATGTAATTGTTTGCCATTTACTTGCTTAATTTGGTTTGTACAAATTCAACGACTGTAACAAAATTATACTCAGTCTGGTAGAGACCCTGAATGAAGTGAGGCTAATTACACATTATGAAATAACATGATTAGATTACTCCTTATTTGCTAATTCAGGTGGTTGCTTGTCTCTGTTGAAGGCGTTTAAAAAACAGCAAGACAGCCACTGAAGGTCCTCGCTACCTGTTCAGAGGAAGAATCAACACCGAGGTGATGGAGGTGGAAAATGTGGATGATGGCACAGGTGAGTGCCAGAAATTTAGTTCGGCACATAAATGTTTAAAGTTAAACTCCCCTTTCATTGCTCACTTGCTCTCAGGTCCTCATTTTCTCGATTTGTTATGGCAGCAGGAATCTAGAAATATTTTGTAATAACCCGTACCTAATTTTTATATTTGTAGGTAGTAGGTAGAAGTACTTTTTTTTTTTTTTTTAGCCATCTAAAGTTATACATCCTTGGGTTTGTGTTGCTGAAGGTATTTGCTAAACTTAAGTACTTGTGTCTCTTGGCTTCACATAGCCGCTGATTATCACTTATTTGTAGAAGCCATCATTTCCTCTCCAGCAGGCCTTGATCGGCAGTAATATCTGGTGTCTTTGGTGAGAGATGGCTGGGTTTGGATCTGGAGAGGGCGAGGGAGGATAAACACGCAAGGCAGGCAGCGGTGCAGAAAGTCGTGGGTGTTCTGCACCACAGGCAGGCAGTCTCAATCTGAAATCTGGGGCGACAGAAGTGTGTAAATTCAAATTCCTAAAACGCTGAAAGTTTTTCCCAGACACACACTTGCTGCCTGAGGTTGGAAAAACGCCCATGAGGCATACCATATAGAGGACACCACACTGTAGATGCTTTTAGATGTGATTGTAATTGATGATTGTAATGGTTTGCTTTTTGTTACGCCCTCTGAAGGAGGGGAGGGATTTGAAACATCCACTAAAGAAAAGATTCAGTCAAACGGTCAAGAACTTACTTTCATTTGCTGCAGGTTTTGAAATTCATATCATATATATTTGGACATACGTGATGAATCTCAAGAAGCCAGGTGCTGTTAGGTGTGTCCTCGTTTATCTCATTAAGGATGAGAGTGATAACCAATGAAGTGCTCAATAAAGAGGCTATGATAACTGCCACAAAGGCTGAGAGAAATGAGGCAGCATGTGTTAAAGTACCATACAGTATGATAACCTCAGTAGTGTCAAAGTGGATGTTGTCCTTTGGGCAGTACACCCCACATTAAAAGAGGCAAAAAGGCCTTTGCTCATCACATGAGATGCCTATTTTTGGCTTTCCTGTATGAGGTGTAGTTATTTGGCTTTATTTTCTCTGAAGCCAATCACTGGATTGGTGCCTCGTCTTATTGCTGTGTTTTAATGTGGTAAACCCTTGTTTACTGTGAAGCCAACTTTCCAACAACTGTATTTACAGTGTCATGATCAGTGTGACCACTGATTGATGGCCCTTGCCTTCAAACTCCAAAAACTAGTCTGAGCCTGAATGAGTCAAAAAAGAAAAAGTTGATTTGCCTCGTTCCACCCCTCAGAGAGGACTTAAAAAACTGATGGAGTCAAACTCGTGTCTCTGGTGTACTCCTGTGCATTACAGCTGACTACCACAGCAGCGGGAACATTGTGAACAACGGCTGGAAGATTCACAACACGGCCAAGAACAAGTGGTTCGTCTGCATGGCCAAGACCCCAGAGGAGAAGCAGGAGTGGCTGGAGGCCATCATGAAAGAGCGGGAGCGGAGGAAAAGTAAGCAGGCACTTTGGTTTTGGTATCAAGGCGTGGGTGGGCTCATTTTTTATATAGTCAGTAGGGAAAGTTCATTTCCTTTTCACTTTTTTCTCTCTTAACAGCATTTTTGAATTACTATGTGATTTAATAGAAGCTGTGTAAGTGAAGATCTATATAGAAGCTGAATAATTAAAAAAGTCAATTAATCCCGGCCCTGATTAGTATGTGGGATCTGCATCTGATACTGAAAGAGATTTTATGGCATCAGACCAGACTTGCAGGGTGTCATTATTGAATTTCTTACAAAGAAAAAGCCAAAATATTTTCTGTCCTAGCTTCTCTTTTTCCCATTTTAATTGTTGACATGATAAAGTCTCCATGATATCAGTCATTAACCCTGCTTTAAGTGATTAGCGCAGACACTGAACAGCAATGCTAATTATCCTGTGAAATTAGGACACATTAACCTTCTCCAGCTTGTAACTGATTTCACATCTTGTCAAGCCTAGTGAAATATTGTTAATGCCGTGACACTGACAGGCTTTTTACACCCTCCCTTCCTCCCTCGCTGCTCTGCTGTGAAGGTCTGAGGCTCGGCATGGAGCAGGACACGTGGGTGATGGTGTCAGAGAAGGGAGAGAAGCTCTACAACCTCATGACCAAGGGTAACCTCATTAAAGACCGGAAACGCAAGCTCACAACTTTCCCCAAGTGCTTCCTAGGAAGGTGAGGCTCTTGCCGCTAATCTGAGAACTTTGGTTTGTCCAGTGAGGAAGCAGCGAAGTGGTGCGTCCTTGTGGTTTCCTCTGTATCACATCATTGTGAGATATGTAACTGTGAAGGACTGTGTGTGTCAAACGGTGTTACATAGACCCACAGTGAGTATCTACATCTAGCTCTGCTACTCTTCAGATTTGTGATTCTTCTTATTTCACATAAAATAGGTGCTGGTTCAGCAACTAGAGCGGATTTACACTTTTGTTACAAAGATCAGTTTCTGATCTGCTTTAATTTTTAAATTCAGGAGGATTTTTGAAACAGCAGCTGGGAAGAAGAAAGCAATGACACTTTTTGTTCAGGAGCCTGTGTGTTATGTATATCTTCCGCCTCAGTCATGGGAAAATCAAATCCTGCCAGATTTAGCCTATGAATCTTATTTAAGGATTACTGGGGTGGTGTCTGGGGACAGATTGGCCAATGAGTGCCAGTCACAAATCAGAGGGCGATATCCCTGTGTGGCTCAGCTGACTGCCCGCTTTCTCCCGCACCCGTGTTATATTACAATCAGCTCTCTGTAGAGGTATCCATGAAGTGACTACAACAGAGGGCCCAAATAAGCAGCTCCTGTTGTGTTGGTTTGTTACATTTTCATTATTTTGTTGTGTCCTTTAGTTTTCACAGTTCAGCCCAGGCACTCTTCATATATACTTCTAATGAGTCCAGACATGTTCTGCGTTTCCTGACAGGCGAAGACTTTCTGGAAAAGATGCTTTGCTCAAAATCTCATCCTTGAGCTTTTTGAAAAATGCATGAGTAGAATCCCTTCTTTCACCTTGCTTTCATCTTATCAGATATGGATGTCTTGGTGTCATACAGTTTTCCAGGGATTTAATCCTGTAGAGGAAAACACATCTAAAATTGAGTTGTGGATTTTCTGCAGAGCCCTTCAGAATCCAGAGCTTATGGGAATACTCACTGTAGATCCAATCGGTTCCTGTTTTTCTGTTGCTCTAACAACCAGAACTGCTTGATCCTCAAACTTCCCACCGTGATGAAATATTCTTTTTACTAAGCCTGAAAGGTTTTTTATAGGAAATCTTGATGGGATGGTACACCTCTTGCTCCCCTAACAAAGGGAAGTGCAGAAACTTGTAAAGTCAGTTCTTATATCTATTCTTCCCATTCAACTCAAGGTACCCATTTACAGTTATGTGTTTTCTATATTGTAGGCATGTGTGAGAAACACAAAGTGTGAGACTGAGAGAGTGACAAAGTTGGATCAGCATAATAAAATCTACAGCTTTGAATGAAGAGCTTTTCGTGTTGGAACACAAAATTGGAAAAAAAAGTTGTGTGAAGGCCAAGACTCTTTTTATAGAACAATGATGCTGTGCTATCTGAAAGTCATTAAACCTGCTTCTCTGACCTGACTTTTGAAATCCCAAAACAAATTTACAAATGTACATGTCCGCTCACATTTCACATGGACCCATGTTCTCCGCTTGTTTAAAATTTATGGAGATGTTTTGACTGGTAGTAATCACACTGAAAATCACCCTAACTTACACAGTAATTTCAAAATCCCTGTTATTTTTAAAATCATGAAAAAAACCCCAAAACAAAACAGAAGTCCAACTGGACATAGCTGTGGCCAAGTTACATCACATGGTGGTTTGGAATGACTAGTTACTTTCTGCTTTTGGTCCACACAGACAACACCAGAGGAAGTGTGGTCCGGAGGAAGAATGGATCTGTCAGCTAAAAAGATTAGAAGGATCAAACATTGGTCATATGTAGGCACCTCATTGAGTCTAACAGGATCCTACTGAGGGAAGCTCCTCTTCAAAATCTATCCCTCTGTATACAGTTTGGTCACCTGGATGACCTCTTGTGGGCGAAAAGACATCCTTAGCCCATCTGTACTGCCCCTGTCTGCCATGATTTGGAGATGATTACTTGTAGGCGTAACTTTTGAATTGGAACCAGCATGGTATGTCTCTGATGAAAGCCACATTGCCTATGGCCTCAACTCGCCCCACTCCCTCCATTGTGAAATGCTTTGCCTTTATTCTCTTTCTGCTCTTCCTTGTTTGTTTGGGTTTTTTTTTCTTTTTTTTTTTAAGGCCAAGAGCTATTTCGAGGTCTTAAACTCCTCCCCTTTAAATAGTACAATCGTATTTGTGGTTTAGTTCCTGCGACAGCGTAATCCATCAAAGCAACCGTCTGTGACAGCCTCATAGCTTGCAGTTACCTCACAATTTCAAAGAAAGCAAAGAGACTCAACGTATTAATCTTATCTACATATGGCAGACACCTTTATCAGCTGTTGTGATGGATGTTGATGAAAAGCCCTCAAGTGCAACGTGCACAGGTGCAAGCTACAGGCAGCAGCCAGCTAGTTTAGCTTAGCAATTAGCCTGGAAACAAGAGGAAACAGCTTGTACTGCAGCATAGCTTTGTCCAAAGCTATTAAAAACCCAACACCTGCACCTCCTTTGTTTTGTCTGTGCTAAAAGTAGAGTGTATATACAAAAAAAGTTCTGGTTTTTCAGCAGCTGCAAACTGGCAAGTTAAATAAGAGTCATCTGTGGTGTGTGTGAGCTTTAGAATCAGTGAGATAACCACTATTTCCCGCTTTTATGCTAAGCTAAGCTAACCAGCTACCTGCTGGCACTTAATATTTGGCATACAGATGCAATATGTGATTGGTATTCTTTCACTTCCACACACACCACCACACAAGAAAATGAAAATACCCCCTTATGTAAAATGAGAAATGAGTACTCTAAGTGTGTTTCCTATTACCTTAAAGACCCTGAAAAGCTGATTTCCAATAATAGCTATTGGATATTAAACACATTTGAGAAAAATGTTTACATTTTAATTAATCTTATGAGCACAAATTGTACTTTCTTTAAAGTAGCATTGTCTCAGCTAAACTTCTTCATTGGGAATATCATAAACATCCAGGAAGTGACACCACCGTTTTCTATCCAGTGAGATAATCACAAAACATTTGCACCATTCATTCTGCCCAATTTTCATTTCAACTGCTTGAAACTGTTTATTGCCTATGTGACCCTAATCTGCTTGAGGCCAAGAGAGCTTCTGAGTCCAAACTTTCTGGGTGTTTTCCCTCCATGGTAAAAGGTTGACAATTTGACATTGTTATAGACTTGTGTTTTCCCCTGTGGTCTTTTGTGGGGAGAAAAGGCATCAGGGATGAGTGGCTAAAGAGCGTAAAATGTTGGAGGTGGGCTGTTTGGTCAGATGTTTCCCTGAAAATGTTTCTAAATTCTCCTGTTGGCTTTTTGCTGACACCAGGCCGCCCCTTCTTGGCCTGAAAGTGAATTCCACAGAATTCTGATGGTGCTGCTGGTCGTGTTTGTTTGGCTTTTGTGGGGAGACAGCACATTGAGGATGTAATCTGATAAGCTACTGCTTCAATGCCTGCTCCGTCCTCTTCCCTCTTCTTGTGCTCTCTCTCTCTTTCTCTGGAAATCACTCAATTACGGAGAATTATCCTATTAAGCTCATTTGGGCCATCAGAAGAGTGGATGCTGTTTGTTGATTCTGTGGTGGGTTTGTTTCCCAGTTGTAAATGATGCAGCGCAAAAAAAACAGTGCATTTTTCAATGAGAACTTCCAAGTAAATTCTAATTTGATAGTGTTAAATCCTTCTTCCAAAATAAATAAAGACATGCCAATTAAAGCCTGCTGATTGTTTTATCAAACGGATGCAATGCAAACAGGAAATAAATCATTCATCTCTTCCAAAGAAATGTTTGTTGCGTGGCAGAAATCAATTTCAATAAAGTTGACTTTATTTAACTTTAAATAAAGTGAAAATGATGGCAATAGCAGAAACTTTTTTTCCCCATTTGTAGAGAAAAACACATAAAATCATAGCTCTCTCCACAGATTACACACAAAAGGAATGTTGTGATTTTCTTTATTGTGATGTGATCACATTATGCCTGTGTCAGTCTGTTGTAAATTAATTCCGCCGTTGTGTTTCCCCAGTGAGTTTGTGTCATGGCTGATGGAAATTGGCGAGACAGGCAACCCAGAGGAAGGGGTTCACCTTGGCCAAGCTCTGCTAGAGAATGGCCTCATCCACCACGGTGAGCCCTCAGCATCCCGCCCCCCGCCCCCCTGACCTGCTTGATCAGCCATTGCCTCATGTCTAAAAAGAAATCTACCAGTCTAATTTACTTTGTGCTGCATGATGTAGAGCTTGCAAATGCCTTCCAATGCCTGACCTAATCACTAACCATACTGTATCCAATGAATGTTTCTTATTGAAGATGCAATTGATCCCTGGCTGGATCCTTCAATGTAGATGGAGCTGTCTTATTTATGTTTAAAATGTTTAGGGTTAGGGTTAAGACATTATAAATATGAATCTCTTCTTGCTTTAACGTTTGTGTAATATCTGCTCAGTGGCTGTTCTGTGGCTTTAGGTAACAAGTGTGTTTAGCGCATGAGGCTTAAGATGGCTAAAGCTTTGCATTCACACTAAATGGTGCGTACTGTTGTGCATGTATTTTTTTCCTCAAAAGAGTATGGCCCCAAGCCAAGTTGTATCTTAAATCACTCGGGGTTGCTTTATTGCTTCCTCAAAGAGAAATGAGATTGGGCTTTAGAGCTGTTCCTGATGGAAAGGAATAAATCCAAGGCCCTCTAAGCTCTCTCGCAGTGCAGGAAGAATTCCCCATGTGAAAAACGATAGAATATCTATTAATAAAAACCTTTAATGGAACCTGGACAACTGCAGCCAAGAATATAGAGCCGACTGCTATTACTGTACATGGGACTGTCTTTGAGTCCCCTAAAGCAAGAGGAGCAGGGAGCTCTGAGCAGCTCTGCTATCTGTGACTGGTAACTGCTTTACTTTTATAAACTTACTTTAGTGTGTAATTTGTAGCCAGAAGAATAATGCTCTTTAAGGCTTTTGGGCTTTTTTGCTTGTTTCTTTCATTCAGGCACATCACTTTTCAGAAACCTGCTTATGTTCTGTGTTGCATTTTTAGTCACAGACAAACACCAGTTCAAACCTGAGCCTGTGCTGTACCGCTTCCGCTACGACGATGGCACATACCACCCCAGAAGTGACATGCATGATGTCATATCAAAGGTAGACCAACACAGTCCGACTGAATTAAAATCCCACTTCATGAATGTATAAAAAAATGCAACTTACAGCTGCTCTCTTATTTTTCTCAGGGTGTTCGACTCTTCTGCCGACTTCACAGCCTTTTCACTCCCGTCATCAGGTAAGCCATCATTGCAGCCCAGCCAGGTGGGGCACCAACAGCTTAGCGTCTGGCTTTTGCTCCAAAAAATAACCCGAAGCTGCCAGAGTGGAGGAGAGAAATATCACGATGAACTATGAGCTCATTGTTTTGAAGAGAAGTTGACTAAGAAGGAGTTGGCACAGATGGGGATGGAGTGCAGCAGGGAACAGTGGGTGATCGAGCTTGGCGGGTTTTATCTGTGCAGTCTCAAAACACAGATGAGCTGTTGAAGATTGAGTTTATCAGATGTTGCAAGTAGTTTGGGCACTTTAGGAATAGAGATAAATGGCTAACATTGTAACAGAGCTCTCTGTGCTGACAGAAGATTGTCGGTATTTAATTGCCTGTGGGAACACTGGGATGGTAAACAATGTCAGAGTAGTAACAAATATGTAAACAAAATACCAAGATGGTATGTTGTTTGAACAGAATGGTGGGATTAAAATTGAATCTTTTGCATCAGGATTTATACATCAAATCTTGTTCTTGACTTTGGAAAATTGTTGTTGTGTTTTTAACTTGAGGTTCCCTTCCAATTTCTTGAGCTTTTAAACGCATCACATGGTGTTCATCATCATAAAGGTTCTTCTTCTTCAAACACAACCCCAAGTACTCACTAATATGAGTAATAAAAGTAATATGACTCAACAAAAATATTCAATTCAACTCGCATCTCATTGTCCTTGTTTCAAAATCCTGTGGGTGAAATTTTAATACCTCCTGAGCTTGAACTATGTATGTCAATGATCCATCTTCATGAAAACTAAGCAAGTGGTTATATGAAGACTGCGGTAAGGAATCGAAAGCCAGCGAGTAAATGGACCTTAAGATGAGAATGTTTTCTCCAAAGATGCAAACTTTTTGTTATTTTTTCTTGCTGTTTCTAAATTTAAGCTAAGATGGGATTCATCGCGGCTACAAATTTATGTTACAAAGCATTTTATTGGGGCCATTCACTTAAAATACAAATGTCTGCAGCATTTCCTTGAGTGGAACTGGCAGCACATTGATCCTTTGCCCTGAAAGGCTTGATACAGAGTCAAGCTGCAGGAATTAAGCTTCCAATTTTTCGGCACGCAACATAATACTAAGCAGCTGTTTTGACATGTGAAGATGAACTTTGGTTTTAGGCTTTTGTAGCTGAAATTGGAATGACTCTGCTGTTCCTTTATCTGTTATCAACATACACACTTGGAATTAAGAAGGATCTCTCCACTTAGCTAATGCCAAAGTATCCAACATTTGGTCATTAGTATAAATATGTGAAAGCACAAACATCAAACAAACCAATTAAACAGCCACTTAAATGCAAATGTAAAACAGGTGGGGTTTTTTTTTATAGCAGTTTTGGCACGTGTAATGAAACATCTTTTTGTCTTACAGAGTTAGAAGCTGAGCAATCTCATTTTATTGGAGTAATTTGATGCATGCTTTGGTTTTCTGTGCTGTTGTTCCATTTGAATAGTGTTTTGGATGCAGCCTGCTAATGTGTTTTACTGCAAAGCACTATATAAAGGTTTCCTGTTTATGCTGAATTTCAAATGGCCTGAAGAAAATCTTTAATTTCAAACCAATAAAACTGTACCATAGCTGAAGGGGCATGTTGATCCTGAGTGTATTCCAGCATAGAAGCTTCCTCTGTATTTATGTTTGATCCAACTGCTGGAAAGCCTGCCGGGTGATGTTTCAGCATTCAGTCTGCTGCTGCTTGTGTGTAGGCCAAACCTCTTGACATAAAAATTCTTGGTTGGTGTACTATAATTGTGTGTTTTAAGGTCAGCATATCTGTGGAGTGCCCTCCCTGAGATCCCAGTACAATGCATCACAGTGCCTGGGAATGCCAGAGTTTAATTGGAGCAATCAGGCTGCATGACGCAAAAGCAGGAGCCCACACTAAGCAGCCCCTGCACACCCACACTGCTTCTGGGCTCCTATTTACAGCCCTGGGTTTGCCACAAGAAACCCGTGAGTCCTTCCACAGCAGGTAATGTCTGCTATAAACTAAAGCCGCCCGAAATTCAGTTATGCATTTAAGTATGAAATGACAAAACCTTCTCAGTATGTAGAGGTTGCAAACTCTTGTTGCTCATAAATTACCTTACAATTTGGAACACCTGCCAATTTCATCTGAGAAGTATTTATACGTTTTCCTCATTATCCTTATGAGCCCTCCAGAAATGCATTATTTATCAAACGCGTAAAACCTTGAGAAAAGGGATTGTGCTTGAGTAAATCACCAGCACCGAAAGCAGTTGATCAAAATTTTAAACTTTCATCATCCTTCATATAATATATTCCCCCCCCAAAAAAGGCTCAGAAAATACATTTGCCTTCATCATTCATTTGCTCTGCTGAAAATGTCAAGGGAAACTTTCTTCTTTGCACAGAAAGTTAAAAACCAGCTCTCTGACCTTTTCCTCTGTTACTCCTCAAGCTGCTGTTTCCTCATTGTGGACATATGGCTGCCCACTGTTTACCCGCTGTTTTTCACTCTGACAGCTTCACTGTGCACCAACCGCTGTCGCCTCAATGTCTCTAACCCCAGTATGGTGTTTAGGGGGAAACAGGGTGCATCTCTCTTCCTCTTGGAATTGACTGGTTTTATGCATGTCATGGCAGGGTAACATGCCTCACCGGGTGATATCAGCACTATAAACCTCAACAGAGCCCAACACAGGCTGTCAAATGCAGTTATGTAAGGGACTGCTCCTTTGTGGAGGAAACGGGGCGGCATTTGACCTCTCAGGCTTCACATTCTCAGCCCAAGACAGCTGAGATTGGACTTTAACTTGGCCCACACGTCACGTTTGACTTGTCTGAACTCTGTATGTGCCACACAGGCGTGTGTGTGTGGTTGCCTGGTTGCCTGTGTGTGATTGTTTGTATGTGATGGAAATGATGGAGTTGTGGAAGTCATGGTGGTTCTGGACTTTCCCGGCCCACAGCGCAGCCTCTGCTCGTCCCTGGGGAGGCCCCTATGTTCATGGGAAAATCGCAGCTCTATTTCAGACAGCATTCTCGCTGTCTGGCATAGTGAGGCTGTGTGAGTAACACTGAGAACGGCAGCACCAGATCGACATAGGGCATCCCGGGGCCAAACGCTGCTGGGACCATTTCCAACCATGCTCGGAGGAATGCTTTTTTTTAATTGTCGCCAACTGTCAGAAACTCACTTAGATTTATGATCCAACTCTCAGTGCTTAAAGAGGGAGACTGTGCCTTGATATCAGGAGAAATAAAACAAGCAATTACTACTCTACATTTTTACCATCCAAATTTATTATAGTTAAAGTGAATCACAAAGTTGAATAGTGGCATGATGCAATTCAGGTTTAAAGGGGCTCTTGGTTGGCGCTATGCTGGTTACTATGCAGCAGAAATATAATCAAAACAAGACGGAGATGGCTCTTGGTGAATAGAGGAATTGTTTTCGATGTTGAAGTTGCAGCCATAGAAAAACTTTGTTCCTTACTTCAAGGTTGAATTTTTGATTTGTTTCATCCTCCTCATGTTTTCTGCTCTGATGTTCTTCTAGGGATAAAGACTACCATCTGAGGACCTACAAATCAGTGGTGATGGCCAACAAGCTGATAGACTGGCTTATTGCACAGGTGAGCCCTAAAGCTGCTTCACCCATAGTAATATTTTAATAGTCATAGTATTACTTTCAAAGAGTTGATACAATTGCATAATTTAACACATGAATAGATGATCAAAGGAAGAATAATTTGCCGCCTTATATCATCACAGAAATGTTGAAAGATGATGCAAGGGGCTATTGTCAAAACAGCAGGGTCAGAATTAATGTGCCACAGAGGAAAGAGAGTGAGACAACAAAGTGTTTCTTACCGTCAGACATGAAGATTAGCAGAGCAAAAGGAAATAAAGGGAGGAAAACAGAATTGATTTGACGGCTAAGTTTAATTGATTTTGACAAGAAAAAGCTTTGAGGTTGACAGATTGATAGCCCTGTCCAGGATGACCACAAAGGAAAGAAATGTATAGGGCGACCACCACTGAATCAATGGCAGACATCACATCTGTGGGTGTGGAATGTGTGTGTGTGTGTGTGTGTGTGTGTATGTGGCCGTTCATAGAAATGTGTTAAACACAGCTAGTCAGAAGAGCTCTGACTCCTTCAGTGGGACTTCAAGAGCTGTCACACTTTGCTGTGTAGACATGATTTTGGCTGTTGAGGCTGTTTTGTGCTGGAGTGTGGAGGACAGTGGAGTGGCTCTGTTGGCCTCAGGGCTTTTGGATGTAGGAACAAAGGGGAGTGTGAGAGTGACATTTTGCTGGTTCTCTAAACACACAATGTTCTTTGTTTTGTTTCACTTTCTGCTTCATTTTCTCTCATGGCCTTTTCCCCTTTTCTTCACCACTCATTTACTCCGTCCGCTCTTTATGTCTAATTTGTCCTATTTCTCTTCTGCATCCACTGTTTCTCTCTTCCGCGTCATTGCGATACAGGGGGACTGCCGAACGAGGGAGGAGGCATTGATCCTGGGGGTGGAGCTGTGTGACAATGGCTTCATGCATCACGGTACTGCGCTTTTCAATACTGAGGATTTCAGCTGACCAAAAAAAGTTGCGATCTTACTGTGCACAAACCGTGGAATCCTCTCCATCACAAACTAAATGAGAGTGGAATGGTTTGGAGAAACCACTCATAGGGTGCTTACATTTAGCATTGTGAATAAGAACACCACCGCTCTTGTTCTCTTTCCATTTCTACTCATAATCCCTTTGACACGCTTCAAGAATAGAACTTTTTCCAATCCAGTGATGAATTTCTATGTGTGTATGCGTGCATATGTCTCAAACTGTGTGGTTAGGGCTGTGGCTGTATTCAGGCATAGCCTTATATCACTAACTTCATGCATACTTTTGCATATGACTTAACTGACCAAGTGCAGGGTACATGCATGGTTTGCTTTTGCTCTGAGAGCTTGGCAGATGATGCATGGTTTGTAAATTTAAGTGTGAAACAGTCAGTAGCCATGGTTACAGTTTGTTTATGAGTCAGGCTTGTTTTTAACTCTGAATGCCTCTTGCGCCCAAGTCAACATCATAAACACTACAGAATGCACAGCATGGTGTGTGTGCCCCTATGATGTAACCACTGCAATCTGCGCACAGTTCAAACCTCACTACAAATTACCAGCACGTCTATGAAACATAATAGTCCCAGCCATCAAACTTCCTTTCACTTCCACAAGCTAGAAAGCAATTTCACCAGTCATGCCAGTAAGTTATTTGGCCTGATGATGTAGCTATTAAAACTATTGGCTCTCAATCTGATCTGGAGGCGAATGAGGTGAGAGAATGTTAGAAGGAAACTCTGTTTTTCCCCTCAGGGCTAGTCATTGTTTTGAAATTAAAGTCTTGTTGAAGGCGTTATGTTACTGTGGAGACCGGGTTCATTCAAAAGTGATACTTTATCATGAAAGTGGGGTTTTCCTCTCTTTCAGTATGTGTATTTGTGCATTTGGTGTGTAAGTGCTTAGACGTGCTCCAGTTGGTGTGTTGCATTACACGATTGAATACTAATTGAATACAATACAATTTAAATCCCTCAATTTAATGAAAAATGCTGAATTCAAATCTTGACACAGAACCAGATTCTACATGTTGATGTGTAAACATATTCTTACTTCTGATACACTGATATTGAATCTTTTATTCTATTTATTCCAAATTACATATGTATACTACTAGCCATGCTTATGTATTTAAAAAAACTATAAGCATAAAAAGTGTTTTACTTCTTTGTGATCTAAAATAGTATTTTCTTTATTGCCAGTTTCTGTTTAATTGTTTGTTCACTTACTCACATTCATGTCTTTGTTGTCACCTCCATCAGTGCTGGAAAAGAGTGAATTTAAGGATGAACCCTTGCTGTTCCGTTTCTTTGCTGATGAGGAGATGGAGGGCTCCAACACAAAACATAAACCCATGAAGCATGACCTGAAAATAGTAGAGAATGTCATCTCCAAGTCTCTCTTGGTGAGTACTCACTTGCAGTACTTCTTGGTGGCTTATTGATTTATTAGCTTTCAGTCTGTGTAAGATGCCATGACTTTGCTATATAGTCCTCACTACTGGGAAGAATCCAAGACACACTAAATCATTTTGAAACATGTGGCCGCAAAAAAGAAAAGTCATAAAACCGCAGAAGTCTATTTTATACCTCAGTAAGCATTCTTTTCAGAGGAGTGAGCAAAATTACCTTACCTGCTATCTAGGTTGCCGGTCTCTGTGTCTGTTTGTGCTCTGTAAGAATGGTCTTGGTCTCCTGGCTTGGGCTTTAGCTGATTGGAGCTGTGTTATTTTCCAGATAAGACCCAGTGATGGAGGCTATGGCTTCACTCTGGAGGAGAGGAACAGAGTGCCCATCATCAAATCTGTAGAAAAGGGCTCACCAGCTGAGGTGAGAATACACGTTCACATATATAGTGTACATACACAACCAGGACTATGGCCTTGGTTACTTGTGTTGTAGTTACACAAAGATTTTTTTTGCATGGCCACATTGCTGACCAGGTCAATATAGATATAAGTTAAAAATTTTTGATCCAGAACCTGTCCACATTGGTTTGGATGCATCTTTGGAAGAAGAAAGCTCTATTACAATTACAATTTAGAAAAATTGCTTGTTTAAGTTCTAACCTAAGTTGAACTAGATATGAAAGCCATTTCCTTTGTGTCAGAAAATCCACTTTATTGATTTCCAAAATTAAAATTTCATGAATTAAGCTGGAACAAAGTCCTTACTGAATGGATTTATATATTGCACTGTGAAGAGTAAATCCATGTAATCTCTGTGGTAACATGGTAGGGCTGTCCACGGCACTGCAGCGTGTTCCCTTTGTAATCCAACATGATTCTTTTGTATGTGATTTTATTTCCCACAAATTATTCTGCCAAGCAGTCAGAAGAAGCCTCCTGATCCCAAACTGTGGTTCAGTTACATAACAGTCTTAGCGCTTTGCTTCAAGGCTAAACGTGCTCCTTGGTGATGGACACTGATGCTAATGTCAGGAGCATTTCCATACAGAAGTTGAGCACATTAAATGACTCCATATTGTTGAGGTTTTCTTTGGGGTTTTGCTTTGTGGCTGGAAGAAAATGGCACAGAGGAGTTTGAATGCAAATGTGATGACTCTGAGCGTATGACCCATAATTCTCTCCAGCCTTGAAGTAGCACTGAATGCTCCTGGAGGTTCTGGATTGCATAGAGACTGGCATTGTATGTGCTATCTTTAAAATATTCAATATGAAATCCAAAACAGGATCCAGCTGGATAGTTGTAGATGAAAGTTCTTCCATTTTGTTTGCACTGAATGGGAGTGTGTGCTCTCCTTGATGTCATCTATTCAAATCATTTAAGAATTTAACTCGAAAAGTTAAGTTGTAGCTGAAAACATAATAAATGCCAAACATCACTCTGTTTGATGTGTTTGTTGTATACCATATGTTTTATTGAAATATTTTCTGTTACGAATTTATTGAAAGATGGCTGGACTGGAGGTGGGAAAGAAGTTGTTTGCCATAAATGGAGACCTGGTGTTCCTCAGGCCTTTCTCTGAAGTAGAAGCTCTCCTCAGGCAATGCTTCGGCAGCAAGGGACCCCTCCGGGTCCTAGTCAGCACCAAGCCAAGAGAGTAAGTCATATCTGTATTCTGTATTCACCAGTGTGGTTGTAACTATAAAAAAAGCCTTCATTCAACGGCATGATTCATTTCCTTTTCGCTCCTCTTGTGTTCAGAACAGTAAAAATCCCAGACTCGGCTGATGGGCTAGGCTTCCAGATCCGAGGCTTTGGTCCATCTGTGGTCCATGCAGTTGGGAGAGGTAAGAAATCTCTGCCTCTGCCACTTGAGCTGTCTGGCTTCATCAGCAAAAAGCCTTCCCATCACTTCTCTGTTATTGTGGCACAGCTGGGAAGCAGCTGCCACACCAGCCTGTGGGGGTGTGCATGACTTGGCTGCAAGAGGCCAATCCCCCTCCCTCACCGTGCTCTTCGTGTGGCTCAGCTGGTTGGTTAATGGTCCCACTAGAAATGGGAATTAGTTAGGTATTCATTTTCTGCATAACAATGATTGCAATGTACGTTTTCCCATTTTTCTGTGTCCGAAGTTCATCAGAGTCCATCTTTCCCTCCAATTCCTGAACACATCATGTTTAGTAGTACTGCTATCAGTCCTGGAATAAGATATGGTCCAATCAGAAAACAATCCAGGCCTTGTCTGGCTTTTCCCAGGGGAATTGACTCTTGTTATTTTCCCTTAAGCAATCTAAGTGTGTGTGTGTGTGCGTGCGCGTGCATATGTTGGTTTTGATGGTGTGGTTGCCTGGGAACCTGCTGTGTCTCTAAATAGATGCTCTGATCCCTCAAGACAGAGCTGCTGATGTAGGAGGTGTCTAATCCCTCACATTGTCAGAACAGCTGCTGTCCCCTGGTGTTGCGGGGTCAACAGGAGCAGGTAATGCCAATTAGAGACAGAGGAACTTAGAGGAATGGGAGGAAAGATGAGGCAATACGCAGCAGTTGAAAGAAAACGTTTATCATGAGAAAAAAAAAAAAGGGGTCTCTGCATTGTCAATTTTATGCCATGCTTTATATAAATCTTGGCAATATTATTGGTCAGTGTTTCAGTTTGATTGATCTTTTGATCGCCTTTGCTCAAGCAGCACCATCAAGAGTCTCCAGAACTATTTGATGGGTTGTCAAACATATGTCCAGGCATTGGTAAATATACATATTAATAAAAAAAAATACTTTCAACTGTTTCCAAACAGAAACTGAATCATGGCTAGAGATGCAGTTGTGTATCTTGTCAAGCAGCCGTTCATGACCTCGCTGTCTGAACTGTCACACTTCGCTGTTGGTCCGTAGTTTTTCTGTTCTAGTGCAGTGGACCTGTCTGTTTGTATACATTCCTATGAAAACACATCAAGCAACAAATAACCGTCAGCTGAACAATTTCATTTTTTAAATGCTTTGAATGCAATGCAGACACTATATATTTCAAAGTGGGGTAGTCGTGCTTAAAAGAGCTACGAAAACAAACGGTAGGACTATTTAGTCTGCCATGCACTTCCTTCAGATAGCTGTAAACCTTGAGCTTCTCTTATAGTTTGAATCACATCCCTCAGCGAGGCCTTCATCTACCTCAGATAAACAACTCCCCCTCCTCTTACGTTGCTCTCGCACTCCTGAGCTGCCAAAACAGGAAATACAGTTGTAAATAGAAGGGGAAAAAAAAGGAATGTTGCTCAACCCAATTTTGTGCACAGGATGTAGAAGGTATGACAGCTATTTAATGGGACGTGCTGGTGTTTGTTTCAGGACACCTGTGTGATAATGATCACTGGTTGTTGCCCTTGACGCCTCTCCTCTCTCTTCTGTGTGTCTTTGCCTCACGCCAGGCACGGTTGCAGCCATCGCTGGCCTCCACCCAGGCCAGTGCATCATCAAGGTGAATGGCATCAATGTGAGCAAAGAGAGCCACGCCAGCGTCATAGCTCATGTCACCGCCTGCAGGAAGTACCGCCGACCCACACAGGTGAGACGGGAAAGGGAAATGGAAGTATACTGATGGTTAAACTCATCTTTACCAATTTGGATTTGCATAACAAGAAATAAACTTACTGCAAAACAACTACAATAAGAATAAATGAAGATGCCAGAAGAAGAATTTCTTTGTGGAGGTTGATTTTATCAGGACCTTTGGGCTTTATAATTATTGCCTAATAAAGGTCACTCTTTCATTTCCCATGAACACTGGGAAAAAGTTGATATATTTTAAATCATTGGCTTCCTGATTTGAAGGTTATGCAATAGAAGTAGATGGCGGGAAAAGTGTGTGAGATCAAAAAAGACCAAAGAAATGTAAAAACAAGAACCAGTTGACCGTGAGAAAAAGAAACTGCAAGCGGACCTCCTTGCTCCAGTTTACCTTCATATCTCTCCCCCTTCCTGACGCCATCTTTCCTTGCCTTGGGTCATTACGCTGAAATAATAGTAGTTTTGGCTCCTCCAGTGCTGACCCCTGGCTCACAGCAGTGGGCCTGCCTTGGGAGACTGGCAGGCTGCAGTTGGAGGTGGGAAAGGATCTGGCAGGAGCTGAAGCTCAGGATGGGTAAAAGAGCTGGGGGATGGGAGGAGAAAGATGGAGGAACGGGCTCATACGCTATCCATTTTTATTCCCGGAAGAGTGGTTGACTGTAGCAGAGCTTAGTCCACCTGTTAAAGGTGGTGAAACTGTGTGAAAATAGAAACCCAGAGATGTGTATGGTGGGAGTTACTGTAGTGTGTAGCTGTAATTGAGCCCTGCTGGGACTTCAGGCTTAATGAAGCATTACAGGGTTCCAACACTAGAAGAGATTTGGTTTACATCAATTATGGGCGCAGAGGAACTTCTTTGTCTCTCTGTCTGTTTTGTGTCTGCGTGGTTATACACTAGAAGACCATAGACCAGTGGCAGACACAGCATGTGAGCTGAAAACTTGCTGTTAGTTTGTGTGTGAAGAGCCAAGAACAGACACACACAGACAGGCCTGTGCAGCATGGAAGAATGGGTTGCTGAGATTGGCACGGGTTTGCTTTTGTGGTTTCGCCATGCACCATGTTTCCATATGTTTGTGAAGGCTTTTCATTGTATGCTCTGCCAACCCAGCTGTGACAATGGACACACATATGTGGGCAGGATCAGCTATATATGCGACATCAAACCCAAATACATGCACATGTACACACAAACACACACACCATACTTCCATGTGCACTGTTTTTTTTTTTTTTTCCCTAATCTTTTTTTCCTAATCTCCCATCTTTCTAGTAGTACGTAGATGTGTCCTTTTAGCCAGAATGGAGGAATACGAGTAATTCTACAATTTGTGTTGACAGTTGTGTGGGTGTGTGACTGTAATGCTTGCAATTGATTTAATGTGAGTGAAAACACACTCAGTTCAATACAAGTTCAGTGTAAATTCACTGTATAAACAGAGGAATTGATATTATGTTATTATGTTTTGATCATTCCTTAAATTTTGAGGTATGAAAACATTGTCCTGTAGCTTGTTAATGGGCAAAATCTTTTTCTTTTCCTATGCAGCAAGACTCTATAAAATGGGTTTACAACAATAGTGAGAGTGCTCAGGAGGACAACCAAAAAACTAACCAGAAACCCACCACAGAGGAGAATGGAGACGGCTTTGAGTGCAAAGTGGAAGGTGACCACACACACATGTGCATATTCACAACTAACTACATGATGGGAATTACTCATCTGGGAAAAGAAATTATTCTCAAGGTGTCTGTGGACATAACACAGGCTTGTTCACAAGCCTGTTGGCTGCTCCAGTTAACAAATCAGACACAGCTCCAAAAAGGCTCATCTGGAGTGTGTTAGTCTGAGAACAGCCGCCTCCTCTGGCTCATCAAGTGTTAATTCCCCCCTGCGATTTATGGATCCCAATGAGAAAGTAAAACAGGAAAGCTATTCCCTTCATAGCAAACAGCCCTGGAGCAGGATTTATTGCCATATTAAGTCATTGCGTTAACATAGGGCCGGTTAACTTAATGTTTTTGGAATTGCTCGTCATATGAGGGGAGATGGAAGGAAGCCAAAATGGGAGGGGCTTCTTTGGAAATGAACTACAGATATAGTGGTCTTAAACCTCCTGCACTGTCACAGTGTGATGGCTGTTGTCACGCAGTTTGTGGTGAAAATATGGAATACTTGTGTTTATCATAAAACATAATCACCACACAATGTTTGTGATCATCTGCTGTGCCATATTTGTATGTTAGCAGAAATCTGGACCACAGTCTCTTTTCCCTTCTCTTTTTCTAAAATCTCAGAGGTGATGGACAAATTCAACACCATAGCCATCATTGATGGGAAGAAGGACCACGTAAGTCTGACGGTAGACAACGTCCACCTGGAGTACGGAGTGGTGTATGATTATGACAGCACAGCTGGCATCAAGTGTCACGTGCTGGAAAAGATGGTTGAACCCAAAGGATTCTTCAGCCTTACAGCAAAGGTACTGTGGACATTTCGACTTGACCGTTGGCTGATTGATCAGTCGAACGTCAGTAATTGAGAACGTATTTGCTCCGAACAACCAGGAGCCAGGTTAAGTGTGAGGCGGTCATTTGGTAATGTGGCACTGTGGTAATTTGATTTGCGGGAATGTTATGATTCATAAATAAGAATTAATATTTGCACTTTTGCTCAAATCTGATGTGCTTACCTAACGGCCCCTTAGGTCAAGTCAAGTTTTATCAGAATAACCATCTCTAGTGATTAATTTTATAAATTACTTTTATCAGAGTTGATGTAGCAAACATTGTCTTGACAACCAGGTGGCTATATTTAAAAGAAAGAGAGCTTTATTAGATTTCAGGTCATCTATGCTCTTAGTGCTCATCACCCCAAAGCTGCATGTTACCTGATGGGGGAGAGCAACAATAAACCCTGACAATGCATTTGTTTTACACTGGGATATACGGAAGCAGGCGATGTTGATTGGATGGAAGTGAAATTTAATTTTCACTAGATTTATCATCATTCAGAGTTTCATCAAGAAAACTTTCCATTTTTGCTCAGATTTAGAGGGACACGCAAATTAAGCATTTATTTTTGTCTTTGAAGTACAATACAATTTGAGGACAGACTGATACAGCCAACAGCTCTTTTTCTGGGAGGATTTAGGGGGTTGATGCTAGTTAAAACTGACAGCTGTATTTTTGTCATATTAGTTCTCAGCTATGTTAAATGCATGCTTTTTACATCCCCACAGTGATGTTCACAGAATGATCATAATTAATTTAAGACATACAGAGGAAAGAAATTTCATGACATAGATGAACACATGCAGGGGTGGAAAATAAAAAGCAGTTTCCAGCATCGTGCTGCCAAATTTCCAGAGGAACAACATCTTTCTCCTTTATAGTAAATTATCAGAGATCATAAATTGGGTCCATGTCATGAAATGATCTAGATTTACAGTAGTCATTTTCAAAAGTCTTTGGAAGCATCATCCATCTAGCTTCAAGTAGTTTCCCCATTCGTTCAAAGTGAAAGTGTGGCATTATTATAAACATCTGTCCCAGCAGTCCATACTGTTCTTTAAAATCCGTGTTGTGTTGAATTTTAATATTGTGCTTCAGGTTGCTCAGGTTTTCTTGTTTCGTCCAGCTGTTGCATTTCCTCCCTTGCTTTTCTCTCTCTCCCACTGTGCAAGTCACTGAGATGGTTCAAAGATTTGTGTCTGACTTCCTGCTCATATCTAATCTCTGATCAGGAAAATCCAGGTTAACATACATTACATACATACAGTGTATGCATCACAATCTGGTTACACAATCTGGGATGTGGGCTTATCTCCCCGGCTGGATTTATAAAGAGCACATTTTAAGACATCCAAGTTTACCTGTTTATGATATTTTATAGAGAAATTTACCCTGCAGCTAAATCTTATTTTTATTTCTCAATGAACAAAACTGCTTGGTCATTTATTTACAACCTACTAAATATTAATCAACCTGGTGTTTGTTTGGCATTTCTTTGACCAGATCCTTGAGGCCCTGGCGCGAAATGATGACACAATGGTGCAGATGTGTGGCAGGTTGAGTTCCAGCTGTGATGTGATTCCAGAGGAGTTGAAGGTGCGCTTTAGTGCCATGTGTGGTGACAGAGTGGAACACATCAATCGGCGCATCACTAACTACAGAAAGGTAACCACTGTATTTGGGGTGCAAAAATAAACAATTTCAATCAAAAAATCCGTTTTGATTTAGAAGATGCAAATGCATCGATACGTTGACCCCTTGATCAGTCTGAATGTAACATGAAACGGTGGATGGCCTGATTACAAAGTTAGAAATTGGTTTAATGTTAATGTGCTGCTGAATCATCCGTCTGCTCGGTGTCTGCAGCTCATGCACACACACACACACACACACACACACACACACACACACACACACACACACACACACAAACATGCATTTGCGCTCATAAAACTCCAGACACCATGGTGACATCAGATGTGCTGTTTGCAAAAGAACAACGCACCATTAAGTTTGTTTTCATTGTCAGAGGGGCTTTGTAAAGTTCTCATAATGCAATATGTTACAGTGATAATCACGACATGTTTCAGCATTCATGTGTCAAAAGTAAAAAAAAAAACAAACAAACAAAAAAAACGTGGTCCCTGGTCTTCGATAAATCTAGTTGAAGGTAAGCAATGTCCGATTTAAAACATTAACTTATTTTAATTTGTAATTTTAATAAGGATTGTCTACTCGAAACAAGGAGCTGTATCAGATTCCATCAATTCCTGCTGAGTTTAATCAAACCGAATTGTTCCATTTTAAAAATCTATCCTCTCTAATATTGTTCCTCATCTATCTAGATGCGTATGAAATCATATTTTTTTGGAAAGATGCACACTCCTACTAACTATCCTGAATCCCATAAGCTGTTCATCAGTCTCTCTCTAGTCTGGATGATGTTGCTTATATATTTGTATATTTTCAATATAGCTTAAATTTGATTTTGTCTGCTGCAATTCTCAGGCAGTAATAGAAGCAGGAAGCATCCGATGCAGAAACTTTTTTTTTTTTTTTTTTTTACATAGTTTTACTTTCATGGTTCCTCTGATGGATGAATCTTAATAACCTGAGGAGTGAAGAGGAAATAATTAGCCAAGAGGCATGTTCGTACATTGCAAACGTATCACTGATTGGGTGGTATTATCTAGTGCTTTGTCCATAATTAGGTTACAACCAGTATATTGTTGTGTTTTGTTTTTTTTTTAATTCACATCTGCAAGCATGTGTCCAGGCAAAACATCCGAATGCGTGCAAATGTGCATGAAAGAGAGGAAAATATCTGACTCAACATTAGTGTGAGCCTTGGATTAATTATCAGTCACTTAAAATAGCCATAAGCCACAGCCAGGACTTTTTTTATGAAAGCGCTCATCCTGTAAAGGAGCATTCCTTTTCAGACCCCTTGAGAGAAAGGAGGGGAAGGGATGAAAGGGGAAGAAGCAGAGAAGAAATGTATACAGAAGAATGAAAGAAGGTAAAAAGCAGGACAGTAATACAGAGCAGGAGTGACCATTTGGGGCCAGACAGGAAATGTGGTGAGATGTGACCATATCAGCTGGCTTGGAGCTGCAGCTTCATTCTATATCCATCTGAGATTGGAGGAGGGATGTTTGCTTTAAGTCCCTCAGTTCTTGTATAAATTATGTTGTGCTTATGTTGTCGCACAAGTTGCTAGAAAATGATCCAATTGGTTTATTGCATTTGTTGTGTAACATCCAACACAGGATGCAGGCCCTGTGACGGAATGGTTCAAGGAAAGTGCAACAAAATACCGCAAAGAAGTGAAATTGGTAAAATGTTCTGTATCAGCTCTACTGGATCCAAGCGCTCAGGTTCACATTCAGACTGTGTATTTGGTTTCGTGTGGAGATGCTATCTCTTATCTTGAAAGGAAGTTTACTGCGCAGCACATTTGGAAGGAGTAACATGTATGGTATATTCAGATGCTTGTTCCTATAGCATTAATCCACCCTGGAGGATATTTTCACTCGCTTTTCTGTCTTTTCAGGATGTGTGTGATAGCTTATCTGAAGAAGTCTTTATTAATTTTAAGCAAAGCCAATTTTAGTCTGAAGTGTGTTTGATATTAGTCACAGCTTCTCTGAAACAAATTCCAAACATGACCACACTTTCTGAAGTCTGTTTTACTTACAAATTACATCACAAATAATAAAATTAAACATTTTTTCATCATATTACCTTAAAACATTATGATGCAGGCTGCTATGCATCATAATAAATTCAGCTCGCAGCAATTGAAAGGATGAATTGTTAAGCTCTGCTGTGGCCTGCAGTGCTTCACACATGTTATCAATGATGGGTGCATGGGATCTTTTTTCAGCTCCCACATTAAAAAGGAGAATTTAGAAAAAGTACGATAATGAATATTTATGCTTTTCTTCCGGTGCCAGCTGTCACGTATGTAAAACGAAACAGTGGAGTGAGTTGGCAGATGTTCTGTCTTCTATTTCACATTGAGCTTGTTGTTGTTTTGCTTACTTTATCATACGTAATATTGATTACTTATTGATGATACCAAACAGTAATCAGTGCGTCCCTGCAGTTAGTTCCCTTCGAGTCTATTGCTTTTTGCACATTAACATATCACTTTCTCCGTCCACATTAAGCGTAACACCATGTTTCATTTCTCAACCATCAGCATGTCTCCTTTGTGTCAGTTTGCCAGGGTATTAAAGAACAGAGCGTGGCCCACCTTTAAGCAGGCCAAGGCCAAGGTGTCTCCTCTCCATAGCAGCGACTTCTGCCCCACAAACTGCCATATTAACGTGATGGAGGTCTCCTATCCCAAAACCACCACCTCTCTGGGCAGTGCCTTTGGCGTGCAGCTGGACAACAAGAAGAACACCCTGGAGAAGGGAGGCCGCTGCAGTGCGGAGCAGGGTGAGTTCGGAGTGGGGATTCATCAGAAACATGTGCACAGTGGAGTTGTTTTACATATTCATCACAACCTGCTTTCCACTCAAGGCTTTTTATTTTCCCGTGCTTCTTCTTATGTTCCTTTTTGTGCTGCCTCAGGTAAACTGAACCCCAAAGTTAATATCCAGCACACCATAACCACTATGGCTGCACCATCGGGTCACAGCTTAGGCAGGACAGAAGGACATGGCCTTCGCTTCCTGCTCAGAGAAGACGACCTTCTCACGCTGGACGCTTACCAGAAGCTCCTCTACAAACTCACAACGGTAGTCAAGGAGATGGAGACACACGGTGCCCATATTCATGAGTGAGTGTCTATGAGTGTACATATTTAATGAATATTCAACATCTGTATTTGAAAACTGTCACGCATGTAGAGATCTAAGTGGTCAAACTCCCAAACACGAACACAGACACACAAGAGTAACACATGCTTACTTGTTTCTCATTTGCAAAAACTCCCTGCAAATCATTCCCATGTGAGAAGTGTGTGAGTGTTGTATTTCATTAAATGGAGTTTGAGATTCATATTCCCCAAAAACAAAGGGTGAAATTGATATTGATATTTTTTAAACATTTCAAATCACTTTTTGTTTATAGTGGTAAGAAATATCCTGCTGCTGATTGTGTTTGACTGAATTTCAAGTGACATGCAAAACTCACGTGCCTCAAATAACCGGCTGTAACTTTCGCAGCCCTGCAGAGTCAGTGTGCAGCCTTTGGCGGGCATACATTTTGTTCATTACTCCAGCACCTTTGTGTGTGTCTGTATGTGCGAGGAGGAAAACAGAAATGTCACAGCAGAGCATGCACAAAAGCAGACTCCATTATTATACAGGCTTTTTACATCTGTGTGTGTGTGCGTGTGTGCGTGCGCGCTCGTGTGTGTTGGATGAGTGCTTCCTGCCTGGCTGCTCTGTGTTCAGCCTGGTTGGTGGGTTCATTGTCCCGGGCTATACAAGGCACTGGAAAGGAAATGGGAAACACTACACCATTCCTGCCTCCCCCATCCCCAAACAGGAAACACAATCTGAATGAAGTAGAGGGTGTGTCACCAGGCCAGGTGCCCTCTGGAAATGCCGTTCAGTAACAATGGCCCACTTATATCTTCATGTGCAGCAGACAGAAACATACACACAGCAAATTTTAAGAAGATAATAGCACCTCCCTCAAACTGAGACAACTCTGTAAACTTTTCTACCTTTACCCTGCAGTTCTTAATTATTGGCCGGCTGATTACAAATGATGTGTGCTATGACTCTTTAGATGCTAATTTGATTGATTTGTTCATTAGAAGTCTCCTCAGCTGTGGCAGCAGAATGACTTAATAGTCTGGAGATGAAGTGGAGCTGTCACCTGACAGCGTGGTAATAATGAGATGAGTGCAGAAAGAAGGTGCTTAATGACTCAGAGTGGACAATTTTTGTCTTGCTCTTGTCACTCCCAGTTAGCATACCTCCCTCCATGTATATTCAGGGGACAGTGACCATATAAGGGCTGTGGGGCTGGTAGCTGATGGCTTGATGGTGATGCTCTGACCGGGGTGGATGTGTTGATCCTTTTCTGAGCGCTTCTTCATCAGATTAGTTTGCCTATTAACCCTCTCCCCGACCAGTGTAGGGTCACTGCTGCTTTTATTGTTCACACACCCCACCCTCACTGCTCTGTGCTCCCATAGTTCCTCTTTGTTCAGGCTTATTTCCTCCGCACTCTGTGTGCACACCCGCCGGCACACACGGACTCAGGCATTCTTCATTCTGATTGTCTCTTTCATTTTCTGCACTGGGTGTGCTGAGTTTGACAGCTCCACTTTATAATGATGTAACAATGAACTGAAGTGGCCATCATTTTTTTTATTAGGTCAAACTACCCCCAAACCCCGCCGCCTGGTCAGCAGAGGAAATCTGCAGTACAGCCATTGTAAATTCCAGCTATCCTCATGTAATTCAGGAAAAGAAAACGACTGGACACACTGTAGAATTATGTTGCATAATTTGTTGACTGATTCCAGAGAAATCCGTTTTGAGGCAGCGACCTGTGAACCTTTGTCTCAGTGGCTGCAGACAAGGCGTCACAGCTGTGTGAGGATGTGCTTTATATCAAGATCTCCTCCCTTCCTGGATCTCATACACCCCCTCTCTTTCCTTTTAGCTTTCCTCCTTTCTCATATCTTTTTGGTATTCTGTGTGCATCTGTAATGGCATCCTCACTGGCGGTGATTTCTCAGCTGCTAGGTCTTCAACTTTATTTACCTCGGTATGGATTAAAGCATTATGCTAATGTCCTATCATGAAGCTGCCTGATGTGGGGCTTTGTAATGCAGATGCCCTTACAGATGCAATGAAGGCGATGGATGTCTAATGGTTTAATGTGTCGAAGTGGGTTAAAGAGCTTCCTGTGAGAGATTAAGAGATCTTTCTGATTGCTTGCAATAAGCAGTGGCATACTTTGGCCTGCTCTCATTCTTTTGCTCTCTGTTTTTTCCCTTTTCCCTCTCTGTTAAAGCCCTTTCTCTGATGTGATCATTGTTATCCTCCTTTGCTTCCTCTGTTAGTTTGCACCCCAAAGGCCCCAAACTGTGCTCACTTCTTTATTAACCAATGGCCAATCACAGAGCCTGGAGACCTTCTCCATAGTTTTGGAATGTCACTCTCCTTTGGATAGCCATTGTACAGCTTCTGGAGTAGACCATAATGAGGGCGTCTCTGTGGCCTAGTCAGTCTGTGAATGCATATACAAGGGGGCCAGTGGGGTGGGGTGGGGTGGGGGGTGTTTGAAATCATAATGAGGCATACAAATCCGAGATGCATCTGGGTAACCCAAAGGGAGACAGGTTGTTTATTTCATACAACTATGAGTGGCCTCCAGCAGCCCCTCCCACTGTCTTCACTTTGAAATGCCCTTCAGGCCAGTGTTATGACACAATGGAAAATGTAAGCAGACACAAATTAAAATAAGCCTGAAATGCAAATAGACATCGCGTGTCAGAGAGTGTGTGTGTGGAGCGAGATCAAAAAAAAAATCCAAGCCCAGCATTTATTGGAATATGGCTTTAAATGCGGCCATGTGTTGCTGCAACTGTGAAAATATCCTGGCCAGCCTCTTCCTGCTCCTCTGATAGCTGCCTGATAGAAGACAGACCAGCAGGAGAGCTGAGAGGGGAGCTGATCTTTGCAGCCGAGTTGCAGCATGTTGACACAGCTGCACCCAGCGACATGTTTTGACCTATTAATATAATGTGCATCCCTGATCATCCGGTGCTGCTCGTGCGGAAGCCAAGCACAAACAGGTCTGGGTTTTTGTTTCACCCCTTTAGTCAGCTGTTGGAGCCCACACTCAAACCTACGCACATGATGGCCCTCACTGTGTGCTGAGGCACATGTGTGTGTTTCCTGTGTAGCATTAGACAGATCAAAGAAGATCTTTATCATACTGTCATGAGTGTTAGTTTTGGATTAATGTCATTGCTGCTTTGTATAATCCCCCTCTCTCACCTTTTCTCTCTACCAGCATCCTGTCCTCCATCACCCATCCTCCAGCATCAGATGCCAGGACCCCAGAGAGCTATATTTCTGCAGAGAGCGAGGGGGAGAAGGGCGAGCGCAACGGAAAGAAAGTGTGTTTCAACGTGGCAGGCGATGAGCAGGAGGACTCTGGACATGACACTATCAGCAACAGAGACTCATATAGGTATGACTGAAGTCGGTGGTGCTTGTGGTAGATACATAGAACACAATCTATTCCCATTATATTGTGTCATAAACTGTTTTCTCCTCATTTCACCAGCGACTGTAACAGCAACAGAAACTCCATTGCCTCGTTTACTAGCATCTGCAGCAGCCACTGCAGTTCCTATGTTCACAGCGATGAGATGGACTCAGGTACACAAATGCAACCCATTATTCTCCTCTCAATAGTCACTGTATTTTACAGCTGGGAATGGGTAGTATGTAACTCACAGGATGGGATGTATTTACAGTATATGGCCATATTCAGTACATAGATCACATCAAAGTCCATTACCTCTTTCAACCACAATGTTGCAAAAATAATTCCATAAGTCAGAGGTCATGGTTATACCTTTCTGGAGAGGAAGAACAAAAACGCCTGAAGTTGAAACTAATTCAATATGACAGGCGTTTGGCCACACTTCTCAGCTGAGTTTGCCATTAATGTCTTACACAGCTGTGTATCCTTTCAAATATCCTTTCCCTCTGTCTGTTAGGGTGACTGCCATGCACACACAGCCACACACACTTCATAGCTATGATATGTGATGTCAGATGCCAGCTTTTTCTTTACTGTAAGTAAAGTAGCCTGCAATTGTTTAAAAGGAAGGCAATGTACAGACACGAATACTGTATTTACATTCATCCATATTTCATCCATTCTTTTGATGTATTTAGAAATCAGTACAATAATTGTACGTGAGTTGAATATGGTGTATTTTAATGCTGAAATTGTAACCATACCTCTGCAGGAGATGAGATGCCCTCCAGTGTGTGGCTGTCCCATGAGAAGCAGAAAAAACTTCATGGCTTCCTGGAGCATTTGTTTAGTCAGGTGGGTCAGTTAATATCTGGAGAGATGTGGCTGAATATTCAATTGAAAGCTGAAGTGTCTGACATCCTCATTGCTGCCCTCGTGCCTGTACATCCCAAAAATAAACATTTAGAATACATTGAATCCTGATATTTTAAAGGTCAAACTAATATGTTGACTTTTCTACAGGAAGAGGAGAAATTGTGCTTCTCTTTTTTTTGGTCCTCACTTGTGTTCATAATGGACGGTTTGAACTAAAGCCTGACCATATCTGATTTCACACATGCACTCTCCTAGCGCACACACATTTACGCCATCGATGAGAAGTTTTATGAGGATATCGCCATCGACAGTGGAAAAACAATATAAAACTATGCTTTGCTGTCTCTGCACTTCTGGGCTGCTTACCGTCATTTGTTTTATTGCAGAGCAGTTTCCCCAGCTTTGCCTACATACTGCTTTGCAAATTGTGTTCCGTAGGAGAATTGTGTGCATATGTGGCACAGGGATAACAGGTGGGGGTTGTGTTTGGGCAGCAGTTTTTCCTTTCCTCCACATACTCTTGATCTTGGCTCCATAGCCGGGAACTGTAAGATATAAGTGCAAAAACTTGACCCGTGTGCTTTCTTCAGGTGGACTCAATCACCAGCATGCTGAGAGGAGCTGTGGTGGCTCGGGCCTTTGAGCAGACCAAGTGCTTCACACCTGGAAGAGGACTACAAGGTGAAACATCAGGACTGACATCCCCTCCCCGTTACTCTGAAACACTCAGCATGTGTCAGCATGTTTTGCCACATCATATTACACAATGTCTCTGCTAGTCAAACCAGCAGTTCTCTCTGTCGTCTTTTCCTGATATGTCTCTGCTGACTGTAGCTGTATGAGTTTCATTTGAGTGTTAGTGCTGACGCGCAGCTCTGCTTTCTGTGTCCTGTTGGCTGCACAGCAGAGAAGAAAGAAAGAAAAAAGACGATATTAGAGAAGCTCCCAAAGCTGACCAGCACTAAAACAGCATATGATGAAATGTCGCAGCCACCTGTGCGTAGGGCTGCAACTTCCTGTTGTGCAATGTGTGCGAGCACAGATGCGGGGAATGTGCTGTAGGTGGATTCCAAAAAATAAATAAATAAAATTCCCAGCCATTTTTTTCTCTCTTTATGTTTCCCTCCCCTCTGTAATTCTTTTCCCCCTCAGCTACATTAGTGCTCTTCCCTCAGGAGACTTCATAGTGTCCAAACAGCTCCACTCATCTCCTCTTTCACAGTGACTTTAGCGTAACTACCTATCAATGGAAAAATGACTCTGTAACAACTTCTGTTTTTATCAGATCTTTTTGTTTTCACTGAGTGTTTATTTGCCAGCTTACCTCCTCCGGGCCTTGGTGTTTAACCACAGTGGCTATTGTTATAATTTATCTCTCACAGGAACATGTCGGTAATGCTGCTGGAAGGGGCTAAATTTATTCTTATCGTTTCCTGCTATAAATACGAACTGTCTTACAGTGGCCTTTCATGATCTGCGAAACTATGTTCCGAGTCAAGTAAACCCATTTTGAAGATAAAACAGAAGAACTGCAGTTTTTTAAAAAATAAATTATGCAATTGCAGTTCCCGCACTGTGCAAGGATGATGTGTATGTTTTATGCCCATGTGCTTTGTATCGCACTATACTAGGCTTTTTTTTTTTTTTTTTCAAGTCCTGATATATAAAAGTTTTCTGATTTTATAGCTTTGAAAAATAATTTAATGGCGTGTGATGACTAAAAGCTAAAGAGCAGATTACCCCTTCAGTCTTTATGTTTTGACAAGCTAAGTCCCCCTAATATAGCCACCATCTGGCACAGAGACCACAGACACTCTTGTGTCATGCTGTCCTCAGGTGACCGTTTATATGCTCAAACTGAAAATAGGTCTGCTCATCTTTAGTATGTTTGTGTTCACAAGAGGGATGCGAAGGGTTGATCTTAGCTGATCCATATCCGCTCTAATATTGTGTGTGGTTGATAACATAGCAAACAGGATTATCGCAGAAGTGGAGCATTCCTACATCTGATCTCTCTCTCTCTCTCTCTCTCTCTCTCTCTCTCTCTCTCTCTGCCCTCACACACAAGCCCCCTTAAAGTCTAAACAGCCACCTTTCCATCACAGATCTGCCCCTCGTGTGCTGAGTAAACTTTAGTACAAGCCATTCTGTCTAGTTTTAAGGGGGTTACTACAGATTGATGGGGTTTTACACTAGTGTTTTGCCACCGCAAAGATGAGATGACAAAAAGATTAGATTTTAGGCAGGCTAAAGCTGTCTGTCTCTGAGATCAGTTTGAGCCTGACTGACCTGCAATTTTTCTCAGAAATAGAAAGGGATAGATAAATAAGAGAGACAGAGAGGCTGAATAGAAAGAAAAAAGGATGAAACGGATTTTAAAGGAACAAAAAGCAAAGATAGAGGATAGAAGATAAGGGAGTTAGTTTATGAGGTAGGAAAACCTAACAACCTATGAGATTCGTTTTTTGTCGGCACAGACATCAAGGATGCAGAGCAGAATGAAAGAGCGTTGACTCCATTTAAAAAAACGCAGATAAAAGCCAAAAGATACTCATAAACAAAAATGGAGAATAAAAAGGGGAGAATCATTTTAGCATCAGTTATCTTTTCTTATCGCCTTTTAATGAATAATCTTTGTTGGATGGATCATCAAGCCATCTTTTCATTAAATTAAGCGTGTTCTACTCTGAGTTTGATTTTCTTAACTGCTTCTGAAAGGTAATGGACATTTTATGGCAGCAATTAACATCTGTGAATTGAGCTGATGTGTATTGTGGAGGTGTCAGTGATGAAATGCACCGAGGGATGAATGAAATAATAGCATCTGTTTTTGCATTGTAATGAGCTTTACATCTGCCACCATTAGGTCTGTAGTAATTCTTTGTTTGTGTGTCAGAGTTTCAGCAGGAGATGGAGCCCAAGGTGAACTGCACCAAGAAGTTGCGTCTCCATGTCAAGCAGGATCCTTGGAATCTTCCCAGCAGTGTTCAGTCCCTCACACAAACCATCGCTAAATATGTAGAAGGTCAGTGTGTTCCTGAATCACCCCGAACATGGGAAACACACATTACAGCTTTCACTGTGTTCAGACCCTTAAACCCAGACCCTTGCTCATCTAGTCGCAATATTTATTGTGGAACAGCATGCCTGGCTTTGGTGGTAAAGCACATTAAATTGACCATCTCTCCACCGCACCTCATCATATTTATTAGATACAATAATAAGCTCTGTTACAGTTGTGTAGGTGCAGGCAGTCCCTGACCACTAACTGCTCTCTTGAAACTCTAAACCCAGAACTGCCCTGGGACAGATCAATTAGACCAGCAGAGTTGGACCTGAAAACTACTAACTGAAAGAATTAAAGAGCCGCACTCTGTGATCCCTTTCATGTATTTTATTTCCATTTTGACAGCGGAGTCCAGCACCATTTATCCCCAGTAGGAGTATACACTTTTGCGTATGTTGGCACACAGAATGAAAAAACTCCCACTTGTGGACACACACACTATATGAACATACAAACATACTTCTAAGCCGGCAAACATAGACAGATACAAGCAGATTAGACCCATGGCCAGTCACATGACACTCCTGGGAAAGGTGAGCTGGCGGTCACGGCCGAGTGAGTATAAATAATCAGAGTTGATATTCATGTGCAGCTTGGCCGCTGCACATTGTCCGCCATGTTTTTTTCTACTTCTCCCCATGATGGCTTTTCATGCAGCACAGTGTCCTGCCAAGCTCCCTGGAGCTCCATTATGACTATAAACAAATGTAGATTTATGTTATCATCTTTGCCTTTTTGCTGGTTTTTATGATGTTTTTTTAATTTCTTTTTCTTTTGTTTGTTTGTTTGTTTGTTTGTTTGTTTGTTTGTTTTGTTTTCGGTTGTTCTTATATGTGTGAGAATAAACAGCGGTGGAGCTGGGATGGGACAGAAGAGTTGTACAACACCATCCAATTTATGACTCTAAGTAGCTGCAGTTTATAGGATCGGTCATACTATTGCAGTCGCGGAGAAAGAAAGATGATCATAGGTTGTTCACTGCCTCACTGCAATACTTTTGTTTGTTTCAGAGGTGAAGACAAGGCTGCTCTTGGTCTTACTACAGTATACAGGTTTGTCTTACCTGTCTTACCTTTCACTAGCAGATGATAAATATGAATAAACCATAAATCCTCAAAGATATAACATCCTGCACTATTGACCCAAACTGTAAGCTCAAATGGAATAAACTCAACAAAGAATTATCAATCGAACATGAGTGAGGGGGAAAAAATATAAAAATCTAATCTAAAATCTCAAGCACAGTAATCAGAAGCACAGTTTTATAAACAAGAGAGTGAAAACAGCAAGTTTATTAGCAGAGTAATAAAAAAAACTATTTGCAATGTATATATGGATATTCACACCCAGATTCTGTATTTACATGCATCCCGGAACTGCAAAGTGTAGAAGAAAAAGTAAGAAATGGTAGATTTCTTTTATACGTGATGGTTTGACTGGTTGTTAATTGTGTCAAAGAATGTGTCCCCTTTGGGAGATCATTTTTTTCTGACAGGGCCAGGAGCTCATTTTTAACTCAGTGGATTGCAGAACTTTTTTTAGGAGGCTATTTCTCAGGAAATTATGGCAGCCAATTATATTCTACTTGGTGCACCTGCTATTTGGTCTCATCTTTGTAATGCAATATTTAATACCCAGCAGGTTAGAAAAGAGGTAGCCATGACTCTGTCATTTTACTGGAGGCTTAAAAGTTGCCATAGAAGTGAGTCTGACCACAAAGTGCCAGATCTCCATTTGGCACCGTCTACTTGTGACACACCTTTTTTTTTTTTTTTTTTTTTTTTTAAAACCTCCCTACTTACCCATTAGCACCTCAGTTATACCTTCCCTCGCCCTGTTTTGTGTGTTTCGCCTGCTCCTCATACTTCTTCTCACTTAGATGCAATATTTGAATTTTATGTGGCTTTCTTCTCAGCCTTTTTTTTTTCCCCCTTAAGACTCAGAGATCCAGTTGCGTCGAGACATGGTGTTCTGTCAGTCTTTAGTTGCAGCGGTGTGTGCCTTCTCGGAGCATCTCCTGGCTGTACTCAACCAGGTGAATAACACGAAGGTCTTCATTGAGTTTGGGAATAAAAAAACAAAAACAAACTTCAAAGAGACTTTGTTTGTGTTTGTTTATGCACACTTTTAGTTCCACAACATAAGCAGGGAACCAGACCAGGACAGCTCGGACCCCCAGGACTTCCTTGAGGCTCAGGAAGCCAGCCGCCGTTGGTTGGAACAGATTGCCAGCGCTGGGCTGCTCTTCCATTTCCAGTCCCTTCTCTCCCCCAATCTGGTGAGCAGCAGGCCAGCCTAAACTCTTTGACAGACACTCTCAAACCAGGAGTTGTTATCTACTTATACACATGGATTTGTTGTAAATTGAACCGCTGAATCGCTGCATTCGAATAAAAATTAGCAATGAGGTACAGCTTTGTAAATGAGATGGGGTTTACGATTGTAAGTTAGAATTTTAAATAGATGATCAGTCGTGATGCCACATGCAGACTACAGCACGATGGGCACTGAGAGAAAATTGTGTTGTGTTCAGCTCTCACCCAAAGCCCACCCATTCCAATGTAACCATGAAAATGATGAACAGAATATGCAGTATATTTTCATATAACCCATATTATCGAATGATTAGTGAGTAATCAGTATTCCTCTTTATTTGGAAAAGAAAACATCCACACTCTCCACATTTAAAGGTATATTCTTCTGAATTAAAGACTGTTGAGGGAGGAGTTCATCATGAACAGTCACTGTGGATGGATTTTTGTAAGGTGTTTTTTTTTTTTTGTTTTTTTTTTTGCTGTTGTTGCTTTTCTGCATTTTGCATCATTAACTGCATAGAAAAACATTTTTTATTAGAGTGAGGCATCCTGATTCAGTTTCTATTCCTGTCTCCCGTCACTGGGAGTTATTAGTGCCATTAAAAGGATGTATTGCATGACTGTTTGTTTAGGTTAGAGGGATGTGCAGCTTACATCATATCCCCAGACATTATAGACATTTTTTTCGATCTTCCTGCTGCCGTGTGCTCTCCCTCTCTCTCGCTCTGTCTCCCTCTGTCTTTCTTGAGAGATTTCTTGCTCAAGTGTTCCTTTGGAAGGAAAGCGGGTTTCAGTACCTGCAGGTGATTCCAATGAAATCTCAGCACGCTCCTTTTTAGGGCAGCACATGAAAGGCAGCATGTGAGGACTATTCAACGCTGCTGGTGTGTGCGTTTGAGATTTTGTGTGAACTGAATGTGTATGTGTCAGGGGTGTGTGTTTATATGACGCCCTTTAAGATAAACTTGCCCACACACAGTAAGCGTCACTTGGCAGGGCAGTGGGTACCCCTCTTTCACATGTTAGACCATCTCAAATGCGCTTTTAGAAAAAGGCCTAATCCCCTTCCAACGCTGTTATGTTTATCTGTCTGCGGGTGGTGGATAGAAAATAGAAGAAAGGAAGAGAGGGGGAAGGTTGGATGACGGAGGAGTGTAGAGCACCGCGATCTGAAATATTTTAGCTGCTGTCTTTGTGGCGAGGAGCAGATGTGCTTGTTTGTGTGTGGAGGCTGAGTGGATGTTTGAAAAGGAAATGTGCATGTACACACATTCAGATACATAAACAAACACATGCAAGCTAAAGCAAACATGAAAACAGACAAAGACGCATAGATAGACACACTGTCATGCTTGTAAACACAACATGGATGTGACCATCTCATCACACAGTTACAGAAATGTCTCACGCACAATATTTCAATCCATCATGTCCTTCCTCGCCAAAATCTGGCACCTGTGTTTCCCGCAGTCTGCTGTGCCCCTCAGCAGTTTGGTTTGAGACTGAGGTCTTATGCTAGTAGCTGCTAATGTAGCCTTCAGAGAAAGTCTGGTAACCTCACATACTATTTTTACTTTTTAATTGGACAATCTTCTGCTGCAAATCTTCTGAATGACCTTTCTTAAAGCTATTCATCAAATTTCAGCTCTTTCTTCTGCAACAGAAAAAGACCTCCTACAACCTTTTTTTTCACATACAGTCAAACTCTCCAAGACCTCTTATAAAGACTTTGATGTGTAAAATGGGAGTTTACTCTTACTGGTATCTCTTTTCTCTTTCCTCAGACTGATGAGCAGGCCATGTTGGAGGACACCCAGGTGGCTCTCATTGACCTGGAGAAGGTCACGTTCTATTTTCAGCAATTTGAAGGGGAGCCGCTGGTTGCCAGTATGTCCTCTGTTTCTTATCACTTACATTTGACAGAGCCTTCAGACGAGAAGAGTTATTGCTGCTGTGATGTTGTATGAAATTTAAACAAGGCTTTTGGCTCTGAGTCACGCCTCCTTTCTCCTCTCCTGTGACAGACATGCCCGTTTCGTACCAGGTGGAGGGCACTCGCCAGACTTTGAAGGTTTGCTTCTACCTGGAAAGTTTCTACTTCTCCCAGTTGCCCCACAGGCTGAAAAATGGAGGAGGCATCAAAATCTACCCGGTGCTCTTCACACAAGGTATGGGGGGGTTAGGGAGCTCTATAAGCTGATTTATAGATGATATGAACACAAATTGATGCAAATACAATGATACTACTCTTCATTTCCTATTACTGTCACTCTTTTGATCTGATTCCTCTTTAGCACTGGAGAGCATGGAGGGGTACTACTACAGAGACAATGTGTCAGTGGAGGAATACCAGGCCCAAATCAACGCTGCCTCGCTGGATAAGGTCAAACAGTACTACAAGCGACTGAGGTATGTTATATGCATTATAAATGCACAAATAGTACTTCAAGGCCAAATTTGTAGCTCTCTAAATCAAGATGACCTGTTCAGTCGCGGCTTGGCTCTCAAGCCCAGCAGGGTCTCAAGGTGATTGGCTGAGACAAACACAGCAGGAGTTTTTTTATTATTGGTTGAGAGCACACAGCAGGGGCAGCGGTGATTGGATGACTGCCCAGCGTGCCACCACCGCTAATGTACCACCTCGCTACAGCTGCAGCACTCCGTTACCTCACACCCCATTGGTCTCATGCACTGGAGACACTCTGTGATTGGTCAGGCGTGCAAGATTTAATGAAGTGCACAGAAATGCAGAGAAACACACACTGCTACTAAAAATAAGGACTTGACTTCGTTTAAGTCTGATCTGTCAGAACTTATTGACAATGTTGTCTCTTATTAGATGCTACCTTGTGAATTCATAAAGTAAAATATTTAAGGTCTGCATAGATGCATGTGAGTGTGCAAGAACACATAAAATTATATGAAAAAGCTTAAATCAAGAAGTTAGATTTCTCCATTGTTACACCTGAACTTTGTGTCTGTGTATGGACACTGTTGTCTCAGATGGAAGCCCTCTGTCTGTACAGTTATAGTTAGCTCTGTCGCCTCTTCTCCTGTGTCAATAACATTTAACAATACAGGCTGAAGCCCTTTTTGTCACTGGAGTGCTCTGGGAAAGTGTTTACTCAGGAGGGTGGCAGGTGGGCACGTACTTTTCAGCTAACATCTGCTGCTGATTTTGTGTGTAATTAAATGCAGAGCAGAGCTCATGGCAAAACCTCATCTTGTTATTTAGGGACGATCTGCTCTTGGAGAGGGGGTGAATGACCCACAACAAAGCATTAATTTTACTGTGATTGCTTTCTGCTGAGAGTTTTTAATTTGTTAGCAGTTGTTAGCTTGTTGGGGGAAAAGGACCCCAAGTATTACCTTGTGTGAGTGTTTGATTTCCCAAAGCACAGCTGTGGAATGAATTGGGCCTGGTCATTTAATCCTGCCAAGTATCACCTTTTTCCAACTGTCTCTCCATCTCTTTTATTTTCTTTTTTTTTTCCAGTTGCATTTTCTGGGATTTCACTGCGTTTTAATAATGTGATATTTGCAGGGTTCAAGTTAGATTTATTTTCATTTGCATGCTTACATAGTACATGAAACAACATTTCTACTCAGGTCCAAGTGTACAGTATACCAAGCTGAAAAATAATCTGTAATAGTTAGTCCTCTACTAAGAGACTGTGCGTTCAACGAGGCGTGGATTTCAACAGTCTAATAACCTCTGGGTAGAGGTTGCATTAGCGCATAGTTGTTCTGCTCTTAATGCTCTGCAGCCTCTCGCCTGAGGGGAGGGGATCAAACAGTCCATGGTCTGGGTGGGTGAGGTCCCACATGTTGCGAGCTTCGCTGTTCACCTACTGATATGTCCTCAGCCCCCCCCCCCCTTACATCTGCAGCACCTTCCTGTCAGCAACAGAACAGTTCCCACACCAAGAGGTGATGGTGGAGGTGCGTTTCCTCTCCACCACACACCTGTAGAAGGCTGGCAGTACTGAGGCCCGTCTCTCTCTGCTCAGCCATTTTTGTGGCCATTTTTGTGGCCTCGCTTTTTTAATTAGTCCATTAAACTTGTATGCGGTTTATTGGTGTACACTTCACTGAATTCAGATTATTTTAGATTTTTGTATGTATGCTTATATACTGAACAATCTCGCTAAGTTTGAACTGTGCACAAATTGAATTGACAGCTGAGGTTCCAGCAGTAACACGAAGCAGATGTGTGCTGACAGACATGCAAGTGAGGCTAGTGATTCAGGGAGCATTAGGGGGGCTTGCTGGGGGTGTGGATAGGCAGGGTTCTTTATAGACCCAACTCGACTGTACAACTTTCATAGGCCTCATCTCCTTTTCTTTTATAGCAAATCAGGGTGAATATCATTGTTATTTCTGGGAACCAAGGAGAGAGTCTTAAAACAAGTTTTGGTAAAAATCCCACTTTTCTAAGTAAGGAAAATTTGGAGTTTGCCTTGCTGATGTTGTTGAGTAGAAATGGCAGAATAAAACAACAGAATATCTCACATAGGCCCAAGACAAAGTACAAAGCACAGTACATTGTTAGTTGTACAATGGCAGGTACAGCATAGTTCAGGATTTCCATTTTCTGTCATTTTATGTTGCAAGTGAAGCACAATTTGGAGGGAAATACTCCTCTACACTTATCCAGCTATAGTTCCCCTAAATTGTGTTGAGTTGCTTGAAGTAGTAGTTTCATCCAACAACAACAGACATAAACTCACAATAACATAACACAAGTTTTCAAAATATCAAAACAGATTATTTTTTTGTTGATGGACCTATCAATTAAGTTTTCAGGTGTTTCAGGTAGGTATACACAATGAGTGTAGTACCTAAAATTCAACTGCAATGCTGCTGAATCATTTACTGTCCACAGAAGGCCAAATGTCAGCAGGCGACTAGCACCAGAAACACGTTTCCTTGTTGTAAAGTAAATATTCCCAGTTGGTTTTCAACAGTCCGTCAAGACAGTGGTGCTCTCCATGTGACCTTACCAATAGTTTTCCTTTGCCGACTGCCATGTGTCTTTCGGCTGACCACAGGCCAGGCTGATGTCACTCCCCTCTCCACTGCAGTGCTCCAACCTCAGGCACCTCGTTATCCTTGGAGCTCGGCCACAGCAGTGTTGGGTTAAACCCACACTACGGCTCTGAGCTGGAGGCTGACTGACAGACAGAAACAGCACACGCAATACTGAACCGAATGAACTACAGGACTGAGCTCCTCCAACATATTCATGTTATCAACCCCCGAGAGAGACTCCCATTACACCCCAGACATGCATTTAGGAGATGCTGTTGTTGCTGGGAGTCGAAATGGGATTTTCAACTGATATTTCATGTGGAGAAATCAAAGTTACGAAAATAAACAATCAAGCGTACAAATTCCATCATCATTTGTATTTGGTGAAATTAAAAGAAAAAAAAAGTTGATTATTATACTGTACATTATACAGTATATCTTAGAGCCCAGAGTTAAGAAGACGTGTTTGTGTTTTGTTTTTGAGTGTTTTGTCTCGTCTTTGTTTTGCTCCTCCTCTGACGCCTTTACTAGCATGCAATGTGAGTATTATCCGATTTCAGAGCAGTTAATGATACCACTGTAACGGTTTTTGGAAGATGTCTCCGCTCCATCTCTGTGTCTGGTTTTCACTTCCCTTACCCACACCAAGACAGTATGATCTGAGCAAACCCATACTGCCTGATGCAGTCACTCAAACCTTCCACAAAAGCACTTGGCTGGTGCCACAGGAGTCAGTGTTACATAGAGCCAGGCACGCACCCACGTTATGCGAGTTTTCATAAACCATCTCATACATTTACGCAGAAGAGATTTGAATTGCTAATATGTAACAAAGTGACAGATTCTACAGTCACAGCAATCTTGCCTCTATTTACTACGTATTTCTCATCATCGGGAGTACTTTGTTGAGTTTAATCTGGTAGATGAAATAATTGTTCCTCTTTTTCTGTCACAGAAAGTGAGATAAATGGCCAAATGCAAGGAACTTCCTCCCTTGAAGGAAGAATCAGAAAAAAAGAGGGGAAAGAACATGCTCTGGGGAAGAAGTGTCGTTTCCTTTAGGACATGGTCTGAATGGAGAAAGGAAGATTGGAAGGGGAATATAGATTACCAGAGCAGGATGGAAAGATGAGGGGATTTCAGAGGTGGTATGATGACGAGGAGAGGGTGCAAGCAAGGGTTTGTCAGAGAGAGACTGGAGTACCAGGACAGAGTTGGAGAGTCTGCTAATGTATTATTCAAAGGGAGAGATTTTTAGCCAGCCTGGGGTTGCATCTCATTCTACTCTTATTGACGGAGGGTGTCAAGGGGCAATAAGGTCTTCTCCTTGTGTGCTCCCTTGCTTTTGTTTTGAGGAACATGCTACATACAGCAGTCTAAAATGAGGCATAATGTCCAGCATTGAGTTGTTTATGTTTTCTTCTGCTGGATCATATATGTATGATGTCTGTATCGCGTCGCAGCCGTAACAGTAAGTTGTGATCACCGTGTTCTCCTCGGAGAGACTGAAAACTTGCACTGCAGCACTGGCTTCTGTCCCTAATTGAAATGCACTGGGGTGTAGTTTGGATATGTTCGGCTCTTACTGCACAGCTGTTGTGAAGTCCCTATGATAAACACACTTCATTCACAGGGATGTAAAAATTATACACTCTCACAAATTGTGTATAAAGATTGCCTGATGAATAGGGACATAAATACAAACATAGATCTACAACACTCTGCAACAGAGCCGTATTTTATTACAATTATTATATTATTATTATTATTGTCATCATTATAACAGGCTTTTGTTTCATGCTTTATCAGCTTAACAGTCATCTCTTGTCCCCACACAGTACAGCTTCTCAGTCATTTGTGCTCTTACACTGTTTGCTCTCGCAGCTGCATTGGGGAATTGTTATCACTGTACTGCAGTGCAGTTTGCCTTGATTTAGCAAAAATGCTTAGTGTTTATTTGCAGGTCAGAGTGTCCGTCACTGCTTCCTTTATCTCTGTAGAGCAGTGGCAGAGCAAAGATTGAGCCTCACTGTAACACCAACTGTGAGCTTTTGTGTTTTAACTATAAATATGCTAATGAGTTGGCCAATCTGTACATGATAAATGTTACTAGGTTATCAAGTGATTCTTTGTGCTACATTCATAGATGGGCACATTCTGTAAATCCACCTTTACATCCTTAAAAAGAGACACATGAATGAACCCAGGAACATGCAACTACAACCATACATACAAGCCACTCTGACAGCTTGTCTGGTCTCCATAGACACACAAATAGATGTTGTGACTTTAGTTCAAGCGGTGCATCGCACAGTTGTGAGTCCACCAGCAAAGAGGCACCACAAGTCAGCAGCAGAGACTCGAAAAGCATAGCTGCTGCTGATTAATATGCAATAGCTACTGCAGCAAGTTCCCACCGCTTCCATTTGACATGCGTTAGGTTCCCATGATGGGTGCATTTTTAGCCTGAGAAGTAATTAAATATTTATTTTTTTCCCACAGAATGAAAAATGGAAAACAAATTGTTGGAGGGTTCATAACTGATTATAGATGTTGTTCTAGATTCAGAAGTTATGTTATGGATGTGGTCATGTTTTCTCCCAAAGCAGAAAGAGTGAGGAAAATGCTCCAGTCTTCACACCAGCAATGGGAGTCCCAGTTCATCAGAGCACTGAGGAAGGTTTCGGGCTTCGTTCTGCTCCAGCTAGTGCGCACTGAACCGCTGTTATGAAGCCTGTGTGGCTGAACATCAGACACCCACTTCCATTTATCATTTCTCTTTGACTCTATCATTGAAGACCTGTAATGATGGCAGCTCTGCACTTTGTGATGTTGGTGTGTGTTTTTATATATAAAAAAAGCTCAACTCCTCAGTTTCAATGGAATTTTAAAAAACACATTAGCAGGGGGAAAATTAAGTGCAGCATCAGGCTTTGCTCACCATTTTGAGCAAGTTGCTCTTTTTGCATCATAATTCATGCCGTGACTCCAGTGTGTCTTCAAATGGCACTGACACCAAGACTCAATCAACAGCTGCTTTGGGTGTCAAGGACTGGATATTTGGTTTTAATATACAATGCATGTCTGAGGCAATATATTGTAGGGCAACAATAATTTTTCATGTCAGCATACTAACATGCTACTTTTATAACATTTTCTTTCTTCTTCTTCTTGTTCCTCTGTACCTTTTGAATGGAAACTGTCATGCTAAAATTCCAATTCCCACGCTGCCCCTCCACAAACCTCTGTGTCTCAGATCCCTCTACTTTGATGTCGGGGCTGACCACTCCAACCACCTCGAGTGTCTTAGCCAGCAGAAACAAAGACAATTAATAATTCCCATTGGCCCAATAGAATAATACCAGCTACACAGAGAGCAGGTCATCTTTGGCTTGCAGCCAAATCCTCCATTACTGCCTCATGTAAAAGTGTGTGTGTGTGTGCGCACGTGTATTTATTTTACTCTTAATTACCTCAGTCATTCCTCATCCGTCCATCATATCCCTAGTTTATGGCGCATGTGCAATGTCTGTGTGCGCCTGTTTTTCTTAGCTTGGTTTAGATTTTTGCTGTCTATTTCATCTTTATATTTTTCATCAAATTTTTGTAAATGTAGTTTTTTTGCACTGGAAAATCTGGACTTTCAATTTTGCTGTGCAGCGTTTCAATGTCACAAACACAATAACGATTCTGATACGAGAATATCAGTAGGTAAAAAAAACGATAACAAGCCTGTGCAAATGCTGTGGGGCCTCTTGATGACCTGCCAATTAAAATGGATACGTCTGAGTTCAGGGCCTTAAACCTGAGAGCCACTATAAGGTTATGAAATGGGAAACACTCAGTGGATTAAGACCTTGTACCTAATGTATATGTAATATGGTCTAACCCTCACACTTGTGTTTTCATTGTGTATGGGCTTTAAATGAAAACATTCAGCCATAGTAAATATGTCGATGGTGCTCTGCATCCAAAGCTCTTACAAAGCATCATCAGCTCAGAAGATGAGGTGCAGGTACCCTTTAAAGCACACATTGCTTGTAGCTTGGACACCTATTATTTAATCATTAGAGAGCTCCAGGAGGTTCAGCTCTGTTCCTCAAGCTGTGGTTGCATTTTATCACAACTCTTAGAATCACGGGATGAGGTAATCAACCTTGCCTGTGAAAGAAGGATGTAAGGGCAAGGAGAGGAGCTTTTATATAGTCTAAAGCAGATGTGAGCAGATGGAGGAGAGTTAGACATTTTTATAGAAGCCTCTTGGACAGATTCTGTCATAGATCCTTTTTTCAGATAAATGCGGGCCGAATCTGTCCTCACTCCCTTTGTTTAATATTTAAAAAAAATAAATAAATAAAAGTCCTCCAACACAACATGCTCACACATTAGACAAGTGGGTGAAGTCCTATACATAGAAACAGAAAATATGGGTGTTTACTCCCATATTACTCCCATATACTCCCAACTTAAATATATAATCACTCAAACACTGGCTTGTTACCTCTAAAATGAATTGTTCAGTAGTTTTCTCCATTACTCCACTTATAAAGTGCTTTTTATAAGAACTGAAGAGATGTGCAATCTATGCTGAGATGCTGTCTATATGAGCATCCTTTGAATGATAAGGCCATTTTGAACCAATTACATGGGCTGTTGGCTCAGTCTGAACCTTTAGTAAACTCTGCTTCTCGTCATTTAGGAAATCAAACTACAAGGTCAAAGGATAATTTGCTGTATAGGGATTCAATACTTGTTAATGTTTGACAAGTGAATGTGTAAAATGGGCAGGCTACTCATCTGGATCTCAAACAGAGGCTTGTTCTATAGCTTGTTCTAAAAAAGCTGCTCACATATCACACTCATGGCCCTATTAGCTTAAATACAGATGAGAAGTGTGCTATGGAGATTAAGATTTGAAGCATATCTTATGCATTTGTATTTGTTGATGTGTTTTCAACAGAATGACTTGGCAGCTTATACAGTTACTACGTCTGTCTGAATTTATGTGTATGTTCTCAATGACTTTTCATTTCTGTTCAGCTGATTTATCATCACTATAAAATCAGAGGTGCGTTGACTCTGCTCTAATTAATTAATTTCATTAATATTACGTCAGGCAGAAATAATAGCGGTATAATGAAAGACTCCTTGGCTTGATTTTAATCACTTAATAGCAGAGTGAATGCAGATGAATGAGCCCTGCTTCACTGATCCTTGCAAACACTCTCCTTGCCTCAGCGTCTGTTGTTTCCGAGCTCTTCTCAATGAATTTCTCTTTTTGACTTTTTGTGATTTTAGAAATGCGGACTCTATGGGTGACTGCGTGTTGTACATTATTATTGCTTCTGGAAAGAAGTAATGGAGTATGTGATTTTATTACATGGGGTTTAATGTGGCGTGGCGTAGCTATTTATAGCACACCGCTGGATTGCTGAGATTTGATGGAGTCACAGACTGCTGAGTTTGCACCAGTGGTGTTGTACCTCGCATGGACTCATTGCGGCATACATCCATCTGCAAAAGGAGACCAGTGCAGTGCTGCCTCCAGTGGAGGAATTAAAAAAAATAAAAAACTAAATCGACTGTACTCCATGAATGAATGAGGCAATGGCATTTGGAGTGATGCCCAGGACAAGAGATGCTTAGCCTGTGTTTCTGCTGAGCTGTGCCCAAGTTACTCTCATGATTAATAGTCAGATGGTGGACCTCCATAATGAGTAGGTGGCCTACTTTTCCCAGAAACCCAGTCAATGCTCCTGATTACCTAATGGTGCATAGAAAAGAAGGCGCACACAATATTTCTCAAGCAATGAAGCTTCAAATAGAAAAAAACATCTAGTGCTTGATTGTTTAATAAAGTCTACTGCAGCATGCAACTACTTACCAGACATAGCTGTCTCTCCTGCTGCAGTGTGTGTGAAATGTTGTGTCTCCCTCAGGGCTTTCTATCTGGATCAGTCCAACATGCCACCCAGCTCTGCACCCAAAGCTGCCCTCATAGAAAAGGTAAGAGCAAGCTTGTGTCCCTCTGCGCTGCATGACAAAAGGGAAAAACATGCGACCATTATATTTTGTTGCTGCAACATGGACGTTTTAACACGTGAATAGGAGCTTTCAGAATGGAAATAGAAAAGTCGCCAAATGGATAAAATCAAGCATTGACTGAGTCTGTTTGAATGTGTAGCGCATCAAAGGATATTCATTACATCATGTTAATGTAGAGCTGAACAGCTGATGTGAACATGTTCCTTTCTATTTGTTGTAATCATAAAACTGTGACCACTGCATGATGAGTGGAGTGAAAAGTTTTATTTGCTGCACCAACCGCTGGCCCTCTGTTTGTGCTCAGCTGATGCGTCCTCTCAATGCTCTGGAGGAGCTCTACCGTCTGATGGAGAGTTTTATCAGTTGTCGGCGCACCGCTGCCTGCCAGTACACCGCCTGCGGGGCTTCTGGAGTAGGGCTGCTCACTGTGGCCTCCGAGCTCTGCTCACGTCTGGGAGCCACGCACATCGTCATGTGCAACAGTGGAGTTCACCGGTGAGTGTGTGGGCACTTATACCTGGCAGGTCCTTCAGTGCTGCATGAACTACCTCTGATTGCATTAAATTGCTCTCCTGCCTATCAGTTTACTACTTTGTGCTTTTCCTTTTTTTCATCGCCCTCAGACTGACACTTCTCCCTCACTATTCCAATTTCTGCCGCAGTTTCTCCCTGGTTTTATGGTCTTTCATTTATCGTCTGTCTGTCTCTCCATTTCATGAGCTCTCCATGTCTTTGCTCTCTTGCACTGCAGGGATGTTCTATTAATACACATTTCTCTGTATTAATTAACAGCAGGATATTTTAGTTAACAGGACCCATTGTTTCTCAGGCCAAATTAGGGACTTTTAAGTAGGTGTAGCACTTTACACAGGAAGGAGACAGGTCAATTACTTTCACCCTCATCTAATTCTATATATGGCTTCGTTATTCACTTGCTACAGAGGGCAACATCCATCAAAGTATGAGGACAGAAATATCCTGATCGTTTGTCACCACTGATCCTTAGCGCTAGCTTTCATCTTTCATCTCTTTCTCTGTTCTTTCCCTCCACCTGCTCACCCATATCTCTGATACCCTCTTCCTTTACCCAATGACAGTTTCCATATTATTCTGTCTCACTCACATGCACGGGCTCACACACGTGTGCTCGTGCACTCACTGGATGTGACTGATGGCTTGATAAAATGCAGCGGAGGGAGCTACCTGGTTGCCTGAGCTCTAATAGAAAGTTCCTGTCTGGGCAATGGCTGCTGCTGCTTTATTAACCCTCAGCTCAGCTCAGTTTGTGCGTGTAAATGTGTATCTGTGTGTGTCTATGCAATTATACACACTAGCGACAACTCATCCAGACAGGCAGGCTAAGTGTACCGTGACACAGCAGGTGACAAGGCCTGCAGTATTTAGGATTATTTGTGAACTGGCTTTCACTTTAAACACTGCTGTAGCCTGCTGCAACACTGCGCTGATGGGGGCATTTGATTCACCCTCAGAGTAGATTGGGTTTGAAATGCTTTGTCTGATTTAACTGATCTTGTCCCTTCATTTGTAACTTTGTTAATATTGACACATTGTATATTATAATAAGGTATTTAAAAGTACTCTAAAATCCATGCATTTCTTATATGAGCAGGTTGAGAACACAAACTGAATCTGGTATAATTGGAAAAACCTATGAAACCAAGCCAGTAGATTACGAATGTGGAAATTGCATTATCAGTGTGGCAGCCTTCTCAGGCAGTATTGATTGGATTAGTTGGCTTGATGGATGAGTTTTAATAACAGTGAAAGCATGATATTTTGGGGGCATCAGCAGTTTGTAATATTCTGCTCCCCTCTCCTCCAGACTTTCCCCTAACCTGGCAAACAGAAGCACAAGCAGACGGGGAGAATGTGCGTAAAGCACCAACATACTAAAAGTCCTTACTTTTTTTTTTTGCTGGTCTGGTTTTTTCTCATTTATTAGTAGGGACTCAGCTCTGAAGAAACAGAGGGTGCAAATGGAAAATGGGCAGGAACGACATGAAACAGATGGATATAAATCACATCACACTATCTCACCAACCCTAATGAAAAGTGAAACTGTGCAGCCACACACACACACACACACACACACACACACACACACACACACACACACAGATTTTGTGCATTCCCTCATCCCTCTCCAGCTAAAGAGATATTTAAAGATCCACTGTGGGTGACTTTTTCCCCCCTTCTTTATCGGTGTAGGAAGTCCAGTATGAGTGCTTAAAATATCTTGGGGTGGCCTGCAAAAAGATATCTTTTGTAATTTTCCTCTGGGATACAGTATATTCTGGTTATAATAGCTGAGTTCGTTACTTTTATCAAAGCATGTTATGTTATCATAGAGTTAAATAACTGGATCTCAAGGACTATTAAACCTTGATGTGATTGACTCAAAGTAATGGCTCCTGGCAGGAACTATGTCCCTCATGAATAGCTCATGCTTTTTTTCTTCTTTTTTTTTTTAAGATTTGTTTAAAGTCAGTTTGAAACCCAACCTCAAGTCTGGCAGAGTTGGAGCTTTGGACAATTCAATTTGCAGTGAAAACACCCTCGATCGATATACTAGTACAGCTCGTTATCGCAGAAAGGTCACACAACAGCCATGACATCTGTCACTTTGTCTTGGAAGGCTTATCAATACGCTGCTGTTTGTGTTTGTGTAAAATCAAAAGAGGGGAAGAGACAGTGTGTCTGGAAAGGCTACTGTAATTAATGAATCACACATTCGCAGCAGCACTCCTTTTACACGTTTGACACCCTCGTAGCTGTGAGAGTGTATTGACTCAGCCACAGGAGAGACACTGACTTGTCCTTGGACCCTTTTATTTTTCGTGGCCCCAAAAGTAAAAGGGTTGATGAGAGCTTGGAAGCCGCCTTCTCCTGAAGCGCTGAAAATCCACTGCAAAGGTTTAAGCCACTTCTTCTCATTTTAAAGTCAACATCGGGAGGTTTGTTATTCTCCTGATGTGGCGTGTTTACTCACTCTGAGAGACTTTTCAGTGGCAAATGAAATGATTCATGAATGAGGGGATGAGCGAAGGTGAAGCAGAAAGAAATGATGGTAATGAGAAGGTGTCAAGATGAGCAAAAAAATGTACACGGGGAAATTTTATCTAGTGACACTAAATTCTGCCAGAGATTTATCATTTCTGGATGAAGCCCAGGATTTGAGTTTGGTGTTCTTTTTGTTTCCATCTTTTTTCCTTTTTTACCCTCAGATCTTGCTTTCATTCCTTGTTTATGGGAAAGACAGTTTTATTGAGTTAAGGAAGTGAATGAGTGTGAAGATGGAGAAGGTGTTTAATGTCATTACAGATGGTTTTGTTGTATCAAATAACTACTTATTGGTTGTACAGAATCAGTGTATAAGCAAAAAGAACTTTGCATTATGATTTGCACATAAGCCATGCTAACATCCACTGCAGCGTGTGTTTTAGCCTCACCTTATGTTTCTTCTCTGATCGACAGTTGCACCCTGAGTGTGACATTGGAGCAGGCCATCCTGCTGGCCCGAAACCACGGCCTGCCGCCTCGCTGCATCATGCAGGCCACTGATGTCATGAGGAAACAGGTATTCTAATGTTGCATTATAGTGTGTTCTGCATACGCAGTCAGTCTTACTCTGTGCATCCCTTTGATATTTTGTCCTTCCGGTCCTCCTGATTTCACGTCCAAAGTCTTTTACTGCTGCAATCCCTACAGTGAATTTCAATTTCTGCATCCAAAATCATTAGATAGATAAATGTTTCAGAGTCAAACCATGCTGCCAAAAGAATATCAACAATAGATTTGACTCTGCCAAGAGAGGAACATTTATGCTATTTTAGCTTCCCTGGTCTATGTTTGAACAGTAAGTATATTTTTCCATGTTGAAAGAAGTGTTTGCTGATGTCCAAAAGGCTGGTCGAGACTCTGGTGCTTGTTTATTTGTCTCCATGTCTATTTGTGGGCAAGGGAAGGAGTTCCCATTACTTTTTCAGTGCGCACACATTTTCACCTCACAAATAGCTCCTTTCTCTGTATATCTCAAACTCTTATTAGAAGTTCCATGAGTATGATTACTTTCCTGTTCGCAGTGAGAGCAGAAGTTGGTCTAGAGGTTTACATCCTGCTGGAGGAAAGGCAGTGCTACAATTGTAGAAGTGGGCTGGCAGCCAGGAGGATGTAACTTTGACCTTGGGAGAAAAAAACAATCCATCTTATGAAAGCTGTGGTGAGCGATACTGTATAGTTTGAAGCTGTAGGTATAGGGATTCAGAGTTTCAGGGATTTTATCTGACACAAACTATGTTTTGTTTATGTAATTTTTCAGTCTGTCAGCAGACATTTTATGTTATCTTGCATTTTCATTTACCTGCACACCACTGAGAAGTGTGTGTGTGTTTGTTTATGTCCCATTATCTGATGAATCTCCTGAATGTGACTATCACTCAGGGGTTGAATGATGCCTCCTCTTCCTCACTGAATTGTCATATGTACTCTCAAAAAAGTTATCAGCAATCTGGTCCCAGCAGAGGCACCAATCCATCTAACTCAGACATCACCCAGAATGAGAAAGCATGACTGATTTGACCTAAATGTTCCTTTCAGTTTCATTTGGAAACATTTTCATGGCAATTTGCAATGATGATTGATTGTAGCGGGAAAGAATACTGTATATATAACTGCAAAATTTTATTTAATAGATGACAAGTTCCTGTTTCAACTTATGTAAGGAACATGGAAAGATTTTTTTATAAACTCTGTAATAGATAAGGTGCAGAAATTATATGAAATCACCAGTTTTTACTCTGAAAACTGTTTCACGAGATACATAGTGTTTTGAAAGTGAATAAATATTCATTATTAAACAGTGAAGGAAACCAGAACATTGTTGCTTCTTGGATGGGGGTAAAATCCCACTAGGTATGATGATTGCCTAATTTTTCTCTTTTCCCTTAATTAATTATAGTTTATGCATGATCAGGTATTAAAAGTTTTAATTGCCTTATTTTTGTCAATCAAGTTCCCCTTCTCTGTCTTTGGCTCAACTGATCTCTGGGTGCTGTGTCCTGTAGGGACATCGGGGGGCATCTCTGTCTGCAGGCATTAGTTCGGATGACTGTGACGCACGTCGAATAATTGCTGATGCTATCCATGCTATCTGGACGCAAGGCAGGGCAGACACTAAGATGGCAGGCAGTACAGCTGTAACTGGGAGGCCAGCTAATGCACTTTTGGCCAGTCGCTCCCTCTCTACTCAAAAAGGAGATGTCGATGACCTGGCTGGATAATGATTCAATTGTGTGTTTTTCTGTGCACATGCACATCATAGAAGGAGAGAGGGAATCTGTGAGTGCAGGTGTTTGTGCATCTCAAAAGGCTGAGTTGCTTCATGCCCCCCTGCAGTTGTGTATCAGCCGACTCTGCGCACCGCCAGCAGACTACAGCAACATTAGCAAAGAGCAGACATACACCTGACAGGGCACAATCAAAACTGTGCAACACATAAATACAAGCAGCATTAATCTTTCAAAGACCTTCATGCTCCCTTATTTTCCTTACAAAGACAATTCTGCATGATTTTTTGCAGACATAGCTAGAAGGCAGAAAGAAGTAGACAGACAACAAACCGCTGAGGTTGTCCACATGCATCATCCACAATCGTGGGAACTGTTCTGCCCATTGAAAATGTATCTGGGCCCAAACAAATAAGTTCAACAACCAATCCCAAGGCTTAAGCTATCAAACTATTAAAGCCTTACACCACCAAAGCAATTGTTTCCTGATTGAAAGCAAGTTCAGTGCTCAAATGTCACACATAATTCCAGTTTGTAGAAAGTATTATTTCCAAAAGCTCCTGACACCTTGCTCCAATTTTTTTTTCTGCATATAAAGCTCTGCATGAATATATTATCAATACTCAGAGGGCACAAATGCTCTTTGGCTAGCTGTCAAAGCTTTGTTTAAGCTCTTCTCTCTATGGCTTTATCCCTAGCTCATATTTATAGCCATTGCTTTTTAACTTAATCCACAATGTCATGAATTGTTGATGTCTGTTTTTCCATCAGGGGGCAAGAGTCCAAAATTCTGCCAAGAATCTGGGAGTGAGGGATCGCACACCGTCATCAGTCCCAAGGTAAACCTGCAGTCACGTCCTGTGCACGAGGACTAACATCAGCATATCAAATGAGGAGGCCATAGCAGGCTTTGCATGTCACAGCCCGTGATTTTTAAAAATCACCTTATAGCATCTGACCTCTTCTTAATGTCACATGGATGCTCATTTACTTCTGAATTCTCTTTCTTCTTCATGCTTTCATGAACTGTGATTTGAAATGAATCTAGTTTGTATTTAAATCACATATGGCACATACTAAGTCACAGTGTGTTTGCCAGTGAAGATAGAAACTGGCAGTAAGAAGCACCATCATTTTTACTCAGTATGTGTATTTGGGGAAACTCCAAATAACATACATTAGCTTTCTGCTGACTCTTTACTGCTCTTGCTCAACCAATCTAAAACTATGGCGTAAATCGAATAAAATTTTGAAGTTTTCTCTTTTTTGGCATATCAAAAATGTATGCCATCTTTTTTTTGGGCAGCAGTTATGTGCATACATTTAAACTGCTGTTCATCTCTATCTCGTCGGTTCAGCTTTTTTAAAAGCGTATGTATTTGTGCTGCACAGAGTAGCTCTGTGTATGTGCTTTGGTGCAGGACTGTGGTCCAATGGTTCCATTAGAAGGGAGCTCCCTGTTCTCGGTAGCTACAAGATGAGGACAAGGACTGCCTCGGCCATTTGGCTCCGACATATACGCTTTTGTGTGACAGGCAGCCCTTTTGAACCTTTTAGCTAAATTGACAAATATAATTAAGTAGTGGGATGATTAGTGTTGAGACATTGTGGCCGCAGAGCAAAATTACTGCACTCTCACTAGGTTTGTCATAATTGTTAAAGCATGAGTGAGTGCTGTACAATATGCAAGATCAAGATTATGCCAGTTAACGCTGCAGCTATATAATGCAAAGTGAGTCTCTTCAACACAAAAACAATATGTATTAAGATGTGAGAAATGCAGCTGATGATGGAGAAGTTTGAAATTAGCATAGAGAAATATTGATAAGTGTGGAACCCAAAAATCAACTATTGCAAAAATAATGTTTTCTAGTCATTAGGATCGCAGAACACAACACATCATTTATGACTAACAGGTGCGTTAGTAGGCACTTTCATTGATATGTGCAGGATTTACAGTTGTATCTGCATAATTCATGATGGACTGAAAAGACAAAGTGGATAACAACTGTACATTTTAGAGTTTGTGAGACTTTGCTCCTGAAAAACACTTTGTTTGCTACTAAAGATAATTATTTTTCCATCGCTGATATCTTCCTGCTTGAACCTGCATCTGGTTGCACTTCTTTGATGATGCCATGTTGGAAAGTAAATAATTTTATTCCTTGGATCAGGTTGTACAAGCTGTGCCTGCCTCCACCCCCAGATGGGGACCCATAATGCATTGCACTAGAAAAGTTGCTGAAGAAGTCCTGCATTGTTTTGAGTCTGAAGCATTCTGCCCTCCAAGTCATTCTGCCATCGTGAAGAATCATCGTAACAAAAAACAGTTATTGAAAATGTTTATAGGTTCAGCATAGCTGCCTGAAGTGTAAATAGAAACTTGAAAACCGTACATAGTATTTTTAATACTATATATTTTTCACAGTTGTACCTTATACATATTTAGATTTTTTTTATTGTATATTGCATCTGTTTTATTGTATCTGCATTAATCTTTGTTTTAATGAGGAACATTTACATCTGACGCCATTGGTAAAATTTACATATGATGGACGCAAGATAATGTTGATAAAAAGGAGATTGGATGGTGTTTATTGAAATTAGCCAATAATTAGCCCTCTTCTACTCTTTGACATCCATGCTTTATCCATTCTGTCAGCATTTGATAACCATGTGAATTTGTGTTTTGTAACATTCCTCAGTATGATTTTTATCCTCTTGTAAATATAAACTAATAGCAAAAGTGAAAGATATCCTGCCTTTGTTTCCCACTGATTTTGAATTTCTATGATTGTTATATGCATGCACATAGAGATTTTCAGTGGTTTATCAGTATTAACATAAAATAGATGTTTGGAAGTAGAGCTATGAGATATAATTCTGTTATTTTATATTGACATTACTCAGGATTAAAGTGTCTCTCTGTGTTACTTACTGGATGCCATCATTGTAGAGTGGATGACTAGCTCAATACTATGCAAACAACCAAGTCATAATAAACTGCATCAATAAGCTCCAGTAGTGTTTCCACATATATACTGTATGTCTTTATTTCATTCATATAAAAATGATGTTCGACTTTTGCTGCAGATTTTTCTCAAACACTAAAATGTTGTCATGTAAACAGTATGTAAAAATATATTAAAGCCGATAACAGTGGATGGGCACTCCTGTCATTTCTGCTCTTGAAAATGACCCACACCACCTACTGGCCATCAGCACATGACGTTTAGTAGAAGATGTGAGTAAAATACATCACGTTATTAAAAAAACAACACATCGCCATTTAAGGATGAGAGAGGGACAAAATAAACCTGAAGCTGGTCAGAGCAGAAAGCTAGAGTTTGCAGAAACACTGTCAACTAACGAGCAGTATGAACAAATAATAAATGCAGGGTGTTTAATTTCAGTCACAACAGACAAAAGTCTGGCTGAGGCTGAAACGTGTTGCTGAATCTCTAATATGTGCTCATCCTTAAAAAAAGTATCAACACAAAGAATTTGCATTAGCCCCGCCAGCCTCTGTCATTTACGAGCTAACACACTACAGAACCAATCAACTCCAAATAACTCAGCTTACCATTCTGACAGATTTTCGACTTGCTGATTTTGGCGTTCATTAAATTCCTTAGAAACTCTTGACCTAACAGGCTGTGACGTGTCTTCCGCCAATCATGTGACACGTGCTGCTGTCACCTGTCAACACACCTGAGGCAGGGGCAGTGGGCGGGGCGTAAGGCCAGCTCGAGTCCGGAAGTGAGAGTAAATGTGTTTTACAGCCCACCTGAAACATTTCTTTCTTCTTCCTATATGTTTCCCAAAGTATTTATCACAGCAGACTCTTTTTTTTAGAGAGTTTCTGGAGAGGAAATTGAACAGCTGCAATCTGGGAAAGGCGCACGTGCTGCTGCGCAATTTCTCCGCGTAAAGTCGTGCGCGTGCTCAGGTGGACGCTAATTGAGCGGGGGCCGGTCTCGGTGACGGGAGTGACGGCGGCTCAGCCAGCCGGCAGCCAGTGAGCGGAAGATTTGTACTCCCTGTCACGGAGGCTGCTGCCATTGGCTCTCACCGGGAAGCCGCCGCCACCGTCCGAGTCAGCCAGGCGACGAGCCGGGGACGGTCCCGGGCTGAGTCTCCACAATGAGCCGGGCTGCCAGCCGCCTGCTCCGCACTTGACGCAACCCGTCTAAACTTAGCACTTGATGACATTTCTACATCTCTCCTTTTTTTAATTTCTTTTCTATTTTTTTTTAATTTGCACATCTTGGCCGCCCATACGCCTCCTGAAGGGCGAATGACTCCGACTCACCCCATGATTTCATCCTGCTAAAAGCTCCTGGGAGGCACAACAGTTTCTTCATGGCGTCTCCGCAACAGTCAAGAATTCAGTCGTATCTGGAGAAGAATAAAATCGGACCATTGTTCGAGGTGAGTGCTCAAATTCACCCAAGAAGTCTAAACTTCTTTGGCTGCCAATTTAAAAGGATGATCGGTTTGAACTAGACAGCTTTTCTTAGTTTGTGCTGAATGATGAGCGAACATCTGCAATGGGGGGCTGTCAGACTGGACTAACTGAGGATGTATTGAACTGGATCAATCCTCCTATATACATTTATACTGTGTGTTTAGTCGGCCGGCTGATAAAAAGGAAATCCGTTTATTTCTGTGCACTCTGGTGTCTTTATTTAAAATTAGTTACTCGTAGAGAAAGATATATAGGAATACTAGCTGTTATGGTTGCCCTCATATTTCCATGGTTAGCCCTTCCAGTGATTTTTATATTTCAAGAGATGACGAAATGAGATGAGATGATGCACACTAACCTGCCAGTGCCTGACTCAACACTGTTACAGTTTGTTGAAGTTAGGGCCACTCAGGGATCCCAGTTGTAGTTTGTATCTCACAGCAGGGTTGGATTTTCTGTGTTTTATTACAGAGGACGCAGCCTAATTGCCTGCCTCTCTATCTGTCAGTGAAGGGATTTGTGTTCAGTCTCTGGTATTCTCCATTTGGGATGACTTCATCTTACTATTGGAATTAGGCTAAGAAATCATTACAGCATTGGTGTGATGCATAGTCAGAGCAAAGATGGAAGGACAATTCCTCCAGCAGTCATTAACTGAGATGCAGCTGCTCTGTCTCTCTGTCATTCTGAGTTAAACAAAAAAGACTGCTGTAATTTCACCATCAGGAAAGAGTGATGAAACAAATGGGGATACAGTGGACTTGCTCTGTGCTCATGGCAAAGCAGTATTCACATTCACATGATGTGTCTCTCAAAGTGCTGACGTGACAGTCCTGTGCCTCACCTAGAAGCAGATCACAAAAGCATGAACTGCATGTAAAGTGGACATTAAGAACTATTGTGCAGCTTGTTTCAGCACCATGGAGAGAGACCGTGTTGCGCAACATGAATTTAACTAGTGAAGAAGACAGGAAATCCGAGACGAGGCCGCAGCAGTCAGTGTGGCTGAACTGCACATTGATGGTCCTCTGTCCATACTGAGTTTGCCTTTCCTCCCTCCTCCTTCCTCTTCCGCCGGTCATCCCCTCTGCTCTCTCCCTCAGGTAGGGTGTTCGCTTATGTGTAGAATTAAACTTTCTCCTTCATCTTACAATTGAAGATGATTAAAGTGCTTTGTGTGACTTCAGAGTGCTGTTTGTAGTGCTGATTAACACTTTTGTTCCAAATATCAGTAATTTTATACGGTACAGCCTTTACATGCTTGCCGGTGGGTTTGCATGTAGACTTTTAATCAGACCAATGATGGATCATTGCTCAGGTGTTCACAGTATTTAGATAGTGTGTGTTGTGATGCTTAACTGTAGAGTGGGTTACCTTTCCTTCCACGAGAAAAGGCTATCTCTGCTACTCTGGTGTTGCACTTAAAAACCTTGGACATTTTATTGTTGTCACAAAGAAGACCCATTCATGTGCATTCAGGTGTAAAGAATCTAGTTTCTCCCTATTGAAAGAATGCGAAGACAAAAGGCTGGAAACCTTTTAAATTTCTCTCCGGTCAGAAGTAGATATTTGGGGGCAGCAGATGGTTTCATAGGATGGTTCAGCAGTGCTACTTAAAGCAGCAAAAAGGGCTCACTGTAAGGCAAATTTTGGGATTTTTGCCTAACATGAATAGATTATGCATTTAGGACAAATATAGCCATGACAGTAGGGAACCCACTAAGATGACGCGTGATGGTAATAAATTGTCTGTGACTGAACCAAAAGCAGTACTTCAAAGATTGAGGCGATGCACTGAATGCAATACAGTGACACCACGCTTCCAGTTTCTGCAGTAAATGACATCATTTCCATAGAAAACATAAATGGATTGCCTCCTACTGATTGAGTTGGTTTCCATGTGAAGAAAAAAACTTCCATAGCATTGTTAATTTAAAAGCTGGTGTTAATTTGGTTTCATAATAAACGTGTGGTTTTATGTATGTTCATCAATGCTAAAGAGTTTGTTCTCTGAGCTACAACAAATGAACACCACAGATTTCTTAGCTCTCACTGTCATCAATTTCTTTACCACACACTGTTCATTCTCCTTATTTCACTCTCACACTCATCTGCAAACACCCCATCACTTCTTCCTCATAGGCAACACACAGCAGCAGCATTAAAGCAGGGGCTCATTTACTCACTCTGATGAGACACAGCCTATGATTTGCCAGAGAATTTATTTCCCCCCCTCTCACTAATGAAATGGTTGCTTTGCAGAGATATGAAGCTAAGTCAACACCAATGGAATATTATCTAAAAACTGAAGCTGCCTATCATAATAATTGAAGTAATTGCACCCCAGCTTATTGTCAGCAACTTGATATTGATATTCTTATCAAACGCCAACTATTTTACAGAGTGCATTTCATGCATCTCTGTCGGATTAAAGATTTGAGTCATTATAGACAAGACAGGATGAAAGCCCCCTCTTTCTGGCACTGTCATTGCAATAGAAACACTTCAATTGGGTCAAAATCTGTTCTTTAGTCTTGTATTATTAAAGAGGATCTGCAGAATTTATCTGTGAACTTTGACATTCTAACCTGTATAACAACACCAGGGACTAAAAATGGAGCTGACCTTGCCTTCATGAAAGAGAGCATAAAACCTGCTCTAATGCCCCGCCTCCTCCCAGTCATTGTGATCTGTAAGTCATATGTAATGCAATATTGCCAATATTGCTGCTCCATGAAATAGTTCATCTGGTGTCATACAGACAAGAGTTACTATGTTGAACTGGAATGGATGCTGGTTTAGGATACAAAAGTGCTCAGCGGAGGAATGTTTGCCATTGTTCGTGACTTTTTAAAAATGATTTTATCAATTTGAAAAATAGTTTTGCTGCGGTCCCAGCTCAGAGCTTTTTATGATCACTTGCTGATATTAATGAGACTCTTAGTGATGCACTAAATTGCAATTGGCTTTGATACAATTTAATTTGATCAGAATTTCATTGCTGTTTTTAGTGGTTTTATATCACACAGTAACACCTTCATACATGCACATATATATATATATATATATATATATACACACACACACACACACATATGAAGGATGAACGCAATTAGCTCAGTGACAGTGAATATTACAGATTTAAAATCGATACATAAAAGGATAAGAGCCCTGAAATGGAATCTGTTCTCAGTTTCAGCCAGTACTTTGAGTAAAGGTCAGGGAATTAAAATGGTTAAGCTTTTCTAGTTCTTACTATTGAAGTTGCTCCGTGATAGTAAAGTTACACAACTTTGCTCTGAGGGAATTATTTAGCATATATTCATCCACATACCAAAAAAAAAAAAAAAAAAAAAAAGGTTCATTCACTCCAACCTGCTGAGCTGAGTAGTTCTTGATGTCCTTGGGCTCTCGGTGCAGATCTCCAGTACTGGAATTAAATCATTCTGTCCAGCAGGAGTTGGACAGACACATCTTTGACCTATTGATCCACTACCTGAACAGCTGTTTAATCGGACTTGGTGTGATTAGGACCATGCTATTTTCACCTACTGCACTAGTGGTTTGCTCCATCTTTGTTTCCTTGGGAAATTATTCCATTCCTGTATACAACTGTCTTTTAATTCCTGTATATTTATAAAGCAATTGGAGAAAATCTATGGACATGTGTCAAGAATAACCTAAGTCAGGATTTGTTATTCTTCACCTTAGAGACAAAACAGACACAGCCAGTTTTTGCACAAGCAGCAGAGTTCATGCATATAGAAGAATCCGTCAGAGGTCTTATTACATCTCAAGTACAAACACACCTGGAAACATTTCTCCCTGACAGCACTACTCTGTCATTGGCATACCTCCCACATGCTAGGTAGTAAAAAGCCAGTAATTTTATCTCAATGGTTGCTTGATTTGTTAACACGTTTATTTTTTTTCCCACCCCATTCTGCAAAATTTATCCTTGCAGAACTACTGACCATTTGTTATTCACATAAAAATGGATACAAGAACTTAGTTTTTTGGATTTTTTTTTACCATAAGTCAGAGCAGAATCTCCTTACACCTTAATGACAAAGTGTAGTGTCTAATGAGCTGATGTATGACTTGTTATATAGCTTTTTTGCCCTTGTTTCAGTCCTTTGTCTGCTAAAGGGTAACTTAAGCATAAATATACAGGATGCCCATAAAGTCACTTGACAATTAATAAAACTATTACAAAGGCAGTTGATGAAATATCTTGATCATATTTGTTGTATGTACTCAGTTGTTATTAAAGTTTTTAATCACGTTGAATTTGTGTATTTCAGGTAACCTGTTGATGAAATAACTAGTGGTAAATGCCCTAACCTAACACTAACCCTAACCCTTGAAAGGGACAGCCCGATTCCCTGGCCACCTCGTTCACCAGCTATAATTCCCATGGACTGCTTTCTGTGGGGTTATGTTAAAGATATCATGTATCGAACAAAGATAGGGGACATCACTGACCTAAAGCAAAAGATCGCTGATTCCTGATGCCACAGCAAACATGGCAAGAAATAGAGTACTGTCTTGATATGCTTCGTACAACTAATGGGGCCAATGTAGAGGTGTATTAACTGAGGCAAAAAAAACTTTAATATCTACTCCTCATTTTGTAATAGTTTCCACATAGTTGTCCCTTCATTTGCTTTTGTAATAAAGTTGTAAAGAGACTGTATGGACACCCTGTACATCTACACAGAAATGCTCACCCTGATTTTGATTTTAAATCCTATTAGCAGACTGTGAAAGAAGGCTAAAAGTCAAAACAATCGGTTTATGCAATTTGAAATTTCCTGTGGCAGTGTGTTATGGCACCATGTGAAAATTGAAATGAGGTTGTTCACTTTTGCTGTGTGCATAGTCCAGGGGCAGACTTAGGAATTCACAGTTGGATATCAACACAGTCAAAATTCAGTGGAGGAAAACACTCCAATCATTTATCCTGAACTAAGTTTGGTTTTTATTGGATACAGACCATCTTCCATTCAAATTGAGGGATGGCCTCAAAGTTTATGACTCCATATGGTTGACGGAGCCCCCCTTCAGGCATACTTGGAGTAATTCCTACAAGACCTTGAACAGCTAACCAAAGGCCGGGTTTGTCCAGAGGGGGTATGGAAGGGAAATGGGACGGGGGGCAGGGGCAGCAAAAGATATCTGGGACATCAGGCAGTGAGACAATGAGTGAAGCCCAATATGATGAAGATTTAGAGTTTGCAGCATGAGGTGGCGGCGGGGAGTGTCTGCGATTTGTGAGAGTACGGGAAAGCGAAGGAGACAGAGTACAGGGTCTGTGACGCATGCTAATAAACTTATCATGTCTACTTACTGCCTGAGGAAGATGATGGCTTACTGCCGTGTGTAATTAATAGTCACGGACTACCTGATGTACCGACCTGACAGTCGGCCTGTAGTTGTTCATTTGGTGACTGATTCTATGTGTGCACATGTTTTTCCAGAGAGGGATTAATACACTGTTTGTGTGCGTTTACTGTGGTGTAAAAAGAGTGTGTTCTTTTGAGCCAAATCCAAATCTTTTTCAGTTGGCTTCTAACTTTGAATGATGATGTCCAACTAGAGACTTTCAAACTGTTTTGGTTATTTCACATCCAGATTTTTTTTAACATGTTAGTTAATGTGTTCTATTAACACTCATTGGATCTGAGCCTTTTCGGAAAAAATGAAGTGTAAGGGTTTTTCAATCTTCAAATGAAAATGTGATCAATCCAGTCCCGAAGGGGCTGTGCCCAAATCAATCGCTTCATCTGTAATTTCTCATACTTGACTGTGAAATGATCTCCGCTCATATTAAAGTTATCCAAAGTAATTGATGGGAGACAAAATCCACAGTTCTTCATTGTGTACAAAAGCTGCTTGAGGCTCGTATTAACTTCAGATAAGCCCTGGATCAGTCTCTGTAATTTTGGAAGATAGCGACTTGATTTACTCACTGTTGTGTTGATGAGCTGCAAAACAAAATATACCTTATCGTGTCCTCATTACAATATGTAGAGAAAAATTGGATTATTATTTTATCTATAAACAGGAACTCTGCATTCAGAAGTGTATGCAGTATTTATTATGGTTAGGAGCAGGTAATTATGGGTGATTTGATTTCATTTTTGTCAAGCACAGATTGTTCATGAAGTTTATATGCATATTATGAAATTAGGTCATTTAGATGCTTTTGGTGGCTCAGCTGCAGGTGAGTGATGGAAACTCTCAGTTGAATGTCCGGGAACATCTTGGAGGTCACTGTGTTACCATGTTGGCACTGACCTATGCCAAATGCAGTGACATCAGACTAGAGCAAAGAGAACGATATAAAAAATGCAATTATAGCAGAGGAATGTCAAAGGTTGCAAACCTAGTTGAAAAATAACTCAATTTAGTTGAAAAATAATCCAAAACCTTGATTTTTAAGCGTAGTCTGTTAGTCCCTAATTGTTAGTCCCCCATTACGCATGCTGGAATAGCTTCCAAAGAGATAGGAACATTAGTGCCACTGCAAAACATGCATTGAAGTTAATAGACTTGAGGCGGTGCAGTACGAAGGAAAGGGTGAGTGAGGCCGATAAAAGCAGCTCTTCTGATGAGTATTATCTGGTTGTGCCAGCCTTGTTATGTCACATTGCCTCTCCCACGATCTCCTCCTTACATGTCTCCCATCTTCTCCCATTTCTTCCAGTTGCATCTTTCTCTCACTTGCTACTTATTTTCTTTTTTCAGAGTGACCTCCGAAATGACAGCCACACAGACATAGCTTTAAATACCCTGTCATATGACTCCTTGTGGCCATATTTCATTGACAAATGACAGTAAAATCAATGGAAGCCTGTGGTATTGGGGACAGGGAGCCCTCTCAGGAATCTCTGAAGAGCTGTTGCTGCATGAAATTTTTACACTTGGCTGAAGAAACTGGTGAAATGTTTAGCTCACTCACCTTCATCCGTATTACAGGGCTGCTGGAGCCAATCCCAGCTCACATTGGGCGAGGGGCGGGGTACACCCTGGACAGGTCGCCAGTCCATCGCAGGGCCAACACTCATGGACATACAGAAACAAACAAACACTCACACCTACGGTCAATTTAGAATCGCCAGTTAACCTATACATGCATGTCTTTGGAAACCCACGCAGACACGGGGACAACATGCAATCTCCGCACAGGAAGGACCCAGGCCAGGAACCGAACCCACGACCGTCTTATTGTGGGCGACTGCACTAACCACTATGCTGCCGTGCTGCCCGAAATGTTTGGCTGTTAAATTTAATTCAGAATATGTTGCATTAAATGGTGATTTATTTCCAGGAAAACTCTAAAACTGTAAATACCAACAATACATTGGTCCAGTCGCTGTGCTTGTGCCCTTGGTAGATATCTTATTGGATAATCTCCCTACTAGGAACACAGACATAATAAAAATCTGGCCTGAGCAAGGCGAGCCTTTTGTGCTGGTAGTTTGATGCCTCCTCATGGTCCACCAGGCACCTTAACATGGAGGTGAAAATTCATCAGCTCAAAGTTTGAGAGAAAGCATAGCTGCTCGACTGATTGCTGATTTCAATCCATCTCTTTTTTACTCTGCTCTTTTCTCTCACTGTTTGCAATAGATCTTTTAATTCCCACAAGAGAAAATCATCCATGATGGAAAACGCAAATGAAACTCTTGGGATTAGTGAGGTTTATATTAATGGGATACTTGAGCAGGTGGGTGGTCCCTGTCCACTGTGATGAAACTCTGGATATGTTCTTCCTCACCACCCTGTTAATGTTTTCTCTTAATTTTTTCCTATTTCATTCCACTGTGAATTAGTGATGTGCTGTTCATTTTGAAATAATCTTTTGTATGACTCAGGAGTAACAAGTCATCTCAGTGGATGATTCGTTCCTTTCTCCCTGGTCAGATTTGTTCCCAAATTTTCTGTGTAGGATGATTCGTTCACAAATCATAACTATGGGTCATCTGGTCTTTCATTCAGTAGTCACGTGGTTACAGCAGAAACATGACCAATGCTGTCTCTAGTCTCTGGGGGGTTGGTCTGGTCTAGTCTCCAGTCGGTCCCGCTCTCTGTGTCTACCATCTACCGCTTTCAGTCCAGTCTGTCACTCACACTACGGACAATTAGGGTCACCAATTAACCTAGATATGTTCGGCTGCCCAGGTCGGGAACTGAACCCGTGACCTTCTTATAGAGCAACGGCGCTAACCGCTACATCACCATGCTGCCCAAGTCACACAACAGAAAACTGATAGATCAGCAACCTCTGTCTGTGCAGGTGGAATATTTTATTATATTATTTGGATATTATAAATATGATAGATATATACTTTATTTACCCTGAGGGAAATTCACTTACATGCATCATTCACACAATAAGACATACAGAGACATGCTGCCTCACATTTACACTGCAATGTGCTTTATTTCCCAGCATGACAGACTAACGGCTCATGTTTGTAGAGATTAAATGATGAAAGGTTTACAAACACAAAATAGGCTCAGCAAACGGGAACTATATTGAAATGTATGTTGATGCTTGTGGCACATGAGATATTGTGCTAAAACAGCTGGTTAATATCCACACAGCCCCACTTTAGGGGATCAGGAAAAAGGGAGAAAACTGGAGTTTGAATTTCTGCTTTTTTGCTTCCTATCCAGCAGGAGTCAGTCACAAAGCAGATATTATATGGACACAATAAACACAGTCTCACACTCCAGGGGGTCGGGGGTTCCAGTCCGGGAGGTCATTTTACTAAACGAGATTAAAAGACCTGAGTCAGCGAAAAGATCCGAACATCCCATCACTACTGTGAAACTCTCAATGTGGATGTCTCCCTCAATCTACCACCCATGTTCGACCTTCAGAACTTTCCTCGCTCACTGGCCCCTCCCATGTTCAGTTTGTTTAAGTTGCAGAGATCAGAGTGTCACAGAGAGTACCATGACTGTCACCATACCCAGAGGGAGTCCTTGAGAGCTTCCAAGGACATGAGTGTCTCTCAGCTGGCCGACTGCCACCGCCAAACCAAACTGCCTGCAGCGCACAGATATCTTACCTTGACAACAGCTCTGCGCAGATAAGGACTGCATGTCTCAGTTACTCATGCCACCTATTGGCCTGCTTATAGAGCAGCGATACAGAGGCTGAAACTCTCTGCCTCTCTTTATCTCTCTCACACACTCATGCACAAACACATAATATATGCTAAGGTTTCTGTTCTGCTGATGCAAGTCATTCCGAGGCAAATAGCATTAACGTCTACTCATATATAGAAATGTTGACCCAAATTTTTGGCCACATCTTGCAATGGTTCATGTCAAAGGAAATATGACTACCAGTCAAACTGCATGGGCTTCTCAAACAGGACTTGTGTTATTTAAAACACCCCATTACCATCGAAAGCGTACGCGTCAAATACAGTTACCCTGCTGTTATCTATATGGGAGTAATGTAACGTATGCTTTGCCAAAATGCAGATACAGTGAGACAGGCTTCTTGTGTACGTTTTTTTTTTTTTTTATGATGTTATTGGAGTTGCTGAAGGACACAAAGATACAAAGGTACATTAGCTCATTCAGCAGCTCATGTCATAGGAGCACAACACTCTTTAGAATATTCAATCAATATATGTTGGCACAAGAGCATTACAGAGCCGATGTGGGCAGAATACAGATGTACTCGCGTGTGCTGCCACCTTCCAACTGTCCCCGAAATTCTCCAGTCTGTCCAGCAGTTTGCTGCTTTCCAACTTGTGTGTTACTCGTTCAACACACCTGTGTTTGTGGTCTCCAGTGGGAGAGACAATCCTGAAAATCACCACTTGGCAGTCATCCATTAAGATAATCACACATCCTTTCTATTAACCCTTCACTACAAGAAACTATTAAGATTTGAATCCCTGTAGTAGTTAACACAGGTTTGGTAGTTTGGCTTCCTGTGTAATCTACCAAATTGCAACCATATTTATACACCTCCTGTTGCTAAGTTAGTTACCCACAGGAGCAAGCAATAATTACAAAATTTTTTCATCTTAGCATCATGACTGGTGTATAATTGTTGGACACGGGCCACAGAGATCCATTGCAGTTTTAAGGAGAGAGGATTTACTAAAATCATGTGCTTCATATTCTCCCTTCTTCTTGTAGATCACTTCAACAGGCAGAGAGGGATTCCTCCAAACGTTTGAGCACAATGCTTGTTTGTTCTTACACACAATGTTACGGCAAGCTGTCAGAGCTGCTGTGAGACCGGGGCTGGGCAGGAATGTCCCCCTGACCAATTACCTGATTAGCTTTCTGAGCACACACAGTGCAGCCTAGGCGATCTCCCTGTTAGCCCTAACGATCCCCTGAAACACACACACGAGCGTGTCCACAAGGGCAAATGCATTCCAGCCATCAAATCATAGGAATACATGACTTTGCTTTGTTGCAATTAAACATATAAATGTATTACTTATCCAAAAACCTATTAAATGTTCAGTCACATACACACACACATTTTGTCCATTCAGCACAGGACATTACCAATCTGCAGTCTCTTAATGGCTGTTTTTGCTTCTCGGCAGCAGCCGTTCTGAAGTCAGCCACAGCTGCTGACTGGTCAAGCCGAGTTCCTTCTTATACCAGCACACACACGTGTCACTCCACATGTTGGATTCAGAGATGTTTATTTCTGTTGAACAAAAGCTTTGTTGCTTTACTTAAAAATAAATACTAAAATAAAAAAAATAAATTACTAAAAGTAATTTTTAGTATTCAGCTGAGTATGGTCCTTGCATTTGTAAGTTTACCTAGGGCCTAGCAAAATTTTTATTAGATTTTTAGTGAGCTATTATGAGTCGGGAAACCGCCGACATTAGAGATGTTAAGTTGCTGCATGTTTCGTTTCAAACTGAATTGGACAGATTTTAAATTGGCATGCAGTGTAGGAGCATGGCCTTTACCCTCAGGCCCTGATACGGTGACTCCCTGTGTGCTTTCCTCCTCCTCCACCTTCTACACTATTTGGCTGTTTGGCTTTTTTGCTGCTTTTCTTCATCAGTTATAATTGTCTGTCCTGTCCGATGAACAACTGAACTTACTTCTGCTGTTGTCAGTGTCCTACCTGCTCTTATACTTTACCTTTCACTACATTTTTACTAATAATTTTCAAACAATTAATTTTTGTGAAGCAAGTTATCTCCCAGTGAACATGAAATAATACTGCCTTTTCCCTCGCTTGTAGGGATATAATTAATCACATTGTGTGTCACCATTTGACCGAGGATGTGACATAATGCTCATTCTTTGGAAGATCTGGTAATAGATGATCCTCTTGCTTCACAATGACTGTCTTGTGTTTGTTTACCTGTTTGCCTTCCTGGTGTCCTGACAGGCTGAACTGATTTTGATGGAGCTTTCTAACAGTTTTGTTGCTTGCTAATTGACACAGGCTTCCATTTTTGGGGATGTTTTCTCATTGTGTTTGCTTTGAATTATGGTTTTTAGGGCATTGAAAGTGGTTGTAGCACAATTCCTGCAATTACATCGAAGACAAGGAAATTTTTCACAACCTTGCCTGGTTGTCTTCAACTGCTCTCCCTTGAGAGTGAAGACGACTACAAAACAAGCTTGTAGGGATTGATTGCCTCCACTTCAGCATGGTGGATTCTCCACTGGCTGCACTGTTTCTCTCCCTCTGTAGTACCACTTTCATCTAACTACTCTCTGCTTTACTCTGCTCCTGTAGGAGTTGATGACCAAATTGATAACTGAGACTCCAGACCATCCAATCCCCTTTCTCATTGATCACCTGCAGACCAAGCAAGACAGCCCTGGCAAGTTGCACAGAGCTCTCTCTGGCTCTGCAGCACTTTGGGCACAAAGCTCTCCAGGTCAGTGCACCTGAATGCAAGTGTGCATAAAACACATGCATAAACACAGAATAAGGCATTTGTTGTACCTGTCTTTGTACTCCCAAGAATTAGTATAGCAGGGTGTTGTGGGCAGTAATAGTGACTGTCTATCCAACAGAAAGCAAAAACACTCGAAGGGAGTACAACAGCTATGAGAAGCCATGGCAAATTCACCCAAAGAAACCCAAGAAATCCAAGAGTGACCTGGCTGTTTCCAGTATCTCTCCTCCCTCACCAGAGTCGAAGTCCCGTGAGTTCTTTTTTGTTGTTGGTTTTTGTTTTGGTTTTTTTGCACCATATGCAGTGCTAAAGTTCTGCAAATGGCACAGACATAAACACATACGCGCACAGGCTGCACACACACACGCAAAATATTCTTAGGAATATGCACATTTTTGATACCTGTTGTATTAGTAGGATCCCAATTACTCACTCCATTGCCTTTAATCTCCATTTAAAATTTGATATAATTATATCCAATTAAAGTTAGTCACGGTGTGTAGTCCAGCAACCTCCCCAAACCCTCAGAGACCTGCATGTGAGGTTGTCATAAAATGCTACTTTTCATACAGTTATTGCTGCACTATCACATTCTACAGATGAACTTTCCCCCAAATTCTTGCATTAATGCAAAATGGTTTCCGATAAGAGGATTCTTCTGGTGATAACTTTTACCTCTGTAATAAATTACAATATTTATGATGTTAGAATGAAGTATGGCCCTTGAGACAATGAGGCAAGGTCAGATGGGGAGCAACCAGCACCATAGACATTTTTAATAATTTAACACTGTGCTGTATTTCTGCCAGTCCATGTCTATTTTAGTCTGCAGTTGGAGAATTGCTCAGAACCAAAAGGAAAAGGCTGTTGAGATGAGAGTATGATGTGATATCAAGAAAACAAGTGAGCAAGAGAAATCAGAATACTGTAAAGTGAGCGGCATGCAGAGACGTACTAAAGTGAGGAGCATTGGTGGAGTTGCTGCTTCGCTTTCACAGACCAAATCCTTTATAGCTGCATTAAAAGTCAAATCCTATTAAAAAAACATGCAAAGGTGTTTTACTTTGCATGGCTCATGAAATTTTCAGATGAAAAGAACTACCTCTCATCATTATTGTACATGGTAGTATTAACAACACAACTGCTGTCAGTAATATAGAGTCCACTGATGTGTAGATCACTCTCTGTTGCATGAAGGCTCTTCCTTTCTGTGTCCAGTTAAGCAAAAGGTTAATGTGTTTTGCCCTCACTTCTATTTGACTGACGCTTTACTGGGCAGCTCTAGTGGGATTGAATCCTTAACCCTTTATATAACCTCCAGCCCAACACACGGTACAGCAGAAAGGACAGAAAGGCCATTTTAGCCGGAAGTAATGAAAGACTTTTTTCCTGCAGCCTGTGTTTGGCAGAGATATTTGCTATATGTTTATGGCTGTAACAAGGCCAGGGAGCTTAGTCTGGGTAAACAAGGGTAGAGGAAAGCAGATTGTAGCAGCAGCACTGTCAAATATTCACTAGCTAGTTTATTTATTCGACTGCGTGTGTGTGTGCAAATGCAAACAGAGGCCTGATGCCCTTTTTTCACATACGTTTCATTCAAACATACCGAAATTAGTTTTAAAATCCTTGATGATATTATGATGATATTCTGGCATGTAGTGCATTTATTTGACATCTCCTCTTAACCTGCTAGTTTTTCATGTTAATTCAAATTCAAATGCATAAAAAAGCATAAAAAAGTAATCCCTTATCTACAAAGGAGTACAGCTCTGTCCTTCACTGACAGAGAACATGGACAGGATGACCGTACAATGTGAGGATCATTTCCTGCTCCTTTGAGTTGTATTGAATGTTGGTCAACAAGACTGACAGACCCTGGAAGAGACACATGAACTTTTTTTCCACTTTTTTCAAGTGTTCCTCTTTCATTCATACATAAACACCAAATCAATTGGTGGTGTTCACATATTAATTACCAGACTGGTTCCTGAAGATTTTATGTCTGTGCTTATGTTTGACATGTCCAGTGCCTCGGTCAGTCGAGTACCCGTCCTGGGACTGGAGGGAGAGTCGTGACTTCGATGAGCTCAACCATATTTTGCAGGAGAGCAAGAAGCTGGGCAAGGCCCTGGAGAGCCTTTCACGTAGTGAGTGGCTCCAGCTCAGCAGAGTACATGCTTATACTATACTGAGCAGTGCTTTACGCATCTTAACGTACAGAACTAAAGGGTGGACCATTCTTTAAATGTCAGTGTAAATCCTAAATGCAAAACGGATCGAGCAGCTAATCTCACAAGCTCCCTGCTGAGTTCAGAAGCAGTCTAAGCTGGGATTTTGAACTGTATTAGATGCTTGTCTGTACTATAAACCATTTTCTTCTCTCTGCAGGCATTGCCATCTCTGATGAGCTCGACCAGGTAGATATTAATTAGCTCAGTATCTGTGATCACACTCATGCCTGTAATTATAGGATTGAAGTGGTAACTCAACTCTGCAGCATTTCTCATACTACATCAAATTAAACCTTTTTCATAACTTTCACTTGGTTCACAGAACAGAACAATTCTTTTTTCTGATAATAAACTGCTATCTCATGGGAGAGATACATAACTTCAGTGAGCATGTCTTCCATTTCCCTCCCCTTTGCTTCCTAACTGTGTATCTTACTCTCAAAGGTTTTTCTGAGCTCAGTCTTTGTCCTTACCTGGTCCCAATTCTCTCCCAGCACCAGATTCCAGTGGCTGGCCAGGCTGGACATGCACGAAATGATTTGGAAATGAGGGGTTTGGATGAGAATTACAGTGTTTGTTTCAATAGGGACTTCACTTTTTTGCTCAATGCAGCAGTACATGTCCAACTTCCTTTCCTTTCTTTTCTTGGGGACAGATACAAATATGAAACACCTTCTCTGATTGCGCACATAGTGCATATCAAATTCAGCAAAAGAATTTGATACTATCCAGGAATTGGTCAAAGACAAGCTGGCATACATTTACCTTTTGAGGGTTTTGAGGGATAGACATATCTCAGACAATATTGTCCTGCTTTATACAATTTTTCTGTTGAACAGACCCAGTTGTCATCATCACAAGCAGGCTCTCGCTGCCATTAGGATTCCATGCTCACGTCGAAAATTGGATAGTGTTAATAAAATTTTTATATCTGTTCTCTGAATCGAGACATCTTCTCCTTTTACATACAGATCTGCTCTTTTGTTGTTTTGCCACTTAATCCTTCTGTATTGCTCTTTTAGAATTTGGGAGGCTATAACTCAGTGTTGCGCCCTCGGGTAATAGGGGAGTGGGTTGGTCGCGATGAAGAAGATGCAGATCCACTAGCTGCGGAAATGCTGCACCCCCCTGTCCCCCGTGCCAAAACTGAAGTTTGCTGGAGTGGAGACAGCAGCCCTGCCGGGAGGTTGGTGTGTGTGCGCACATGCATACAAAAAAAGTTTCAAATTTGATAAAGCTATTGTTGGCTCTTTAAAAATGAGGAGGTGGACTTCACACTGTGGCTCCTGCTGCCTGAGGAATGCCCATCTGAATGGGCTTGATAATCCCATTTCAAAGGCACGATCAAACATGCTTGCCATGATACTGCTTCAACCCAATTCTAAATTAAAGCTAACCTATTTTCTGTGTGCTCCAGGCCAAAGGAATTTTTTGTTTGCAACTTTAGAAATGGCTTTTCTTCAACAATATCACTGTGTCACAAATTGGACTTTTAAATCATTTATTGCCCACTTAAAAATCTTTTTTTTAATGTGTGTTTTACAGAAGTGTAACTTTCAAATAGCCTGCCTCCTCTTGAACGTCACTGTCAGATGTCAGAGTGTTATTGTGTATGTCTCATGTAACTTGCACATTTTTGTGTGTCAGTCGCATGCACTGAAGCTGCCAATGTGACTAATTAGAAGAGGATCGGATATAAAACCATAAATCATGCGCAGGCCTGATCTGACATACTGAGTGTTAATCTCATTAGGTTACTGTATGGGTGGATTATAGGGAGAAATCACTTAGTTAGAAGCCTGAGCTGTGAGATAGGGATGTGTGTGTGCTCTGTGTGCTCTAATACCTGATATGTTATGAGTTTCACTTACATTAACTCTGGGATTTGGGAAAGTTTATAATTTGTGTAAGAGAGGCTAAAAATTGCCACTCATGATGAGTGGAAAAACTGCCGAGGATCGGTGCTGCACCACCTTAAAATACCATCTGAGTTCAAATAGACCGTCCCTTCTGCTGCTGATGCAATTTCAGACCAGAGAAAAACTCCACCTTCCTCCTCTTGCTTGGTAAATTTGTTTTCATTTTTGATCTTCTTGCTTCTGCCCTTCCAGCCCACCTGTCACTGAGGGCCATAAGGAGAGCTGACAGGTGCTGGTGCCTCCTTATGACTGACTACACGGTCTAGAAGGATAAATACAAGGGGCACATGGGAAATCTGTTACAGCTGTGGCAGAAGTATGTTCAAGACAGTGGCTGGTTTCAACAGTCTGTCTGGTGGGACGCTCTTATCCAGTGGCAGTCAGTCTTGCTGACTCCTATCCTCCTAATATTTTTTGCTACATTCATCCTCTAACAGCACAGATAAAGAACTCTTTATGTGATAGCAGGGGAAGAGAGTGATAAATAAGGATGTAGGTGAAGCCTGCTTTTATTTAGGTGGCCATATTTTAAAGACTAGTTCACACCACCTGGGGCTGATGCCTTTGGGGAAAATTGGTTGGTAGAGCTGCAAGCAGGCACATAGAGACAGATATTCTAATAGAAAATATGAGCCCATAATATTGTGCAACACAAAAGTAATAAAACATATCACACAAGATATCCAAACTGCCCCTTCCTCCCTGTTTTTCACTATATTATTCCTGCAGCACTGTTAAGTTTACTTTCTGGCTTGATATACTTCATGTGCAGCCATAGGAAAATATGAATCTTTCTTTCAAAGAAAATGTTTAAATTAAGACAAGACAACCTTGCCCGTAATAGCAGATATAATTACCATATTAATACCACATAGAGGGGAGGAAGAAGTATCTGTCATTTCATGACCCCTTCCCATTATCTGTAAATAGAAGTCATTAAAGTGAAATTAGCATCAAATTAATCCTTCGGCTCTCTAATCCAAGCCTTCAGCCAGTGGGAAATGTAAATGATCTCTAATATAGAGATAATGAAGAAGTCACCCTTCATGAGTGTATCTGGATCTTTAAGTGTGTAGCTGTTGGGGACAATATTTGGGAATTTTATTGCATTCTCCATTCCCCTAATTTAGAGATAAGACAATGTCATCTGGGAGACAGATAAAGTTTGTGAGAAAATAAGTCTGAAGAGGAATGTTTGATTCCTTCACATACACGTATTGTTTAAAAAAAAAAAAAAAAAAACAGCCTGTGAACTTGAAAGCATGGACGTTCATTTCATATGTCCATGTGAATATTTCTGTCTCCCTTTATCTAAATAACTTGAAATAAAAGCATAGACACATAAAGCATGCGTGTGTGTGTGTGTGTGTGTGTGTGTGTGTTTGGAGTTAATTATTATTTTGATTTGTTGAAAGCTTTCTCTGTGGTTTTTAATCAGTAGGAGAACAAACGATTACTGCTAATGGTTTTTGGTGAGTGCTGGAACTATCGCGCTGTGGCTCATATCTGAGCAATCATTGCTTCTTATCTTTGTGATGCTATTCATTTACAGAAAGTTGCGCTGCACCAGCATGGCACTTAAAATGATATGTCATTCATCTACATACCACTGAGGAAATTTTCCTTTTTGCTGTAAAGCCTGGAGCCTCCTTAAATACAGGCCTGACAGAGCAGGATTAGAGGATGTAGTTACAACAGGAACAAAGGTATTATGAAAGGTATCTGGTCCTCTTAAGCCCTGCCTCCTCTCCTGTATGTCTCCCACAGCTTGAAGATGGAAACAAAAAGCAAAGGGCTCAGGGAACAGCAGCAGCATCATAAGAAGCTCCTGGCAGCCATGCTGTCCCAGGACTCCTTTGATTCATTCCATAGCCCAGCCCCCTTCGGTGCAGAGGAAGAGATTGAGGATGAGGACGATGCCATGGAGCTGCTGGGTAATGTCATGCAGCCTGTTTGATGAAACCTCCTCACACACACTTTAAACTGTGCTGCACCCTGCACTTCATTAAATCAGCATGAAATGTTTTCCTATGCATTGATGTAATTGATCATAGGACTTTGTTTCACATCAATCTTCTTCTCTGGCTCATAAATTGCAGACACTTCTTTTCTTAAGTGCCTTTATTCATTTTACTGAGAATTGAATTTAATATAGCAAACAAACCACATAGACAGTGACAATACACATTTACTCACTGTACATACGGAAAGGGTTAGGGTTACCTTTGAGGCCACTCTGATGCGCTTAAAGTCATTTTAAGATTCTCCATGTGGTTGATAAAAGGTTAAAAAGTTCATATTTTAGTGGGAAAATGTTGCAATTGCTAACTTCTAAAGACCAGAATAAAAATGGCAACGGAGGATCTGACTTGCTTCATTGCAGTAAATTTGTTGGCAGGGTCAGAAGGATTGCTCTAAGCTTAATGGAATGACTATGTGTAAAATTAGATTTTGATAGTTTGCCCATAAGGCATATTTCAGGAAAAGGAATTCCTTGAATTTTGGATAACGTATCACAGGCCCCCTGCCATTAGCCTTGGAGTTTACTACCCTGCCAAGAAGAATGGAAGACAGTGCCTTCTTTTGACCCTATCTGAAACAAAGGATGAGAGATGAGGGTTAAACCCATGTAGGTTTGAAATGATGGAAAAGAAATGGAAATGAATATATCTTGAGTTTCTTCCACCGTTTAAGTTCAGTCCTTACCATTCAATTGAAGAGGAGCAATGCTCTCAGACTATTGATATCAGACAGTTTAGGGTTTCTGAGCAGGACAGTCAGTGCTAAAATACAACTTCTTATGTCTGCTGTACACTGTCCCTGAGGAATCATTTGTAAGCAATGACTGGTTATAATCAGAATCAGAAAGATTTTTGATTTGGAGGTATTACAGTCAAAGCGTTGCACATTTATTGCATTAATAGCTTTATGAAAGAGTCAATCTTAATTATTGCAGCTCTGTTACTTTTTGTGCTGGTTAGCTAACAAGTCTCCGACACTGTGAGGAGTAAGAACACACAATACACACGATCTTGAACTCCAGTTATCACACAGTGTCCTTTCAGTCTCCTCAGTGCTGCAGTTTGATGGAGACACACAATCTATGCCTGCTCTGCTGTCAGTGCACTGAGGCACTGCTGCTTGTTAGCAGGATCTTTGCATCAGGGTCGCACACAGGGTCACATTTCTTCATTGTTGTGTCATGGGAAGCTCAGAGCTTACACAGTCTGGAGCTGCATCTAATGGCTCCTCTTCTCAAAACTGCAGGTTTTTATATATGAATTTCTTTTTATCATGTATTTATTTAATTATTAATTAACTCATTTTAATGGATAGTTTTGGTTATGATAAAACAAAAATCATTCCAAACATGTCTATAACTAATCCAATCCAGTTTAACACATATACTGTTAAATGAGTGAAGATTTCCAAGTTTTTCTGCGTCAGTGTCACCAAGACACATTCTATACTGTTATTATATTTGGTTAATTGTCTTTCAGATTTATGGTAAGTCTGGTGCTGTGAGACAGACATGAATTTACTGGCTTTATTATTTCCACAGTATATGTGGATCTTAATTACATTTTAATTGTGTTTAACTGTACTATCTCACAGCGCTCAAGTGAGATAAATACTAAGGAGACATTACAGTAGTGCTGCAACCAGGGCAGTAAATCAAAGCAAGTAATGCAGCAAGGTCATTGCTGATTCTCAGTCAAGGCCTGCTCATGGTGCTCTCCACTGGGACAACCTCTACTCTTAATCTTTTGCCTCACTGACGTAAACTTCACGCTCACATGCAGCACGTGAAGGTCTGCAGGAATTTCCAAAAATTAATGACCCTCAGGAGGATTTCTAGGCCTCATTAAGAAAGTGGGGCTCAGAACGAATTTTCTACTCATGACCAAGTGCGTGCAAAAGATGACTGATCATTGGGTGGGGATAGTGATACTTTGGGTAATATATGTATCTCCTTACGCTGCTACTGTTCACATGGAGGTTGAAACATAAGATTGCCTGCTCTGTGGGATTTAACAACTTGATGAAAGACTCGGTCAAATTGGTTCAACTTGTAACGTTAATGTTCTAGCATAAGTGAGATGATCTCCTGCTGTACTTTTAGTTATCTTCAGTATGTTGGCACCCTTTTTTAAACTTTTATAAAAAGTATTAATCAATTTGGATTACTACACCTAATACAGTCTTTCAAATGCAGCACTCCAGTGAGAGCTTTTCAACCATTTGCTTAGCATGACCTCTGGTGGCTAAATAAGGCATTACAGCTTCCATCACGAGAGCAGGGTCAAAATAGTCTTTTAAATTGCTCACAGTATCACATGTATAGGCTGTGCCTGTAACACAGTGATCACACATTTCACTAGAATGGGATGTATGAGTCAGACCATAAAAATGATGTTTCCAATATGTATTTATTTTACAAGTATCCAGCACTGAACAACTATTTAGACAAATCACTTCAAACCGAAGATGTGGATGGCCTTTTATATAATGTACCGTCAAATAGCTCATCTTCTCCAACATCGCTCTTCTCACACACACACAACAATCATGTAAGGCCATATACTGATGAAAGACACTTCTCCCAAAGGGACATATGCTGATTTAGATGCCTGTCAGTAGTTTCTCCTTGTACTTGTTGTATTTATCAGTAGAGCAGAGCTGTTCATCAGTCCTGCTAATTGGCTGTTAGTCTGCTTGTTGTGTTGATTGCTGCTGTACAAAAAGAGCCACAATACACAAATGAGTGATGAGTTATATTTACATGTACAAATCCACTGGAGGATGAGCAACACTAACCATTTTTCAGAATATCTCCTAGGAGGCAGGAAAGGAGATCCAGTTTGTCCTACTGTGTAACAACTGCAACTTTTCTCAGAGAGCAAGATGCCTAATATAAGGGGGCTTATAAGATTCAAAGAAAGTTAGCAGCTAATCCCCATATCCATATTGAGCAGAAGGGTTTTCCAAACAGAGAATCTTTTTGCCAGCACCTGGATAAGGAGCTTATGAGAAAATAATAAGATCGCCTTGGAAAGGTTTACAATACTTCTAGCCAAGATTTTACAGATTGAATATAGTTATAAAAACCAAATACAAGGCTTAAGGTTGATTTGTTTTCATGTTCCAAAAGCAGAAAATAAAATCAGCTTATAGGTTAAGTCGTGTTCATTCTCTAGCTGCTCTCAGGGATGGCACTGTGTTTTCCTTTTCCCTGTCATTTTCATTAGTGCTGTATTTAATATTTACCACAGTCTGAAAATCAATATGACTCATATTCTTATAAAACCATGGAAAATGTCAAGATTTTAGCTTTTGCGAGATGGTGGGACCACAATTTAATACTTATCTGAAATAGGAAAGCACTCAATGTGTGGGAAGAGACACCCTGTTTTTGGCCTTGCAGTGTTATTTTAATGTTAATGAAACAAGTTGTACACATACTGTTCTGTTCTCATTATCCAAGGTGGAAGTATTTCTTTTCAGGGACACACTCTCTGTTCTCAAACGTGTAATTATTTAACATACGCACATACTTCCAATGTAGCAAAAGGTGATAGAGTGAAAAACATCTAAAGTACATGACGGTCTGATTTCACTGCATAAGTCCAAAGACCACGTATAATGTGTCAACCTCCTCTGTCATGATCTCTGAAACCGGAGATGAGGAGAAGTACATTTACCCACTCTCAGTGATTCACAGTGACAGTGAGGATTTGATGGGGACAGGATGAGGGCATGATAAAGCGCTGTCTGGTCTTTGAGGCATGTAGAATAAAGGCGTGACTGATGGATGAGTTACAATGCCTGTGTGTGGCTCTTTTGTTTGATGAAGTTCTATCTTCCTCGATCAAGTGCTGCCTGAGGTATAATACAATGGCCTCTTTTTATATAGCTATATCCTATACACTGTATAACATAGATTAGCCACGGGAAAGTCAGTCAACACATTTTTTTTTTCATGATCTTCACTTTGTGGAATATCCAACTTAAGTGAAATGTGTGTTTAGGATACTTCAACTGTGTTGTTTCGGAGGGTTTATTGAGTCTTAGCCTTTCATCTGGTTGAGGCCTGAACTTTTCGCTGTTTGTTTTATTATGAATGGGAATAACAAAATGTGAATATTAATTATATTATTGCCTCCTTAAATGTACTTATATTTCACAGAATGGACAGCATGGACTTTTAGCATTATGGTACTTTAACTGTCAAAAAAAAGATGTTTTAAAAATAAACTACATATGACAATGGAAAGCAACAATACATAGTCTATTATGGTGTACAATCTCAATCAGCATAGTAAAATACCACTGTGATTAGTATTGCTTAGCAAAACTGCTAAGACCAAAACTGTTCAGTACTCGAGAAAATCTAAATTATTGTCAGTGCATTGAAAAATACTTTCCACCAACTCCACCGAACTTGATATGATAATGTAACTTGTTCAGTCCAAATGGATTGATAGCAGAGCTAACATGGGGCTGTGTCTTTGTCTTCTGACGTGGGCCAAAACTGAGATTGCCAGTGCTGGCAGACAAGGCATGTACTTCCTGACGCCAGCAGCAGCAGCAGCAATTGTCAACAACACCAACAGACACACTCCCATCACCCCCATCAACCCTCTCACCCTTTCCCAAACAACCAAAGACACAACAGTTGCCCTGTAAACAATGCGACCTAACAACGCGGCAGTATCGTCCTGGTGCTTTAGTGGATGAGAACATAGTCTGCATATCAGTGGTGTAAAGTTGCTTCAGCACTAAATCTTTCATGTAGAATACAGGCTTGAAAGGGCTGGGCTCACCTCTGCAGGTTTCACTGGTCTGATGGTGAAAAGAATGTCCCCCGTAAAACTCTAACTGTGCCCAATTTGACGCCTGTAAAAGTCTCCCCAGTGCAGATGGATACGTTAATCGAGGGGCAAATTGCTGTGGCATTACAGTGGTCTTACTGGAAGCAATTACCAATAGGCATCTAGACTGCTGTGATCCGACCATAAATCTAGCAGTAGTCATTACGCAGAATATGGACTAATACCGTGCCGTGTACGGCCCTCTGGTCGATGTAACGGCCTTAGATGAACTGGGTAGATTATCTTAATTGAATGGGAGTTGATACTGTATTATGGTTATTGTAGCAAGACAGAAGTAAAAGATATGCAGATAGAGACACAGATGATAATGTAGATAGCATTGTTACTGAGAACGACAGATAAGAGAGTTGTGTGAATAGAAGTATTGTGTTTTTATTTTGGTTAATTGACCTAAAACCACCACCCCCAGCTTTGCCATGGGCTGCTTTATCTAAAAAAAAAATAAAAAAATAAAAAAATGAAAACGATGAATAATGTCATAACTGCTTTCTGGCTCCCGTCTGCTGCAAGATTAAGATGTAGGGAAAGACAAGTGAGACATACACTTATTATAAGTCTGTCTGTTTCTACGCGTGAATATAAACTTCAAACTGCACCTCTGTCTGAAGTTATGTGTTTATCATGAACAAGCAGGCAAACAATAAAAAAAGGCGAGCTCAGAGAAATGAATTGCTTTCACAGTTCTACCTACATCATTCTTCCATTGCTCATGGCAACTTGTGCTTGTATTTAATAGCTGCAGAGCTCTACATTCCTCTTGCACAGGCATGTTACTGTTTGATGGATTACGTAATTCGTTGGTGATTGATGTCATTGTTTTAAATTGTAGCTGGCATCCTGGCAGACAGCCGTTCTGATATATATTTATAATGTCTACATTCAAAGAAAAGGCTGTCTTGAAGATCAATCGTTGAGCAACAATTTGAAGTTAATTTTAGTTTCCAGAGAATTCAAAGAAGTCACTTTATCCAAGCACAGTGACTTGCAGTGTAATCCATCAATACATAAAGATCTGGTGTGTCTCCAGTGACGGTTTAATTTCTGCAATATTTGTGGTTAGAAAGTGAGTTAACGGGAGGTTGCACCAAGGTCTGCGATAAGACTTTCCACAGGCGTCAGAGTCGTGATGTTGCTCTGCTCATGTGCGTCCCCATCTGATTCCGATCAGCAGTTTTTACTGCTCCACTCAAAGTTGCGGGGACTTGGAACCTAACAGGCATATTTTTAGGCCAGAGGGGGAGGAGGGTAGGGAGAGGGGTGCCATTGAAAGCCGAGACATAATTATGAAATGTAAGTTGGAATATTGTTTTTATTACAAAGCCAAACAAATGCGTCTCCGTCGCGACTCACATCAAAGATGTCTGTATGACGACTAACCGCCGAGTGGAGGCTCTGTGCTTGGAGCTTAATGAAACACAAATGTGTGTGTGTGTGTGTGAGGGCAATGAAAGTGTGAGGTCTGCAAGTGTCACTGTATGTGTTGGGTTGACTGAGTGCTGCGTGGCTTTTTATCTGTAAGTCTGGGTATGTTGCTCACGTGTGTGTGTGTGTGTGTGTGTGTGTGTGTGTGTGTGTGTGAGTGTAGCTTTTAAGTGCTAATCGTAAGGAGCAAGGCATCTATCACCTACAGACTGCTCATTAGAGCCCAGCCTTACGAGCCGAGACGTTGTCACCGCTTGGGAAAGAATGGGAATTTCACTCAGATGAGACACAATAACTCACAGCACTTGATGAAATACTTGCTTTTTGCTTTTGGAGATGAAGTGTGTGTGCGCCTCTCTCCACGTGTGGGGTAGTGCATTAAATGATTCCACCCCATGCGTCTGTCAACGCCACATCCAAGAGGGTGCATATTAAGTTATTTGTGAACTCGAAGCGCTAATTATGACTCCAGCTCTGTTTTTAGCTCCATGAAAAGCAGCAAAGAGCCAGTCAGTCGGTCGCTGCCTAAACAACATTAGATTACATGGAAACTTGGAGAGAGGAGTGCGCCAACACTTTTATCTGTGCGCTCTTCTCCGCTCTTTCCTGACTTTGCTGTGAATGAGTGATTGCGGCACGGAATTCCTCATTGCTCAGGCCTTTTGTTAGAATTGCATCGCTCGAATAGTTTCCACCCCCATATACCCCCCCACTTCCCACCTCCCACCTCTTGTCCCCAGTGCAGGCCCATTTTATTTATCTGCCGTGTCTCATCGTTAGACAGGGGGAGCACGCATGGCTGCCCCGGTGCCCAGGGAGTGGAAATGTGACGGGCTGACAAACGGGCGAGTGTGGACAGACGTTTGTTGTGTCTAGAAAGAGGCCTGGGAGGCTGTCATGGTCTCAGGGTAAACTGCTCTCACAGGAGACACTGTAAACCTATCATGGTGGTATTGTGTGGGAGTCATTCCGGGCTCCATTGTGAACCTGCAGAGTAGTATTCACTCGTGTGTTTGGCTAACTAGACAAAGAAGAAAATGTCAGGTAGACACACCCCCTGGTTCGAGTATTCACTAAATGTTTTGGAGCATGGATTTCTAAACAAACACATTAAATAAAAACTAATAGGTGCTTTAGAGTTTTCCAAAAGTCAAGGTTACATAATGTATATAGGTCAAATTAAGGGGATTTGACATTGTGCCCTAACATCATTTGACATTCAAACCAGTTTTTCCTCACTCCCTGATGAAGAAAATAGTTTTGCGGTCCTATTCAGGCCTCTAGACATCAGGATTCAATGCGAGCATATGCGTCATAATACTTATGTGCATGTAAAAGCAGTTGTTTACAGTGCTAAACCCAAAACCCCCAAAACCCTGAGACACATATTCATCACTTTTGAACTACACACATAAGCCTCCCTCAGAGACGGTGTTGGTTTTAACACAGAAATCCGTCACCTCTTTACTCCCCCAGTAGAAAGTTCAGCCTTGGATTCAGCATTGTAGAGCACTGACATGGCAACAAGTCAGATTGCTGTTGCACAAATGAACTGAAGCAAGTCTTTTATCTTTTTCTTGGAGAGACTTTAAGATTTAAACTTACAAAGAGACTATTCAATGTTTTTGTGATTATCCAAGCAGAGTTATTTGATGTTTTGCTTCATAACCATACAACCACACTGTCGTACATCCCATGCTACCATCCACTATCCTTGAGCGTCGACAATAAACAGAAGCAGCACACTGCGGTTGTAATTGAGGGCTACAACCGCAATGTACTGCTGCTGCATTTTACAGCGGTTGCTCTGTATGTTCACTCATCTGCCAATAAACATCTACAAAGAAGCATACGTACAAAACAAACAAACAAACAAACAAAAAAAAACAACCCACCAAAAGTTATTAATTACCCTGCTGTTGCCTTTTCTGTCTAATTTGCAACATTGACTGTTGAAATCATTTGGAAATTTTGTGTTGTAATCGCTGAGTGTGGAAGATTTTGCTTCAGTACAAAATGTTATGTCTCTGCGAAGTGATTCAACTTCTGCTACATGTAATTCAGGCACATTCCAGTCTGTTTTCTGTGAGGGATGCAGACAACAGCCTTTGTTTACTTCAGTGACCTCTGAGTGGCTGAGGTCAGTCTCTCTTTCATTGTAATTTTATCTCGACCAGAAGGAAACAACCTCTAAAATCCAAAGCAGGATTTGAGGTGATGAGCAGCTGTGTACACTGAGGCCATGCTCTCTTTATGTCACAGCCAGTTGCTGTTATTCTTTTAGTATTTAATGAAAGCTGTAGCCTAACAAGTGAATGTTTCCAAGTGTCAAGCAGTGATTTGTATCACAGACCATAACCCCCCCCCAAAAAAAAAAAAAAAAAAAAAAAAAAAAATCTGGCCTGCCGCATTAATCAATCATCAAACGAAGGGTAAATGGTTCAAAAACGATGCAGTGGGAATGAATGAGAAAGAAGAGAGGAAAGGTGAAGGCCCAAACTTGAGCGGTTCCCACGATCAGCAACTTGCACAAATCGCTGGTGGCTTTCTTTGTCTCCACCCCCTCCAATGCATTCCATGATGAATGGGACATTTAATATTGGTTTGCTTAAGGCCATTACTGGAATGTATCTGTCCTTCTTGAAACACTAAAACAACACTTGTTCTCAGGTGGCCTGGTCATGGATTTGTGTCAGTGTTCGAAATGTAAGAAAATCCAGAATCATTAGGACTTTGTTAAAGACCCTGAATAAGCATGTTGATAGTTATCTGACTGACTGAGCTGAGTTGAAAGTTGTCAGTGATCACCACTACACTACTTTAGACAGAGATAATGCAACGTTGATGATTATTTAGAAAGTTACCTTTTGACAGACATGAAAAATGACTTCACTTGGAGTAGTCGTGAAGAAATTATCATTGCTATCAACGCTGGATTCTTGGACAGATGCCTGCCAGTTCAGTACATGAACTAATTTGTGTATTCCTTGGCTCTTTGTGTTTGTGTGTCTTGGATATTTATTGTGTATTCTAAAGCTCCTGATCTGTTAACAAGAAAAACATTGACTGTCATCACCATTATTTAGCTTAGCATTTTAGCATGATTACATTTGTTCATTTGCACTAAAGCATGGCTGAGGCTAAAGAAATGTCAGTGGTTTGAAACTGAAATTGTCACCTGTATTTCAACTGAATCAAAGTTATGCAATGGTAATCCTTCTAATAGCTGACAGGTATTTCATGCAGGAGCATCTCGCTGCTCTGTCATGTGGAGTAATAAGCTGAAAAGAAAGCGTGTCTATGAAAATGCAAACTCTACATATATTCCTGCTATATTTGTTTGTAAACTATGATTTCAGGAAAGAAATCTCAGTTTAGAAACAATTAAGACTAGACTCTGTTGACGTACCTGGCCAACACAGAGTCCAGAGTCCAATAAATGATTATACTGGAGCCCAAAGAAAACGGGTGAGATGTACTGGCTCTGAGCCACTTTGATGGATGGCAGGAGAACGTTCTCATGAACAAGTGTCATCCAATCTAATCCAGGTGATTAGTCATGCATTCTCCTCTTTCAAGGTATGAGACCAAGTTTTCCCCCAAACCAGGGCTCATGTAATGTGAATCCAAAATGGAAAGTATCAGGGTTGGTTTCAAATAACTACATACACATCTACATAGAACATCAGGATGTATGTACAAGAGCAAAAACACAGACAACAAGAGGCAAGGATATATCCATGTCCTTAAGGCGACCCACCTCTTTGGCAAAGCTCCTAAATTCCTCTGGTCTGATGGGAAGAATGGGACAAATATTGTTATGGTGACCAGTCAAAATGTTCTCTGTGATTCAACATGTGTTTAAAAAGCTCGATCAACACTCTTAACAAAGTAAAAGTCCAGACACCCACTCGTCTGCTCGTTCTCATAACATGGAAAGAATTGCAATATGTTTTATCTCTTGAGGATGCATTCAAAACCAAAATGGTCTGGCAGATTCAGACTCCGTCCTTTGATCCTCTGTACTATTTAACCAATCTGTTACAGGTCTTTACACTGACTTCATATTATTCTACTTCACCGCTATTCGTTCATAAATCTTTTTATTGGCACAATCTTTGCTTTCTTTTCTTGATCATGCAAGTATAATTTCTATTAAAGAAACATGTTTCACACCATCTTGATGCTGAAAATTCTGTATAACGATATGATAGCTGATGGTTGTGTTTAGTCTTGAATCGCATCCAAATGTCAAACTGAATCGTTCCATGCATAGAGCATTTCATGGGGAACAGCTGTATTTTGAGGTAAAACAGATACTTTAGATGAGGTGGAGAGCAGATAAAAATAAAGTTTATTTAACTTGAACATGAGAAATAAAGTGAAAAAGGACCTCTGCACCTGTTGTGTATATGTGTGTGTGTGTGTGTGTGTGTGTGTGTGAGACAGGGAGAAGAAGGGACAGGGAAAGCAGGTGTTCAGGATGACCAATACTTATGTCTGATACATATGGACTTCTTTAGAGTCAGAGGAAACAGGGTCTATGTGTGTGAGGACACAGGGACAGATCAGACAAAGCTCAACTTTCCAGCACTTCATTGTTCTTTGTCCCCTTCAACCTCATGTTGTTAATGTGCCTTTCCTGTGTGTGCTGCCATGATGCACTGCTGTCATCAGCTCCAATCCTGAAAACAAAGAGTTTCGTAATACTTTTCTTCTTTTTAAACTCTTAAATCTCTGTCTGCATGTGACGGAGCACAGCCGCTCTGAGAGTTTATTTACTGTGATGTGCTTTTTTTTGCTTCTTCTGCTCTGAGCCGACTGTCATCACTGGGCAACATATTGACAAAGAAGAGACCAGAGTATGATTAATGATGGCTCATTGTCTCCTTTGTTTTCTCTGTCTCTTCTTGGTTTCCTTCCCTTGTCTCAACTCATGTGTCTCTGGCTCGCTCTTCCTGCAGAGGACCTGGATGACCTGCGGATGGAGGGCGTGACAGGCTTGGCTCCATCCGGCAGTAAATTCAGCCAGGGACGCAGCTCCTATCAGCCTGAACCACAGGCCAAAGTTACGCTCAACATCTGCTCTAGGTGTGCCAGGTAAATGTTTCTACTTTCTCTTATCTGGTGACTTAGAGAGAAATATTGTTTTATTAAACACACAGCCTGCCATCAATCCAAAGATTAAGCTGTTGTTACTTCCAGAACACATGTGCTTAATATATTATTTAATCATTTGTTTTTTGGATTTGGAGCCAGATTAGCTCACTCTTTCTATTCCCAATCTTTATGCTAAAATAAAATATCTCTTGCTCAATGTTTCTAGATTTAGTTTTAGTCTTCTAGCTACACTTAAGAAATTCTTTTCCTTTTTTTTGTATAGCATAGAACTGTATTCTTGACTCCTTCTTGGGCTCCACCCCTTCACTCCTCCATTCACTCTTTTGCATTTGTATCAAGGAAGCATACCTCAAAAAGCCAAAACAGAGAATAATATCATATCTGAAGTACATTTTCGTGTTGCTTGCTTTTACAAATCTGCTCTATCACCGATAATAATCTCCATTATCAGACCCCCTCTCTCTAACAATGTTTTCTCTTCTGACACATTTCCTGTCCCCCCAAATCCACAACATCAGTGTAGCACTCAGATTTCTGTGTGCTGGGTGTGATACCACAGGCAGGTGTGGGCAGGAATCTTCCTTGATGCCAGTCAAAGATAAATGTGTATCTCTTCAATGAGACGCCTGGCACAAATCTGCCTGCACAGCCTCCTCTGTTCAGGGTTTGGAATTTGTTTGTTTCCTTCTCTTCTTTCATTGTCACTGGTTATCAGTTTAGTCGTGCGCACGGTCTGCAGGATGCTGTCACAGGTCATGCAGGAGGATGAATGGTATCACTGGATTTTTTTGTTGGCAGTTTATCGACTTGATGTTTTTAAGCAAATTGTTTATGCCTCTGGCATATCTTTAAATTCTTGAGTGGAATTGATGGTGAAGCAAAGTAGCATCTGTATCTGGACTCCTTTTTGGCACTTGTGCTGAATTTTTTTTCACAGCTAAAATGTCAGACATCTGTTCTCCTTCCGTGTCTTCCTCTTTCCTTCCAGTTCAGGCCAAATTCTTGTTTCGTCCTCTTGAACCTGACCACCAGATCCTTCCCCAATTTTTACAGGCGAAGGCGTATTTCATAGGCATTTTTGGTGAGCGATAGGGTCATAAATAGATCAGCAAGCTGGAAACGTGTTGCACGCATGGTGTGGCTTTTGTGCTATTCTGGAGACACAGAACTCTGAGATCAGGAGCCGTGGAGGGGTTTGTGCATGCAGACACAAATTTTCATGAATCCGCACATAAAACATGTGTGTGCTTGTCCCAGCATGCACAACACAGTGTTGTGAAAAGATGTGTGGGTTGGTGTAAAGGTCAGGGAGGAGTTTGGAGAGGGGTAATCCTAACAGAGACATTTGGCTTTACATGCATTGCCGCAATCCTGATGGGATTCACAGAAACACCTTTCAGACACAGCTCAATATGGGGCCAACCTTTAAAAGAACAGATGGAACTGTTAATGTCCCTGACACCACTACTGTACAGATGTGACCTTGCACTCAGGCCAAGCTTTTACACAGAAAGTTATTTTTATAGTTGATATACTGTAGTTTAAAACTGAGTCCCTTGAGAGCAGTGCTGGTGGTAAAGTGGTTAGCATATATGCTATGTAATCATAGGTTCGAATCTGACCAAGGGACCTATGCTGCAGGTCATTCCTCTGTGTTTCCTGTTGGCCTCGCTGCATTTACTGCTCAAAATAGAGGCATAAAAAAGGGTTAGTGGAGCAGTGATGCTTACCTTACGTTCACACTCACAGCATGAAGGGGACATCTGTGATGCTCCCCGGCATGTTTTATTACTTTTCAGCAGGATACTTCAATGTTACTGTGTGTACCAGAGCCAGCTGTAATGGTACAGGCCATTCTAGAGAGGGGAGACTCCTAAATGAATTACACAGTAACATCACACAGATAAACGCAGGTTTATAAACAGTATCTATATTTCTGTAAAACTGCCTTACTTTGTTAAGCTGTTAAATGGATCATAAGTTTGTGGATCATGGATCATAATTTTTTTTAAGCTGATCCCAGCCTTGATATTTATTTTCCTTTGCCTCTATCCTTTTCCCTCCTTTCTGTCCAGACACTGTCCACAGCAGCGAACAGTCCAGTCAGCCTACGTGGCTCCTGACTTGCACTGCACTGCTTCCTCTCACTCCCCACTCTTTGGTTGAAGTGCAAAGTGCCATGTGGCCTGTGTGTTGCGGCCTTGTGTCTGTCTCTAGGCCTCCAGCTGTGGTCCAACATTTCCTCTACCTCCTTCATGCTCTCAAACATTCAGTTCGTTTAATTTTGATGTGCTCCTTCCACAAACCTCCTGTGTGCAAACACATCCCAGATCTTGGGCATAGTCTGGAGCAGTTGGCCAGGCTGTCCAAGGAAATGGATAGATCTTCACAAACCTCTTTCGGGCTTGTAGTTCTCATTAGATTAATTGCTTTCATATCAGGAATGTGCTCAGGGAATAGTAGTCAGTGCTTGTGGCTATGAGCAGCTTTTGTTCAGAGGACGGGAAGGCCTTGTGATAATCATCTTGGGTACTGGTAAATGGTCTTATAGACCATTAAAGAGAAGGAGAGACCAGCAAAGGGATGTAAAAAGACGCAACGAAATAGAATACACTTTAAAAAGCCGTGGTCTGTTTTTACCCACAATGTAGAGGTAGAAACTCAGAGGCCTTGCGGCTATGCAGTTGTGCCTTAAAAGTCTGTGAATTACTTTCCAATGTCTCCAGCGGTTGTGCTGAAGACATGGAAATAACATCCAGTGCAAGAATTCGTAGCTCATGTAGTGTGTTATTGCAGTTAATACGTGGTTTGATTTACAATCATTAAAATATACATCAGAAAAATAAATGCTGGTTTGATTTCAGTCTGTTGTTAAGAGTGTATGAATTAGTCTGAGTGCAAATTCAGTTTATCTTCCCACTGAGAATACTTTTCACTTGCTAATTATCTTTTCCTCCAGAGTAAATTTTACTGTCCAAGGGAAACTCAAATCTTTTAGCACCTTAAGGAGCCAAACAAATCTCTCAGACCAGTTTCCATTTTAGCTCAAACTGATATCTCTGAAAAAGTACTGTAACTGAATGATTTAAGGGGGAATCCAAGCCAATTTTTCAGTTTTGTTTTTTCAGCAAGCTTCTGAATTAAGTGAGCCGTTCACAGTTTTATTCTGTTCACCATATGTCTGTAAGTGTATTTCTACAGTTTCAGTTTAGAGATGGGGCTGTTTCAAAGGTTTTTCAGAACGAATTTGAGAAGCAGCGATGGAAAAAAAAATGTGGTTGTGCCCCAAAACTGATCCCATCTTCCTTTTTTCTTGGTACCGACCCAGATATTTTCCAAAAGTAGAGATTAAACATCCCTAAACATTTCCTCTTTGTCTCATCACCTCAGACTGATAGCTACCTGCTTGCCTTTTCGTTATCTGGCATTCAATTTCCAAACAAGCATTGCAATGTTGTGACTGAAAAGTTTTGATTTTAGCGATTATTGAAATGCAATCTGTCAAATGTGCACACTACTGTATACGTGTTATGTGTTGTTTCTAGGTTGCAGGGGGACAGTCTATCAGACAGTAGATCTGAAGAGGAGCACAGGCCGCCCATATCTGAACAAGCTGTACCTGACATCTCCTGTGAGTTGTATAACACAGTTTACAATCTAAGCAGTTATGTTAGGCCTCATTTTACATTTTTGTGGTCTCATGTTCTGTTCTGTTCGTCTTTTTTCCTGTTTGTGTGTGTTGTCTGGAGCAGCTCCATTGCCCGGGTTGGACACAGTGGCGGGACTGTTGCAGGAATGTGAGGCCTCGTCTCAAGTGTCAGGCTTTGTAAGTGTCCTCCCATCATCCATCACCAAACAATTAAGATCACTATACAGCCATCAATTACCATGTCGCTAGCTCCTCCACCTCTATTGTCTGAGAGTGAGTGAAAACCACCTCAAGCTTCTTGTTAATTGGACAAGACCCAAAGAAAACTGATACATCTTTGTTGGGGCATTTCAGCTTACACAACAGTTGATACGGCTGAACAATCGATACCCCAATTAGAAATCTCCCTGTATCACTTTGCTTTACCTCTGAGGGCACTGAATAGAACAGATGAAATCAATATCTGCTGTAGTGACACGACAAGAGTCAAGGCTGATTCAAAATTTGTCTATATTAGGGCTAAATATTTATAGGTTATGGAAGTGCAGGTGATTAAGCAGTCTGACTGTGCTGATTACCTCACATGCTTTAGGGAAGAAATATATAGAGTCTTAATATGGCACACACCAGACTCAGACACAAACACTCACATGCTGTTCATAAAGCGACCAACTAAGATGCCGGTACCTTTGTATAATTACCCCACTGAAAAAGCCAATACCTTTTTATAATTGCCCAATCTAAGTGTTGGACAAGGCTTTTTACAGCACTTTTTAAAGAAAGAGAGACGTTTGGAGCCAAGTCATTGCTCCGTGTGTGGAGCAGATGCAGAGTGGCTCCAGACTAACTGGGTGCAGACTTTCACAGAGTGAGGGACCTGTTGAATCAAAGCCTGTAGACGGAAGTCTGACGGCTCAGACCAAGTGCGTGCAAACAAAGTTTAGAGAAAGTCTGCTCTTCGTAACAATGTACACAATGTACTCATTTTATTCTCATTTGCTTATTCTATAAACTGTCTGAGAGAAATACCACCTTAAATTTTTCAGTTCAAAAGCTCGGGCTTTACCAACTACCAGAAAGTTTCAGTTTCTATACTGAGTAGGGTATTTTTCAGATATTTGAATTGATTGTTGTGTTTTCTTTTTACCACTCATCATCTCAGCCACATGGAGCCCTTATTTCAATTGCAAATACCAAAACTGAACACCCTTTCTGATGCTCCAAAAATTAGGCCTTATCTGGCAAACTGAAGAACAAGGTGCTAATATGTCCCATATGCAATGAAGTCTCCTGTCACTGAAAGCAGTGAATGAGATTATTATGTGTTTAATCACTCATGTTTAACTTTTTTATGTTTATGTTTCTTTACACTTAAAAGCAAAAACTATTTGTCCTGAGGTTGTTCACATAACTGGTCCTTTAAGGGCTTTTGGGACACAATTACTTAAAGCTGCACAAAAAGCATGCTTTTGCAATATAACATAACTAACTAAGGGTATATTCATTTATAATGTTTGCTATGTGTGTCTATTTGGCATCTATAAAAAGGGACCCAAGCATTCATTGCAATGGTAGAAAATGGCTCGATTGTTTCCTGACTTGCTGCATGAGCCATTAATGTTAAGAAAGGATGCATACAACTTTTTCTCGGTTTTCAAGTAAGAAGTCGTATTTTATTATTAGTGCATTTCATCATGTGCGGCTGTCCACAAAGGTAGTATGAGATGAATTGTATATGGCCCCAGTTTGGGCAGTAAAAGCTTGGTGATGTTGGAAAGTAAACACTGTTAATGGTTATCATTATTAGTCCGACAGGCCCCCCCGCCTCTGCCAGCTCCTTTAGGTGATAATTGCCCCATAAAGACAAATACTTTCCTAAAGCAATTGCCAGAGTAAATTCCCCAAGAAATTCTTCCACAGCGTCCTTTGTAAGTGTTGAGTGATATGTTTTAATCAAATTTAGCTTGTCTGGGTATTACCATCATAAAATCGGTGAAAGAAAGTGCTCATTTGTTGGGGCTAAATACGATAATTATTGTGGTGCAATGCCAGGTGTATGATACAAGGCATAGCCATTGTGATGGTGAATCTTAACTGACACACAGTGTGGCTTTTTATATTTGTCACCAGTCTGCTGCCCACACTCTTTAAGTTAAACATATATGGCTGTCCTTTGAGCAAACCTGTACATTATAGCTATTGGGAGCCCTTGTTGTTTGTTGCAGTTTTCCAATATTTGATTGAAAGTTGGGTTTTCCTAATCTGCCATCACTCTGGCCTTAATTATTGTTACAAAGCAACCACTGGTCTAACAATGATGGTTAAAATGTTTTTGTATTGGGTGGTTGGTCACAGTAGCTAACGTTTCACTATGAAACAATTTTTCAGTTTCTAAATACATCAAGAATTGTGTTAGAGTTTTAATCACTGCATTTCACAAAGGAAGTTAAAGGGACCTTAGTATATTTATAGTATTTTGTACTTGCTAAACTGTGTGTGTTAAAACATGAACAATAATGCTCAGAGCGACTAAAAACCATGTAAAAACAGTGAGGAGGATACACAAAACAACCTTGGTTCAAAAGAAAAACCCCAAATTTAACACAGTAGCAAGTTCTGACAACTTTACAGGATTTGTCTGTAAAAGTTATTTCGGTGGAACACACTGAGATATTCAGCCTGTATTTGGAATATTAATGTACATGGATATGCACTACTTAGCAGTAATGCTGTGCATAAATCATAATTCTAATGCTGTTGTTTACTCATGTGTTCGATTTATAAGGTGATTTACTTTTTATCTTACTTATTGAACCTTGATTTCTTTTTACTTTCTCCCAAATTTAATCCATTTTTCATTCACTCTGCTCCTTGTTGTTCTCTGACGGGGAGCAGGCAGTATATCATACTACCTGTCTTTGAAATGCTTGAAAAAGAAGGTAATTATGTGTTATTGTCAATGTCATTTTTGCTTTTGGCTGACCTCGTTGGGCTCATGTGGGTTAGCCTTGTATATAGTCCATAAAATCCATTAGGTGTTTCTGTGGTGAGCCAAGAAAAGAGGAACTGAAACTTAAGTCTTAACCCTTACATTTCCAATTCTCCAATAGCTGTGCAAGCTAGAACGGACTAAACATTGGATGTCCAGTTTTTTACACTTGAGTTTGACTCGAGTTCGACTGCCGGTGATCACCAACTCCAGGAATATTTGAACATTTTTAGATAAAATAAGATTTAATGCAGGTGGCTTACGATCGTGTGCGTGAGAGGGGGACTTTCACATTTAAAGAGCTCATGAGCATTGACCTTGTAACATTGTCGTCATTGTTATTCTGACCAGACAACAATGATCTCTATCTCATGTGCAGATTGTATCCCTATGCTGGCAATATCATGTTTACCACAATGCTCCCTTCACTCAGATACCAATCCATCCTGCACCAGGTCGCTGTGCCATTCTTTCACATGGCTGACATACAGAGACGTACAAAGACAAACGGCCCAGGATAACATAACACCTACTATGTCAGCAGGGGCAAGTACCCTCTGTTTGTGTCATATTGCCCACACAAAAGTCTGAAGTCTAATAAATTAAAAATTCTGGCGGCATGTTTGCGTGCTTGTGTGTGTTGTTCCCTCTGTTGCAATGGCCTGACCACAACAAGAGGTTCCATCAGTTGTGCTCTGCAAAGCCAGCAGTAGGCTCAAACCTTGAACCCAGCCATGTTTGAGGTCTGTGACTGCATACACTCGTCTCAGTCCTAGTTGTGTGCAGGGCAATGTTGGACCAAACCCCAGATTGTGAAGATTATTACTGGTGACCACACACATATAGCTGCACACATGCAGGCTGTAAAATATTTAGCTCTAGACTTCTATCCTCTCTCTTTCTGTCTTGTTTGCTCTCAACATGGAACCAATTTTGCAAGAAACTAAATCCATGTTTGTTATTTGGGCAGAAGCATCACCAGAGGGTTTTTCCCTTCTTTCTTTCAGGTCTTTAAGTTTTGTCGTAATGGGAGGGAGATTATTCAACTTGGGTTTTGCACCACTGACATTAATATACCCATAAGTCATTTGCAAAATTATAGCTGCTCTTTATGTTGTAGATGAAAAAGGATTCATCTCATCTTTTGTCTGCATAGATTAAAGCATCCAATCTTAGCATCCATACAGTGGAAAAAGTTCGATCCATCTGTGACCATGTCATACTTTATTTCATATAAGGACAATAGCTGTATCAAACCAAAGTTACAGGAAGTCACTTTTCATCACGTTATTGTGTCTCTTCAGTCTCTAATCAAGTCCACATTTTGTTTAGTTTCTTCTTGTTTGTTTTTCCTCCTATCTACCACATGAGCTATTCTGTTTTGTACATCATTTCTTTTAATGCGCTATTATGCTAGACTGTACATGTTCATGTCTTCCTGGTGACTTTGGAAATATGTATGACTTCACCAAACTTAATGAAACAACAGTCATAATATGATCATAATGTCTGTTTATTTATTGATGCTATCTAAGGAAGTGAATTGCTTGCAGACTCAGTGTATCCTGTTTGTTTACCTAGCCACAGGACTGTACAGAACCAGCTTACAGTCTCCAGGATATATGGTCCTTATTACACTGTAGTCTGTGCTTTAGTGGACAGAGCTACTTATTAAATTAAAGTAAATCTAGGCACAACAACTGGTTTTCTCACTAAGTCTGGGCCTTTTTAAGGCACCACAATAAAGTGGAGCTGTTAATACAATCCAAACATACTGTTTCAGCGGCACCTTTATATACTATATAATGGATTACAGGGTAGTTGATGATACAAATGCATTTGGGAGTCTGTTGGTGGCCTTTGTGCTACAGCTGAGAAGACGCAGAACTAGATGACTGTGTGAAGTCATGCTATTGGATTTTTGGGGATACCACCAAAGAGAAAGAAATGAAGTTGGGGAGGGAATTCAGTTGTAATATTCGCCCCGCCTTGCTTCTTTTTGAGAGCTGTAATTAAGGATTGGCTTGTGGTGTTGAGGTTCTGCCGCCACAGAACGCCTCGTGTATCTGACAGACGCAGAGATCAGTGCCATAGACCATGGGAATCAAGTTCTGTCATTTATCAATAGCTAGTTGCTTCACTTGTTTTTCACCATGCCTCCTCTTTGGAAAAAATTTTGGAACCCCAGAAGGGAATGCCCAATATATCCCAGCTTTGTGTTGAAAGACTGCACTGTACGCATATCAAAGATCTTCCAGAGCCAAATTTTGTGTCAGCTCTTTGCCAGGTCAACTTGGTGTCTCATTAAGTGCTTAGCACATCAAATGATGTAAGTGCTGGCATCAGTAGTATCATAACTTACCTAGTGTAAACCGAACTTGCAGGAGGTGGAATTAAGTCTGACAGGTTTTATTTCTCACCTGTGCCTGGAGCTTGCGTGCAGTCGGTCTATTGGCTTAACAGATCATCTGGTCACTTATGTCCCATCATAGGAATAAACAGGAGGATTAGGCATGCTGCCATCACATGCCTTGGCAAACCCCGGTCTGTGTAACAGGTCTCTTTCCAAATCAAGTGCTTGGCCAGGAAGAGGTGGGAGCAAGTAGGCCAAAAAAACACACACAAACAAAACCTAAACCCTTTTTCAGTGAACCCTCAGCCTTTTTAGAACAGCTTTTTATTTACTTAACTCATCTACATCTGATCTTTATTTTTGTTTAAAATATCTTGTGCACATAGGGAGGAAATCTGCAATGGCTGATTTATTGTTCCTTAACTGCTCTGCACGTTTTGCTGTTGTCAGGCCATTAGCCAAAGGACTAGTTATTAAACAAGCTATAGATTTACTAAAAGTGATGCAAAACGTGCTGAGCCACTATTGAAAGTCTTATATCCAACATTCACTGAACAGAGTGTGCTGCAACTCTGTGCTTTCATCTACACTTGTTGTGGTTTCTTGTGTTTTTCTAGAGCCCATAAAATAATAATTGCTGATTTCTTTCCAGGAGATATGGCTCAGATATTTTCAGCGATAGCCCAAAATATTATAGAGTTAATTGAAGGGTCTTTCTTTTAATGTGACTTTCTCTCTCCTTTGTGTTCTCCTTGCTAACTAGCGTCAAGCTGTCTGGGAGGCTGATCTGAAGGCTGTGAGAGGTGGGAGCTCTGCCGGGCAGACAGGTCTGGTGCTGGGTGACCCCCTCTTTTCTAAAGAGCTGGAGAACATGGGCAAACAGCTTGCTGGTAGGCAGCTTTCTTTATGTGTGGCTTTTATTAATATGTTTGCTGTGCCTTTGTATGCATTTAATGAAGAATAGCATGGCAAACACCAATGGAGTACCTTCCCTGGAATAAAGGCCATAGTTAAAACTGAACTAAAGAGATGTATGAAATAGAAAGGGGGAGAGCCCAGTCAAAGAATGCACTGCTTTTGCCCAAAAAAAAAAAAAAAAAAAAAATATATATATATATATATATATATTTTTTTTTTTTTTTTTTTTTTTTGGGGGGGGGGGGGTGGTTGGCAAAATTAGTTAATTTAATTAATTCATTTAAGAAATTTTCCACATTTTCCACAATTCATGTCAACTCTATCTTTGACAGCTTCAGTCAGCAAGCCCAGCTTTGCTGAGTCATTTGGAAACAGTCTCACAAAATGTCACGTGTGGTATTGCAGACTAGGTAGAGCATAGGTCATCTTTGATATAAGTGACGTCTGTGCAACATAGTCTGTATTTTCTTGTGTGTCAGATGAAAACCTGGGAGGCAGGCCAAAGGGAATGCCGCCATTACCGTCATGTGTCAGCCACTTGCTTGTTTTTTCATATCCCATTACTCTGTTTGACACTGTCGCTGTGTGTAAAGATGTTGTTTGTGCCTGCACATACCAAACTTATTTGAAGCATATTTATCTCGCTTGGTGAGCCTACAATAAGACTGCCTTCTCAGAGCATCAGCACTGAATAGATACTGGTTGCCCCTGTGAACATGGAAGAAAGTGGCAAACTATTTGTGTTCACACTACACTTACTTTGCCCCAGGGGTACTCAGATTTCAGTGAGGCTGTTCACCAAGCTAATTCAGCTCTATGAAGTGTGTTAACTGGCCATACCCCTCATGTTTGAAGCCAGAGCATTTCTTTTCATCTTGTTTCATTAACAATAAACCAGGTACATGCTTCTGTAACAATTTCCTCATCTCTGTTTTCTAATAAAAAGGACTTTTTTTTCTCTAAGTCATGTGAATTACTGATCACTGAGTTTGTCACTGAAGGATGTTAGCACAGCCTGATTTGTTTCTCACATGAGGGTGGAGTTGGTTATATGGTTTTGTTTTTGCCAAGACAATTGATTGGAAATTATGTACTTATCTAAGAGAGAGAAGATTGTACACATACTGAGGTCAATGCAAACACAACGAAATTACATTTACACTCTGAGAAATGTTTATATCCTGGGACAGTGACTGGTATTTGAATTTATTCAGCAGCATATTATGCCATATTGTGCTATTGCAAGGCTGCAGATGATGCAGAAAAATGATGTTAATAGTGGATTTGTGTTATTTCAAAGAGAGGACCCAGTAAAGTTTGCTTGAGGTCTAAATGGTCCTATAGCATGCTATGGCCCTGACGCACCATGTGGAATTGCTGCTTGATGAAAGAGTTTAATAGATTAGATCTGTTCTGCTGTCTTTTTTCCTTTTTCCTGTTCTTATGACTGAATGATTGGATGAAAACCTATGAAGGACTCCTACCATATGCATTTTGATGGTAGCTCTTTGATCTTTTGGATCTGTCTTCATGTATCAGTGTCTGTGAGATTGCCTGTAATATTTCTGTGGAAAACACAGTCAACTGCACAGAATTTAAACATAAAACTGCTTGTGATTGGCCTCATATTAATCCCAGGAAGTCGAGGGAAGCGACTAGTTTACATTAAAATCATGAGTGGAGCAGCTTTTCACGGAAGGGAGAGAAATATTCACAACAGAAACATGTGGTGTTTGTCATTCTACTGGTAAATAACTTGAGATTAAAAAGTCAACTTTATGGGAACGGATTACTAATGAACATATCCTGTTTACGGTATAATAATAACACCAGTTGTGGTGGGTGTGCAGTCAAGGGCTTAAACCTACTTGCCTCTGAGTAGATCTTATGGTTATGATCAAACTATTAAAAAAGACTTTCAACCTCATAACAAAGTTGCTGTCTGGTTTCTACCATAATTTTATAAACTGTAGTCCTGCCACCTCCACAAGCCAATGTCATGATATGCCCGAAACATCCCAGACTTGATTTGTCTTCAGCTTCTCATTCAGAGTGCGGCCAAACTGAGACCGACATATTCAGTGTACTCTCTTATTATTCAGAGAAGTAACGTGTAGGTTAAAGCAACGCAGACACAATGTCGTGTGATGCACATACGCGTCATTGAGAACGCAGGCAACGTGCACTATGTGCTCTGCAATGTATCTCACTGTACAGGTCAACTTCCATATAACCAGAGCTGATTAAGCACAGAAACAAAAATCTAATTATCCATGTCAGAACATTCAATGTACTTGTTCCCTAAAGGATGGTATACAAAATAGTCTGGAATAAATTTTAAACCATGCAATGCTGCTTCAAGAATAGTGTTGTTGTCACTCTCTGCTTTGCATACTAAATGGATATTTTTTCAGTGAATACGAGCATGTGTTTCACATTTTAATGTGGAAAATGTTGTTTGTAAAGGGGAGCATTTGCTCAAAAACAAGAAAGTCAAGGTTTGTGAAATACTTGCCATGCTTCCTTTTGTTACTTATTTAACGTCACACGCATACAGTTTTCCAGAAGTACTCGCTTCTGATGAGTCATTCCTGAAATTATCCCTTGCAAATGATAACTCCCAGATTGGTGTGTTGACTCCTGATTGCCAGGATCTTGAATGAATGCATGAAACACGGAAAAAAAAAAACAGATATTGAGCCCAGAAATTGGCAGCGCCTCTTCTTTCACAAACAGAAATGTTTTTGAGTATACCAGTGAAGCAAACAAATGTGCTTTTGTGAGGAACAGGGAACAAAAATATTACCAGGCTGAGCATACTGTATATCAATTCAGAACCTTTTCTGATTGTGGAAGCTCATTTACCACAATTTACAGGGTCTATAAATATTGTCATCATTGCCCAGAAGAAGGATTAAACTGGGCAGTCTTACTCGCTTTACTGCTCTTTAAAGTTTCTGAATCATCAGTAGGCTACGCCAACAAAGCCCATTTAAGGGATTCGGTGTAAAATGGTTCAGATATCATTGTATACATTTCAAAGCATTATTTTAAATTGGAGGAGAAATAGCAATAAAAATGTGGAAAGAACATTAAGAATCAATCTAAATGACTATTTTTTAGGTTTAAAATATGACTTAAAATATGATGCTGACTTGGATACTCCTCCCTTTTTTTTCTCCAGAGGTTGAGAAGGATCTGGCCAAGCTGGCAGAAGCAGGGAAGATGACCACTCGGAGTTCAAATAATCTGCACAGTAGTCTTCTCCACACCCCTCTGCGCCACAGAACGCTGCCTGACACACTTCCTCTCCCCAGTCTGGTCTCCAGGCCTCAGTCTCCTGCTGGCAGCCTCTCAGGCAAGCCCTGTGGTGTGGGTCTCCCTTTGCTGAGCCCCAAGCCCACCTCCCTGGTCATGGGTAGAACACAATCACCCAGCAATCCTGGGAGCAGGACTCAAACCCCCAGAACACCCAGCAGGCCTCTGACACCAAATAGTTTACTGACACGGTCCACCTTTAACCCTGGCTCTCATAAAGAGGTTACTTACAGAAGGTCAAGGAGCCGTCCTGTGACGCCCACCAGTCAGCCCACACATCCCCGACCACTGCTCACCCCTCCTGGACTAAGCACTACAGACAGCCTTGGTGCCAGTTTACGAGCTTATTTGTCTGAGGTAAGACCCTGAAGTGATGCATGGAATATTCTATAACAAGGTATTTCCACAGGAAGAAGAGAAGAATGCATTGATTCACAAATTTAAGTCTGAATGGATGGGCCAGATGGACCTCATCAAACACAAACCAAAGACTCCAAATAGGGAAGAGCTGGAATGATCATTTTAAAATCTTAATGTCATTACGTTTCAGTGGAGTAGCTATTCTTTCTAGAGGAATAGTATACCATTCAGAAAATATGCTAATTTGTCTTTTGGCTCAGATTTAAATAAGAAGATTTGCCTGCTCTAATATTTGCACATGGAGCTAAAAGTTAATGTCATCAGACACTTAGTGGAACATAAAGACTAAAGTCAGCTTGCCTGGCTTTGGCTGAATGAAACAAAAATCCACCTTCTAGCAACTGTAAACCTCATAAACACCTTATGTCATTTTTTTTTTATCCATAAAGTTTTGAAATATGACAGAATGGCACTGTGACCAGCCAAAAAATGGTCATTCACACACCTCGAATCGTAAATTGTCACACTCCAGTTCCTTTACTTTTCTTTTCCTTTTTTTGTTATAACCTTTGGTCTGATTCATTTTAGCATACAGACAAGAAGCATAATGTAACAGCTTAAGTATCTTCTGGCTGTAGCTCCAGATTTAATTGACAACTGTGGTAGAGGCATTGATTTCATGTGACTGTTGGCAAGAAAGCAAATAAGCGTGCTTCCAAAAATATCTAAGTATTCCTTTTAATGAACATAATGTGGCCAAGATGGGACATAAAATTCTAAGTCCTGTATATTAGCTGTTTTTTCATGTTTGATTTTTCTGGGAATTAACCGGTATACCCAGAGTGTGTAAAACAAAGTGAAATTGTCATAAACTTTGGGTCAAGGATTTGAATATCTCTCCAGCTTTACAGTGTTTTAGTGTGAGTGAACCTGTGTGCTGTGTGTCAAATAGGCTCTAAACCTAAATAAAGCTGGCTGTGGAACATGAAAGCCTTCTACACACAGAGATTATGACTGAGAACACCAGAACACACAATACCGCACATGTGCATACCCTCACAAACACAAATACACTCTTCGTGTGGGGTTTAGTGGAGAGTCACGGAGGTCTGTACAGTCGAATGTCATTTCACTGTGGAAAAATGAGTCTGGCATAAAAGGGGAACTTTCAGTAGGATTTCTTTCTTATATTCCTTTCATGATCTACTTAACAGCAGTGTTGTTAAATATGAGACCTTTTTGAAGGCTTTAATGGTGGCTAGGAATTTTGCAGTCCCTCTGTATACTCATTTTTTTTTTTTTTTTACACTAGTTGACACCTAGTTATATTATCCAAAACACTGCACCCAGTCTGACTTTATTGAGACCAGCTGGTCCCATGTGGAATGCCTTTAAATGAGGCCTGGTTCGAGAATGGATCATCAGCTTCTTAAAATACTAGATGAACAAAAAGATATTTGTGGTGGTTTTCTTGGCTTCATTTACTTACATAACCATCGAACTGTAGGTCCATCATCACATCTTGCTGTCATTTTGGTCATTTGTATGTTAAATATTAGCCCTGAACATTATTAGTAAGATTTACTGGTTTTCACTTTGGTAAAATTTACGAGTGTGACACAGTGTAACCATTTGAATCAGAACCAATTTGAAATTAGTTTGGCTTTGAATGCCTACAGAAAATACTTTAAGATTCTTATTTCCTAATCTTATTTCCCATCACCATTTTCTTCTTGCCATTATCATTAATACATTTTTTTCCATCATCGCTGTTGTGCTATGTTCCATTTCAGGATGAGTTTTACCAGCAGTTACAGGCCATCAGACAGCCCTGGCATATCCCCAGTGACACAGACAGTGACATCCTGGAGCCTCCTGAACAGGACAAAAGTGAGTAATCTACCTAGCCCTTCCTTCCTTCCGTGATTCATTAAACTGTACATGGGTTGTGCATCATCTCTTGATTCAGGTGCCCTTTGTACTATTATGGCAAGGCAACATTTAGCTGGGTGAAGTCCTCAAAGTCCTTTAAATTTACATTTCCTAAATTCATACAAGTAGCAGTTCTTTCTTTGCAAGACGTCAGTCTGATTTCATTACAGTGATGTCACTAACCTCAGTGAATAATTAATGCATTACAGTGGCAATAGATTTATGAAGAATAGAAGATTAATGTCCCACTGTTTCCTGTAAAAGTCTGAGATGAAGCACGAGAGCTGACACATAAAAAGTTCTACATGCCTCTGAGTCGGGTAAAATCCTGGGGGGGTGTCACAGAGGGGAAATGTCACATAAAATTTTCCTTTTTGGCACCATGTAAGAGGTATATTTCTATCATGAACCAGTCAATAGGCATGAACGATTCTGGCTGGAAAGTCATAATTCCAGCAATAGTAACAGTCTGGTTGATGTACAATACAACATATCATATCTCCTGCTTTGAATGCGACAGAACTAGACGAGACCTTGAATTTTCTGGTCCATAAATAATGTGAATGTATGTGGCAATGAGGTCCAATGGCCTGAGGAATGCCAAAATGAAATTAAGAGTAGTTCACAATTCACTGAAGTCCACCAACAACTGTCAAATTTATGCGCTCTTAACATTGGCTAATAGATGCCTAAACCTCGGACATTTGTTTGAATTTATAGTCTAGCTTCATTGAAAGAAAACAAAATTTCAGATATTTCATATTTTTGCAGAACAGGTCTGCTGTGTGTGGTAAGAAGATGTTGGGCAGAGTAATGCGCAGTACAAATTCTGCTACCTTTAGCAGAGAATTAGAAGTGCAGTAGTGTCTGGAGCAGTGGCTATACTCTTTATTTGTCAGTGTCCTATCCAGGAAAAGACAGTGGCATTATATATATATATATATATATATATATAAATTCCAAATTTTGAGTGAAAATTTCTTTATTTATTAGTCCAATTGTTCCTCATGCACAAGTCTAACCAACCCACCGAAAAATACAGTAATTATTGGCCAATGAGCGATGGTGCCTTCAAAGTCCTAAAAATAGTTTGGTTTATACTGATACTACTGAGCGATGATAATATTATTATTATTTGATCATGAGGCATGCTTCGTGCAAACTTCGTTATTTGGGCTGATATGTGTTCTGAAGATTCCCTCTCTGGGATACCTTGTGGATATGTTTGCCACAGGGTAACGCAACACCACGTTTTATGGTGAGCTGGTTTGTAGTTGTTGTGGCAATTTTCTTGGAAGCAATATGGTGGATGAATAGACAGTTCTGTGGTGTTCATTTATGAATTCACTTCCAAAAATGATATATTCCATGAATTCAGAAATGCTCTCAAATTAATTTAAATCAGTTTTCTCAGTAAACAAAACATCAGCACCAGCTACTTGAGATGAAAACGCATGTGGGACTCAAAACGACAATTTTCATTGACGTTATGAAACAAGAATTCCAGTCAAACAAAGATCAAGCAGGCAAATGTCACATGGAAATATAACCCCTCTGACAAGCCCCTCTAGAGGGTCATTGTTTTGTCAAATGTGTATCTTGCAAAATAAATGGATACATTTTCGTAATAGCCCCCGGGGGCCTGCTTTAATCCTTGGCCACAGTAATGGCATGTTGAGAGAGGATATGAGCCACATATTGAATTAGAAGTGGCTTAGACACAGGGAGAGGAGACTGAGAGAGAAAAAAGAGCCAACAGCCACAAGACGTGACAAAGCACTTTCTGGCGTGAGAGAGGGCCCACAGGACCGCTTGCTGAAATCTAGTTTGTTGTTTGTATGTGCACATGTGTAAGTGTGTGATATGCATGTTAGTGATCCTATTAGTCTCAGATGGCATTTAACTTGTTTTCACAAATTCAAAATTTTTAAAAACTATTTAGTGGTTTTAGTTATTTGATTCATATATGGATTAATTTAATAAATTATCACATACTCTGTATCTCAACTTGGTTGCATTTCAAAGACCATGGTGGTTATACTGTGTTTTGAGTCCATCCACATACCTGTATACGTGTCCAGGGATATGGGGCTCATTTAATTAGAGCATTGACACCATGTTCCTAGTATCATAGCAGATGTGCCTGAGCCGGCGCCAAGTGCATGGCGAGAACTAAAATAATTGGGGAAAAATCCATAGATATTTCCTGTTATTCTATAAACTTTCACAACAGGATAACCACACATACCACAATGTAGATGAAAGAGATTCCCTTCTTTTTCATACCTCACGTCATGAACCATTTGTCCTGTATGGCCATCACATTTTACACATGAGTGGTTCCTGGCCATACAACGTGGCCTGTTTTGTGAAGCCTTGTGTTTGTAATTTGGTCATTGCCATGTTGGTTTTCTGAAACCAGAAGAAACCATATTTGGATGAGAACATGGAGAAGAGTCAGGGTTGGATCTAACCACATTGTTGCCATAACCTGTTACGCACCCAGCTTCATGGTCTGTTTTCCTCTAAATAATACAGTGAAAAAAAAAAATTATATCATGTGACGTTTAATAAGAAAGACCATAAAACACATTGGGAAAATGTAATAAATCAAGTAAGTTGCACAACCATTTTCGTATAGACTTTAATCCATTCTGAAATTTTGCATCAAGTGGGCACCTGATTGTCATGAGGTAGAATCCTTGTTTAAGACTGTTCTGCATTGCCTTCATTTTACGACCACATATCCACTTTAATGTTTAAAATGTAGTCCATACCCTGATATATTAGAGGTACAGTATACAATACAAAAAGTTGGCCAAACAATTCCAAAGAGTCATCATGAAGCTCTTGTGGCTCATTCTCTTTTCTTGTTTTGCTCTGTTTGCTTGTTTTACAGGTGGTGCACGAGATGCCAATAAGAGATCTGTGTTTTCAGGTGAGGATATAAACAGTCTAACGGGACTGCCTAAAATCCAGAGAGGCATATTTATGTCTTAAAGTATTAAGGTGGCCCATGCTAAGATTTCTGCTGTTGTAATCATGCCTCTAATTGAGAGTGTCTCTGTGTCCGTCAATGACCTAATTTGTAAACCCACAACATGTTACCAAAATAACTACAAATGGGTGAATTACTGTGGAAGCCTCCACCTTCATTTATAGCCCATTCAGATAATGTCACAGGGCAAACTGAGGGCACAGTGGCTCTGAAATGTGATTGGTGGAGGCTAACCATATGTGGGGACAGGAACGCCGTTGCCCAGTTCCATTAAGTCACTGGGGCTCTGAGTTTACACGCAGCAGACAGCATCAACTCTCAGCGTCAACATTTGGGAGAAGGAGAAAGTCTGTCTGGTTTGAGGTTGTCTGCGGTTCTCCTTCTTGTGGCTCCAGAGGTGCCCACAGTTCCCAGTGTCAGTGTGCCAGTCTGGAGGGAGATGTGAGAGCAGGCTGCTGCTGCTTGGCTATCAGAGAGGCCAGAACATTGCCATGGTAACCAAACCCAAAGCTTGCTGCTTTAAGTCACCCAGATCACTGCTCTCCCAGAACTTATTATGAAATACAGTCATTGGAACCTCCATTGGGCAGAACCAGGCCTCATTTTCCACCTCATGTTTGTCTATGACATGTTCAAATATTAAATGGCTGTTTCATAGTAATTGCCTCAGTTATTATTGTTATTAGCGGTTAAATGCGACTGTTTCTGGTTACTAGGAGACTGATGTTTTTGTCTTCCATTTTTCACAGGCCTATAGTGACGAAGACCAGAGACATTGATCCAATCAAACTATTATGCAAGCCACTGGACATTTTGACTATCTGTACAGAGACAATTATTTTTATAAAACGTGAATGGAGAAAAAAAAAGATTGTATACTTTTTTTCACTGATATTTCATAGGCATTGTACTGTAACTGTATGATACGATGTGAGAATATTATTTCAGAGTATGGAATACAATATTCATTTCTGTTTGCCCAATAGCATGCTAATTGAACTTCCTCATGAACTTGAGAAACAGATGCATTTTGTTGTTAACACTCTTTTTCTAGGCGTAGCGCATATTCACATTTCCATTGCAGTACATGTTAAGAAACCATTTATTGGTCTGCCCTGTTAAAAAATATAGTGTTTTTCAAACAACAAATACCCAAACCATGGAGGCAACACAAGGAATGGCATTATCTCAATGAAAACGTTTTGGTAGACATGTTTCTTTCTTTTATATTCTGAACAATCTTTTTTTGCCATTCAAACACTAAAAGAGAAGTTAAACTGTGGTGCCAATAGATGTAGAAATCTGTCCTGAATGCATTCTCTGTGTTTGCCTGGGCATGTTTTGATTAAACTATGTTGGTCTGAGCATTACACATGCCAAGTCAGCACCAGAAACACACACATCATAGACAAAATCTCCACCCTGACACAGTCTGATCCCTCCATTTGAACCCTACTGTATTTTGTGGTATAGTACACCCAGCCATGCCAACTCTTGAGTCTGTCTCTTGGGATGCGGTCTGCTCAAATCTCCTGTCTCATTTCTTTGTGGGTGATTGCTGTAAAAGAATGTGTGAGATGACTAATTACTCAGAACTCTTGTCTGTCTTGTAAAACATGGCATGCGGATTAAAGCTCTGTGTATTTTAACACATTATTACTCATTGGAAAGGGATGTGGTTTAAACAGACTAATGGAAGAATATGAGGACATGGCATAATTGAGTCACATTGGTGCCTTGATATCTTTGTCTGCGTAAAAAGCATTTTCCTGTCTGAAATGGGAAACTTCATGCCTTGTATCTTATAATTTTTGTACTATATTCCATTCTCCCTTTGTTGGAGGAGAGATTGGAGTGAGATTGCTATCAGTTCTTGTCCCACAGATCACCAGCATGCTCACTCAGTTTACACTGTCAGTATTTTCTTTGAGTTCATATTTCTCCTTCAGTTTTTATGTTGTAATGTCAGCATATTATCAAGACATGAGGACCTCGGATATCAGCCCAGACAGTTTGTGAGATGAGGACTTCATTTGCTGCCACGGATGTCACACACAGAGAGCACTCTGATGCTTTTCCTCCATCTCTGTATGTGTGAAAGTCTTTGCATGTCTCAACTTATAAAGATGAAATGCTGGCAAAATGACTGATAACTTCTTTGTATACTATTAGATTTCAGATTGTAGCCATATGGCCTCTTTATTCCATTCCAAAGACCATCATGATTTTTAATTTTAATGCTGCACATATATAATCACTCAGTTAAAGCTGCGTGATATCAGTCATATATGCCAACATACTAAGCATTTGAGAGGTCAAGTTTCATATCATTAGTGCCATCTCTCTGGAGTATGAAACCTCCAATATCTTTTCAAAGTATGTTTTCTGAGCGGGCTTTATACACCAGGCCCATTCAGAGCAACTGGAAAGGCCACCCAGGAATAATGGTAGAGATCACTGTACTTACTGGGAGATCCGGACCACCATCAATGGTCAGCAGACTGACCTAGGTCTTAATTTACAACTGAACAGACTGGGATTTACCCTGACATACAGCACAAATAAATCTATGGTGGAAGGAAGGTATGCTTTGAAGGCATATAAAGTCAGTATCACTCACTGCTTGCAATGTTCCAGTATGGTGAGAATGTGCTATATGTGGAAAACTGGCTGTGTGTGTATGTGAGACTGGGCTTGTGTCTATGTGTACAAAGAGTGAAAGTATTTTTGGTAAAATGAGAGCTATGATACTGAGAAAGAAATATATCTGAAGGTTTTAATCTTTGGTTGGAAATGTAATATCTACCTAATATTTACCTTCCATAGCCTCTTAAATGAAGAGGGATGGGAGGGAAATGAGCTGGACAGAGTGCATGAACATACCCATACTTAAGTTTTATATACTAGGTGCTTGAATATTCTCAGTTCTTGTCTGTCATATTTGCCTAGAAGGCAAAGACCGTTATTTTTCCATACGCCTTTGATACAATTGATATCTTTATATTGAGGGAAAGCAAACTGAATACATAGCTAATACTGGATTCCAAGGCAGGCTATGACCAAAGTAGCATGATGTACAATTAAAAGAAAAGCTCAATTTTAAACTTTTTTGTTTATTGAGATGCCCCTCTTTTTGACCATCCAGGGAGGTTTTTTTTATGGCAATCATAATTTAAAGCATAATTAACAATCTGGGTTTTGCTTTCTGTGTTCAGGAAAGTGAACTGCCTGTTGTCATGGAGCTAATGAAATCTGCCTCCACTGTTTTCAAACTGATAACTTATTCAAGGCTGTCATCAGTATGAACCAGGGCTGCTCTGTGCTGTCATTTGAAGCCAAAGTAAAAGTTCTTCCAAACTAAAAGAAATTCACTTTGATTTGCAAAATTTATAGTGATAAACAATTAGATTTACAGTAAAACCAAAAATAAACAACATAAGTTGACTTGTACCATTGTTTGCAGAGCAGATCATAATTTCACATCTTGTTGACAGCACAGTGTTGTTCATATTCACAGTGCCTATTAGGCTGTTCAGCACCATTGGAACAATTGGTGTACTATTACTTCAAATTTGTTCATGTATTTTGTTAACCCCATAGCATTTGGAGTTTTGATGATTAATAAGAAACATGAAAGAAAAAAAGTAGCTCTACTTGAACCAGATTTCAACATTATATGATGCTTAAAATCGTGTTGCTTTCCGGGGTTCGTCTAAGCCTCTTCAATTGAGGTGGGTTAAATTAGAAACAGACCTCTGGTCCCAGAGTGGTAGTTAGCATGACATTGAAGACTATGTGCTGTCTTATTTGTTGCATCTTACAATATGTTGTTGTTCAAAGCTAATAGAATAATGGGTGTTCAAATCTTGTTGTGATTATTAATTAGTTTGAAATGATTTGATCTCATTGCTAAATTTATTTCTTGGTTGTCTTCAAGAAACTAGGAAGAGTTGTATGAAGAGTTTTATGTGCAGTCGTGTACTTAAAAATTTAACAAAGATTCCAATTTAAAATAAAAAAAATCAGTAATAAACTCGTTTTCCTTTAGTGTGCTCATTGTCTGAACTGACAATTTATTTGCAAGGATTTCATGCATTGAAGCTTTGAAAGTGTTCTGCTAATCGTGTTGTGTTTGAAAACTGCTTGCAGAATGGACAATAAAGTCCCTCTCATCCTCTTCGACTCACTGGAGTCCTATCTGATCATACATTTTTACATTAACTACAGCCTACTTTCAAGTCAGAAAAAAAAAACAAAACTCCCGAACAAACTTAAAAAAAAAAAAAAAAGCGTGTGCATGGATTTCACAAAACGTGTTGCTCATTTGGATACATTTTAAATTTCTTCCAGGTCCTCTAACATGAGTAAAAAAATATTGTGACTGCTTCAAAACAACTCTGCAAAATTAGTTAAACCAAATGTGGCATCTGGAATTGTGCAACAAAACTAAAATATACCTTATGAAGACCTTGTTGAATTTCTGTGCAGTGAGGGCATGTTACTGCCTCCCACAGGTCAAAAGTAGAATGAGGATGAGGTTGAATTATTATATTTTTTTTTCGTAAGTGTCTAAGCCACAGCTGTGATAAAAGTGATAATTGTGAGCTAATAACTGCTTCCTATCTTATGTCCTTTAGCATCGGAAACACTGGACCTTTCTTCACAAAATGAAGGGAGGAACAGAAGGTCACCCACTGTTATAATTTCACCATGGCAGACATGCCTTTTATTATGTTTTTGACAAAAACCAGCTTTTACAGAAATCCTTGCATGACTAGGTGGGCTCCAAATCCATAAAACATTTTTTTTCCCCTATTTTGAATCTTTCAACTTTACAACCTTCATAAATCCCATTCCATTGTGTAAACCCCTAAAAATGAATATTCTCCGTTTAAATCAAAATCACATTTGGTGATCCTCCATATACTTATGTCTGAGAGAGATTTGTGATGTGTTTGTCCTTTAGTCCTTTCCTTTTTAAAAGAAAATTAAATTACCAGGAAAGGAATTCACAAGATGCATGTTATCTCAACATTTAAACCACTTTTTGCCCTTTTCTGATGATGAAGGATGAGTGAAGTAGAATTAGTTTTTTAATAAAGTTTGTTTAAAAAAAAAAGTCCGGGTGCAGTGATTTGGATTATTTTAAATTATATATCATAGATATCTATATGTATATTTCTATGATTTTATCTTCGCCGCTTCCGGCGGCCATCTTTGTTTTTCCGTGTCCGTGTTTTGCTTCCTCGGACTTGTCCTCAAAGTGGAGGGAACAGTGGCTGCTGGTGAAAAGCCTCAGTACACGGTCCACCCAACGGAAAAGATGGCGGACGTTTTTAAGGTAACCAAGTTTTCTTCAGCGTTCCTAATAATAGGAAATTTTACCTTCTCAGGTGTTATTGATACTCGAGGTCAGCATGCTTTTCTTTCGTTGGTTTTTCAGTTTGGTTTTCTTTTATTAACACCAAAACACCAAAGTAATTCTGGTGCTTGGAGTTAGCATACACCAGATGTTAGCATGACAATGCCTGCTTTCGTTGTGACATTTCATCACGTTGCGTGGACGCTGTGAGATTGAGAGGGTTAGTCTTAAAGAGTCTTTATTAAACTCGTCTTCATTTAAACTTTGGGCAACATAATGGAAATGGTGTTTGACTGTCGTTATTCCGGCGCTGTAAAACAGAGCAGCCATGTTGAGGCTGTTAGGTTTGGCAGGACTTGTGAAGTGCTGACGGACATACCGTCTGGATTCAACCAGTGTTATGTTGCCTCGATCTGAACGGTTTTTCTAACTTTTTCAGCTGTTTCTCTTCTGGGGAAGTTCACTGGCTTTCTCCTTCACAATTATGCATGATATAGTAGCACAGACGTTTATTTTGTTAATACTTCTTTCTAATGATGAATGACATGGAAACAGTTCATCCACTTTGGTCTGTTGTGTTTTAAAGAAAACGATCGCTACTGGGATTAACAAATTCTTGTATGATCCTTTGGAACATAATGTTTTTCATGTTGTTCCAAAGACTTGTTCAGTAAAACCCAGAGGAGTTATGCAGTCAATGGATAAACAAAAATCCTGTTGTGATCTCTGGCTGATTGTGAGGCTTTTCTCTCAAATCTCTGTAAGAGTCACGTAAGGCCCCGGAGCCCTGAGAGTACTCTGCTCTTTGTTAAGGTTCAATTGTGAGACGTCAGTGTGTGAGAACGGTAGTCTCAGCTGTCTTGTCTGTATCTCCCTTTTCTTTCTCACACACTAATTTATGGTTCTTCATCCTGACCATGATGTGGTCAGCTTTCCAGACGCTTGGGGATCTTTTCGATTGCTGCTGTGTGAGTATGTATGTGTGTTACACATTGGCAGGCCTTGTGGTGGGTGAGGCTTAGACCTGGGTCAGATGACTCATCTAAACTCAGTGCCTGTCAGGGTCCAGGGAACCTTGGTGCTTGTATTAGTTTTATTATTCTTTCAAATGCAAGGATCTAATCTTGGTTTGGTGGTTTGCTCTATCTCAGAAATGTTGTGTAGATAGTTTTGTGCACATCTGGAGTGGACTGAAACTAAATATTGTGGTCAAGACACAAAACAGTTGTTAACCTGATTATTTGTATAGCTATTGTTTTATCTGCTTTATCTCCCATATTCACTAAAGCTCCCTCAGGGTAATGTGGGACACCTCCACTGCTGCAGTTATACTTGGGTTTTATTTCACCAACAGAGCTGATGGTTTCACTATTCTGTGCTCCAAAAGCACCAATGATCCCTCCGGATCCTTTTATGTTTTCATTTGCATATAAAGTTGCAGTAAATTTATTGAGTCTGCACATGTCTTTTAACTCAAGCAGTGATTTATTACACATTCTCATGCTGCTAAATTCTAATTGGCTGCTTGCATTCTTTTTTTTTTGGTGCTTCCACCAATTTATCAAAGCCGTCTGCCAGTGGCTGCTGGTGGATGGTTGTTCAAAATGTGTCTGTGGAGCCTTTTATTCACTTTCTTATTTGTGTAGAAAATATGTACAACTTTTTGTCATCACATCAAATATAAAGTAGGAAGTCTTCACTTTAAGATAGTTATTATCTTAATCCAGATGCTATAAAATCCATGTGTTTTGCTCATCCATGTGACTCGCCATGATCAATCAAATATCATATGATCTAAACCAACCAACATCAGTTGTCCCCAAGATGCAAATTGGATCCATATTCCAAGAAAATAATTGACATTTTACTATTTGATGAATTGAGGATATAACTATTTGTGATTTTATGGTAATAAATTGTCAGATCCAGCTCAACAGGTTACATAAAGTGAAATATGTGTATACTATGACCTTGTTCACACTCAGATTGATTGTCTTTGCTAAATGTTAAACATTTGCGGATTGCCTTGGAAGAAGTTTTGAGATCATTAATCTGCCTCAACAAAATCATACTAAAACCATAAGCTATGGTTTTCAAAAGGCCCATGTTTGTGCAGAAACATTTGTTAGTAAGTGCTCTTTGAATCTTTTAATGATTTAAGATTCACAAAATAAAAGTCAGCTTTTGCACCATGACTTCTTATGGTAATGAGCATGAAAACACTCGGGTACAGTTACTGTTTCCAGACAACTTTTTGTGCTTAAGAGTTATTATTAAAGCATTTGATTTGGCAAAAAAAGTTTAGGGTTCTTGTTACTTCATGAGGGCTTGAAGGGACAGAGCACATGAAAAGGGTGGAGTATGACTTAATGATGTGGTTGCTGGCCAGTTGGGAGGGGAGGAGCTTTGCGATGGGCCTTGTTCAATAAGCTCTAGTGGATCCCTGACCACAAGAGACAGGAGAAAATGTATGTGCTAATGCCAGAAGAAGTTTGTTAGTTCTCAGCTGCCTCACACCTGCTGCTCTGTTTCTCTCCTCTCTCCTTTCCTATGTGCTCTCCCCTGGTGTATAATGTCCCTTAGTTGGCAAGTGGAATATGAGTGGCCCTTTCTTGCCCTTTCTATTGTGCATTCTTGTGATCAGAATTAGATTACCTTCAGGCAGTTGATGCTGGTTAGCAGCCATAGGCTTGTAGGTCATAGCAGAGGAAAGGACAAATTCATTGTCGCTATGTGCGTTACATTGGAAGTGTTCGTTCCCTTTCTTCCCAATCACAGAGATGACGCGGTTTCCCCTCATCAAAGACTAATGCTGCCAAGGCTCTGATCTCTATTTCCCAGCAATGCAATGCTTAGTTGAATTATTCAGGGGTCATGATACATTAGCGTCAGCCTGGTTGAACCGAAGCATGATGGACCGACTGGAACATTAAGAAGTCATATTTGTTATTGTGACAGAGTTTGTCATGACTCTAAAGATGTTGAGAGTATCAACATACAAAGAAGATGAATACCCTGAACTTTTCATGGCAGAGTGAGGATGAAATTCTGTCTGAGTCATAAGTGTTTTTGCTCTGGCTCTAGAAAATGATTTCCATTTTCAGGGTTTTAGTTTTATGACTCTGAGAGAAGAATGACTAGATTTCTATACCAGCTGTCCCAGATTGTTTTTTTCATCAAGGGCAGTTTTAACCTCGTTTTTATTTAGGGCCACATTTTCATCAAAAGTTGTAAAAGTATTATTTATCCAAACTGAGTACCTCTGAAACCTCTGTAGGCCATTTGAGCAGAGTTGAGTCGAAAGAAACTGTTATGTTAGAGGGTTACACAGCAGGTAGGCCACCTCAACCACCAGCTTTGGAACAATGTTGCAGCCACACTGTGTGTTTTGCCTCCCATTAAGTAGTAGCCACAAAGATCTAAAGCAGCAAGTGAAAAAATGGGGCTAGTCCAGTAAAATTCTGAACCCACAAGTGTGATCTGTACAGTAAGTATTGTAGGCGTGCAGTGAGACTTAATAGTACATGATCTCATTGCTGGTAGGCCAAGAGCGAACATGAAAATAAAATGGATTTATTGGATGAGAAGAGAACCGTTGCTCAGTGGTATCCAAACCAACCTTGGATAAAATGGGAGGAAACATCAACACTTAGGTGCATAAATGGTTCTTATCCACTTGTCATAGGAGCCATCCTTAACATTGACAGCGTAAAACACACAGTTATCAGAACTGTCCTAGAACTGACTATGAGCCATTAACTCATTTAATTATAAGACATTTATTTAAATTTCAGTGTTACTGACCAACTGGTTGACTCTGCCAAGGTAAGATAAACTTTATTGTCCCAAAAGAAATTTGCTATGGGCATTAGTGCCAGATAGAGCATGCTCTTTCTAATGGCTCCTATTACAGGATGAGGACTCTTGTGTCATCTTAGTAGGGCAGAAGCTGGCTTTAAAATACCCCTTTAAATCGATTTAGATATTTTTATGTCACCCTCTGGCTGATTTTAAAGAGGGGCCAGTATATGACTGAAGAGAAATTGTTGATAAGTCAGTAACTCTAGTGTTCCTTAATGATGTCACTGACAAGTTAGCTCATAGTTGGATTTGAGTTTATGAATATACAATGCTGAAATTTAAGAGTCTTTCAAGTATAGGCCAAACAAAGAAAGCTTTGGGGCTGATACTAGTTTCTCTGATATATTCCCATGAAGCTGAGAGGTGCTTGGAATTGGCCAGCAATTTTGATGGGGAAGGAAAGATGATCTAGAGAAATGAAAAGAGCATTACTGTTAGAATTACTGGTGATAAATGTATTTTGCCTAAAGCTGTGGTTCCCTATTTCTTCAGATTAAATGTGGAGATGAAAGGAATGATGGGGCTGAACTGTGCCAGCCCTCCACAAGAGGGCACAGGTGATGTTGCTGAAGGAAGTGAACTCAAATCTCCACCTGGAATGTTTGTGATGATATTGGTGAAAGTTGGTGAAACGATTCACGTTGAGCCATGATCTGAGACTGCTCATTACTCTGCTGCTTTCATAAGTCGCAACATCTCAAATGGTGAAAAGCTGAAATACAAAAAATCTTCCATATCAGCCCATTAGTATTCACAGAATACTTTAGTGTCCACTTCAATACATACCTTTGCCAGTTGACAGAAGTGATATTAGGTGAGTTGTCCTTTTTAGTTTCTGCTTTGAGTCCGTCAGTATATTTTCAGCGGGAAGACATGGGTGATTTCGAAATTCATTTGGCCATTTCCTGTAGCATAGACATAATGTTTTTCGGTTCTTTGGAGATGTTTTTGAGGCTATGTAATAGGCACAGTGTTCTGTAATTATTTACAAACTGGAAAAGGTTAAGACCTGGGTATAAATCACTCTGGTAATATTACTATACAGTCTAAAACGAGTTGATGACTCAGTTGGCTGATCAACAGAAAATAATACACGTCTTTTTTTTTTTTTTTTTGATGAAGCCAACCATTCTACTGAGCAAGTTACTCAAATAAGATTTTTTTTTCTGTATTTATTTGTCTTTCCCGTAACTGAAGATTTTAGGGTTTTGTCTGATTGTAAAAAAAAAAAACAAAACAAACAAAAAAAAACAAGACATCAGAAAATGTTAAGGACAGTTTTGGGAAATTGTTAAAGTTAAAAAATATCTTTGTAGATTGCATGATTAAAATATTCGCCCGGTTAAAATCAGTGATGAATATAATATGCTACAGCCCCAAGTCCTATCAGGTACAGTATAGGCTAAAAGTTTGGACACACTTTCTGATTCATTTGAATGCGGAGGTGTGTCCAAACTTTTAGCCTGTTTTGGCCTCTGTTTACCGATGGCGTTTATCACATGCAGCTTTACAAGGGGACCAAAAAAAAAACAAATTTGTCAGATGGTTGTTTTACTGAGATAGTGATTCAGCAAAAGTACTTGGAACTTACATACAATGTTTTTATCCTTTCTCTTGGCTTTTTGCTTTGCCGAGGAATATGAAATGATCTTAAAGGCATCACCTGCAGATGTCAGACGCTGAGAAAGAAGAGCAGTCTTGGAGTTAGATTTATAGGAACATGTGGTCAGGGCTATTGTTTGTCCTTGCAGTTGGTGTGCTATTACAGTCTTCGACACTGTTGATGCCTCCAAATGGAACCAAAGACATTAGATGTTGTCCTACTGTGTGTGTGGAGTTTTGTTTGGAATGAAAAGCGGATGGAGTGTTTTTTTTTGTTCTTTTTTTTTTTCCCCCAATGGGTGGGGAATTTTACTGACTGGCTGTTAAACAGAGCGTGTTAGCAGATGACGTCAAAAACAATAATCATTTGATAAAATTGGTACTTTGAATTTGTATATCCTTTTAAATTACTATTATATTAAATAACTACAAATGTATTCTCATATTTTTTCATTGCAGCAAGAGAAGGTTGAAATTGATTATTTTACTTAAAATCACATTTTTGCTATTTCAGCAGTTTATCTAAACATGCTTTTCACTTGGGAGGTGAAAACCCCTTCTTTACATGAGAAACGTAGTGTGTTTGGAAATCTGAATGCTATACCATTAGCCTCCTTTTCCCCATAAACCTAATTGATACCTTAGACTACTGGTAAAATGTAAACAGACAGGCAGCTGTTGAGACAGCCATGTCCCTCGGATAGAGCAGCGGCCCAGTCCATAGTGTTGAGCAGTTTGGATTGTACCCTCCTTCTTCTGTGGCTGTCAGGGCCAAACAGAGGCAAAGAGACAACCACACAAAGGAAATATTTGTCCAATCTGTCCAAGCAAACTCGCCAATTGAGGACTGAACTTTCCCATCGCATTGCTCTGTCTGTGTGACACGTAATTGAAAGAGGAATTATGCTTTGAACTGCACATGAAGCAACCTTTGAATTTAGAAACAGTCACGGTTTAACGACCACTGACAAACTATGCACCTGTTCCATTAAATTCTGACGTGGTCAAATTCAAACTTTGTACAATAATGAAGCTTAATTTAGGGTAAATAATAGCTTGGCAGCATTTTCAAACAAAACATCTAAAATTAGGAAAATAAATATTGTTTATTATGTTATTTTAAACTGTCTCACTTACATAAATCTTTAATGGCAGAACATAAATATCTTATTTTAATACGCATAACAGAGATGTTAACCTTTTTCAAATTAGCCAAGTCTTAGTCTGGACAATGATAACCACCGAATATGTTCTCATTGCACTCTAGTTGAATGCTTGCCATTTAAACACAATGTTTTTCAGAGGACTATTGGCCAAATAGTGGGGTTTCCTCCTGTCAGTATCTGCAAGCTTGTCAGAGAGCTTTGCTTCCAGCTTCACAAAGAGTCAGGAAGTCTCCTTTTGCGTGCAACAACTGAAATGTTCATCTCCCTCAATTCATGAGACAATCTGTCGTCAAGAACCCTGATTCAATGTGAGTGTGTTTGGACTCAAATTGTTTGCCAGTGTGAAGTGAAAATGGTTGCCAGGGTGGTGAAAGAAAGCTGTTTGCTCATGTCCAGACCTGCAGAATGGATGAGGACACAGATGGGATTTCTCTCTGGTGGACTTTTCATCTGACCTAGCCTCTCTCTGTTTAGAGAGACATGGAAACCTCTGCTGGAATGGACAAGCATCTTATTGAATGAAGGAAGACTTAGGGCTTTCCAAAATGTTCTGAATGGGATATGGGCAGTGAAAGTTGTGTGTGTTGGGTGGGGGTTTGCAGAGATGAGGTCAGTATAATGGGAATGGCCCCGGCTGTCAACAATAGTTCTCTCTATTTTGACTCTGCGCCAAAAAACATATTGTTAGTTACTAATAATCTCACTGACATTGTGTCTGTATCCTGAGCATATGGCAGATTGATACGAAATGGTGGTCTATACGATAGTTGTCTGATGCAGCTGAGGCATGTCCGGGCCTTGCCCTCTGAGGCTCCATAGGACTGCGGTACCATAAAACTTCAAAGCCTAGACTTAAGAAATCATCTGGGTTTGTTTCTCTCCATGCCAAGTACTTCTGCTTTTCTCTGGAGAACCATGGGGGAATTCACAGAATAGCACCACATTTTCAAAGGGAAACGAAGTGCATCTCCAAGAATTGTATCCAAGAAACACAGCTTTTGGCTTAATGTACAGGGCAACCTCAGTGTATCTAAAGTTAATACCAACACACTCTAACAGGAAACAAACTGCCTTGACTAGTCCTTGTTTAGTGCCACATGATCATCATCATTGCTCCTAAGATACGTTTTTTGGGGAAAAGCTATTGTGTCAGTAGAGGTTGAAGGCTTAACATCAAAGTTACAAACTGTTTACATCAAAATGCAGGAAAGTTTCCAAATGAATTCTACCAATGAAGTCTAAGTAAGATGCTCCATGCTACACTTTTACACTTTACACTGTAGGTATTAGTCATTCACTTGCTGTCCAGGTTCATGCCTGGGACCAATTTGCTAGAAACTAAGTGATCCAGACAGCGCTGCTCCCAAGGTCACACAGGCACAAAGTTCTCTCATGATAAGGCAGTCAGTCTAGGAGAGAAAATGTGTTAGGAGTGGAGTCAGGAGCAAGTTTGAAAAACTGAGCTTGCACTGCACATGCATGCACTGGATGCACAGAGATAATGATTGTGTTCAGGTTAGAGCTAGTTGACACTGTCAACTACTGATGGGACTTATCCCTCCATAGCATTAAATCCTCATACTTATCTTCCCAAAGGAAGGTACTGCGTCTCTTGACAAATACGACTCTAGTGTGGTTATGATTGCCATTCTTGGTGAGCTGGTGGTGAGCTCCTTCGCAGAGCAAGTGAGTAATATTTTGGGATTTTGTTCAAGAGTGAGGCTAAAGTGGGGGTGGGAGGAGGGGATTTCACATCACAGTTGTGACTTGTTGACAGGTGTAGCACAACCAGGGGTGAAAAGTCAAGCAAGTTTCCATGGCAATGCAGGCCAGGATCTGCTTCTGGTAACTTACTTGCTGGACAAAGCCATCAACTAACAGTGTATCTTCTTATAAAATAGATGTACAGTATAGTTTTATTTGTAAGATTCTCATTTCTTGAACTGGTCATTTGTGTTTTTCTTATTTTTCTTTTGTTTCTGTCTCACTAGCTCTTTTCTTCACATTTATTTATTTTTTTGTCAGGGTTAGTGATTTTGTAACAACCTTAAAGACCAAGATTGAAATTATACAACCAATCACTGTAAAAAACAAACAAACAAACAAAAATAAAACACAGGTTTCCAGGTAATCCGTGGTGTTGGTCACTGTAAAACAGGCAATAACATGCATGTCTGCAGACACGTTACGTTCTTTCATGTTACGGATAGCACTACTTGAAACCACATTTGACAGCAGAGGCTGGATGTAGATGAGACCAAATGGAACAGAACTATGTTTCAGAATGAGCACATTAACATTAGGTTAAACCAACATTGGAAATGGGAGTGAGCCAGGACCATTAGAGAGCAAGAGTAAGTGCTGGGCAGGGTCTGGTTACAGTTTGTTGTTGACCCCAGACCTGCCCTGAACCTGTCTGTTAGAGGAGATGTAAAAGCAGACTCAGAAGGGACTGACGAGTGACACATTTTGACACAGATGCTTTGTTAAATGGTGTCCGCTCAGCTTGACACTGTTGCTTTCTTTGGTGTTGTGGAGGAGTCTAATCAGATCTGATGGTTATAGCAGAGCCATGTCAAGTCACACAGTCATTTACCAAGTTTCACTTTTTTTGACAGACTGCTGCCAGTGAGATTTCAGGTCTGTCCAGTGATGTCAGAATTACAGCAGTTAGTTATTTTATTCCAGGGACACAAAACTAATATTTATACTTAGATTTATTTTATGTCAGTGACTTGTTACAATGCACCATATTCAATGTTGGGATATCTTTGGCCTTGATATGACATCATTCAGGGAGGTAGACCTGGCGCTTGGGCAGGCCCTAATGAGACCCACAGAAGAGTCATTACAGTCCCTGAGAGAAAGTTAGACTGTTGAGAATAGCAAACCGCTGGGTGGAGCCGGCTCCTTCCCCTCCTCCGCCTCAGCCTTCTCTTCCACCAGCTGTTTAACAGATGGAGGGATCTGTTGGCCAAGAACGTGAAGGAGAATAAGGGAATGAGGGTGTAGAGATGGGGAAAAAAACTCATTGACAGATATACTGAATGATAAGCAAATTTGTGGGTGCTTGAATCAGAGCTTGGGGAGCACTTACATATTTTTCCCCCCACATTGTTGACTAGCATGACAAGTGTGTGTAGGAGTGACATTTGGCTATGGTTGGGATTTGAGTGTTGCAATGTTAGCATTTGGTGTGTTTGTTTACAAGGCTTGCGAAATGGAGGAAGTCACATTGTGCAGGGGAAGGTGATGAGAATGTCAAAGGATGGGGGCAGTAGGTAAAAGTTGTGGGATTAATGCGTTTGCGCGCATGTGTCAATGTGCTTGCATCTGTGGTCAAGGAGAGCTGCAGTCAGAATAATCTCTGTCCTGCTGTTATTTACTTTCCAGGCCCTTTAGAGAGGAAACCAGTGGGTGTGGTGAGATCAACAGGGACTTGTCCTCTAAGATTTATACAAACACCACCTCCTCCGGTCGGCTGAGAGTTTGCTCTGTCTGTGTGTGTCTGTGTTAATGAGTATAAAATTTTTAAACTGTATGCACAGGTGGTAGCAATGGAAAAGGCAGTGAGGTCCCACGTTAACTACTGTCTTTGTTGATTTTGGTTTCAGTAGATAAATTGTGCCTATTTATAGTTGATAAGTTCTGTAAAAAGTATGTGTGTGTTGATAAGGTATTTAATGACAGCAATTTTCTGTTTAATGTTCAAGACTTCGAATATATTCAGTAGGAGGTTTCACGATCTCACAATTCAATTCAAAATCGATTTTCGATTCAAAACCATTTGATACATAATGATTTCTGCTTCAATCTATAGTTGTGCAAATGATCCTCATGATCTACTCCAGTCTGCTTTGCAAGACAGAATGACAAATGGAGACATTAAAGTGTCTTTTTCACATTTATTAAGTTTTAAACATTTATCAATGCTTAGATGGAATTTATGCAATTGTTACATCAAAGCAATATCACATATTGCTTAAATAACAAATATAAAAGTGTCTTTTTATATACAAAAAAATTGTGCAGTTTAACGTGGGTTCCTCATTTTGGAAACCTTGCACACTGTGAAGCTCATGTCAAGCTCGGTCTTCCCAGGCATTCGGTAAATAGGGCTCTTTAAAATCCGCAGTCTTGAAAAAATTGAATTCATTATAAACATGGCATAACAGAACTGGCTAACATTTTACATACTTTTTTTTTGTTGTTGTTGTTGTTGTTGTTTTTTTTTCCTGGAATAAAAAGGAACTTATCTGTCAGGAAAATGCTCCGTGGGGAATGATAATAATGCACTCTCCCCTGAACATGAATGAATGAATATGGTGACTTGAGCGTAGTGCACGGTGGTGTAGTTAACACTGTCGCCCCACAATAAGAAGGAGGCGGTTGGTTAATTGGCGAAGAGTGATGGACTGGGCTGCAGCAAGGAACGGCGACCCCCCAGGCCCTTGACCGGCCCAGACCAGACTAGACCAGAGATGGGACACCTCCAGAGACTAGACTGGACCGGAACCCTCCAGACCAGAGACCGGACCCCTGCAGAGAGTGGAGACTAGACCAGATCAGACCAGACTAGATGAGACATTGAACCCCCAGAGACCAGATACTAGACCAGACCAGAGACCGGACCTCCCCACAGACCAGAGATCTGGACACCTGTAGATGAGACAAGTCTGGACCTCTTGTCTACCAGACCTCTGATATTGTCTTTTTTATTTTTGAATTGTGCTATCAAATAGTTTGTTTATGTTAGTAATAGTTTGGCTTGGTTATGTTTACATGTTGTATGTTTTATGCTTTACAAAGTTTTATTTATTTATGTATTTATTAACTGAATTCTCAATCACTTGCTGTCAGTAAGAAAGCGGGTGAGTATTAGGGAGGGAATAATTTTTTCCTTTGTTTGATTTTATTTGGTACAATGCTTTTTTTAAAAGTGGTGATTTCACTGGTGCTATGATCAGCTTATTATAAAAAGTATAAGCTTTTAAGTCTTAAGACTGATTAATGCATTTTGTTCAGTTTGTTTTATCAATATTTACTTTGAGCCTTAGATGTTCAGCAACAATTACTTTTATGAGTAATGCCTCCTTTCACATCCATTTATTGTCATTACACCCAGCTACGCCTTTACAACAGTATGAATGACAAATAGTGTCATTACTGTATCTCAGGGCAAAGCTCTTACTTCCTTTCTCCCGCCCTCTTCTCCAGATCACACATTGTTCCCATTTGCACCTTCCTTACAACTCAAACTATAAAATGCTAATTTGCTTGTCAGTTGTCTCAGGGCTTTATTTTTGTTAGCTGAGAGCAGACCTGACTGACTGGGGTACATAGATGTTGGTAAGGGCCAGCTGCTCTGCAGCTCACTGAGAAAATTGTTATCACAGGACTCTCCTCAGGGCTCGACTGTTGTCTTGCCCTATGTTCATGTTGGGAATGAGGCCTATGTCCACTCAGACTCGTCTTCCTGCCACAGCAACAACAGAGCTTTGACTAGTGTCTACTTTTCAGGAATTTTTTCTGAAAGCTAGACAACACCTGACCATTCTGAAATACTAATTTGAGTCAGACTGAATATAGCTGTGTGTTTTAAGGGTCAGACTTTTTTTTTTCATCCTTCTTTATTGCTGTCTGTGCTGAAGCACTTTCTTGGAAAGAAAGACCTAATTTAATAATGTGAGAAACATGCTTGACTTGACGCTTTGAATACCTTGTTGAAAAGCCGGGAATGTATAAGTGAGTGTGCTTTTATTTTCTGTAAAGTTTGACATAAAGATGGATGGTATCCTCTGGGGCTGATTGACTCGCTGATGTGTGGCACTTATATACCTTGTGCTAAATGTGTTGTTTGTTTTTTACCAGTTCAGTATGCTCTCAAATTGGATTTATGTCTGTCTGAGCAGTAGGTTAGACGTTACCCTCTAGGGAATGTGCTTAAATAAACGGCTATGCCCTCATGTGTCCTTGGAGTGCCTATAAACTCAAATGCCTCTCACAACTAAAATCCCCTTGTCTCTTCTTGAAGAAAAAAAAAAAATAATGAATGGAAACTTGCAGGACATTCACTCAGCATACAATGGTTGTTTTTGTTAGGTGTTGACTCCATTACATGTTGTGACTGATCTAGACTGTCTGCTCAGGTTTAGGTTGTAAATAGTTGTCATGCGTATGTTGATATTTCAAATAATTTCAGAGGTTGACTCTGTGTGTTATAAGTACAGACTGTCTTCTAGCCCCATGAAACTTTTTAATTAGTCTAAGCTGGTAAAATACTTGAGGTGTTGGTGGTGAAAGTGCTTCATAGTCCTAAAAAACCTAATAAGCAGCCGCATGTTGAAACAACTGGTGATTGTGCTGTTGTTCATAAATGTGATATATGTAAGGCAGTGTGCCAAAGTGTATTGTATTAAGCAAACTAGCAATTTTCATAAAATCCTCCAAGGTTGAAGGCTGCACACATGTTGAACACACTTTACTCTGAATACAGCACAAACAACTGGAGCAGTTTCACCTGTAACATATCTGTTCAACTGGTCACATGAAGAACACATGCCTAAGAAGTGTGTGTGTGTGTATGTATATAAAGAATAAAAGACACAATTTCATATCTTGAGACAGAATGAAGGAAAATTTGTCATATCAAGCCAAAAATCTTTTACTCATCAATCAACTTTCAAAGTTTCAACTCTTTGCTATTAACCTCTATATAACGCATAAGAAGCCACTGTTTTGTTTCTGGGAAAAAAAACAGCTTAATGAGAATAACTGTACACACATCACAAGCAAAATAGATTACAGTAAAGGATGTCTAGGCAGAGAAGTAACAGGCCAATAAAGGTACATCAATTACGCCTTTAAATGGAGAAACATAAAAGAGGAAATGACAGCCTTGGAAGAGGTACTTCAATAACTCCAGGCATCTCCTGATCTTATCAGCAGGTCAGCTGCTCCACACAGCCATTATCTCCAGTCACACAACCAGCAGATGATAATATACCTTCAGTTATACATTGATGTTTTGCCTTCCTCTCTGAACTATGTATACGAGTGTATTAATAGATTTATTTTGATTTCTGGATAAAAGCTGTACAATTTAAAACAAAAGGTTGCAAGTTCTTTTTTTTTTTTTTTTTTTTTAATGTACCCCCATGCTTACAGAAAAATCCTGGAAATGTAGCCAGTCTTTGATGCAAAATACCTGCACTCGAGAATTTGATGCTATCAACACCCAATCAACTATGAGGGTGCACACTTAGATAAGCAGTAGCATATCATCCAGGATTTCCTCAGTGAAGAGCTTTTTCTAACATTGAAATAAGTCCAGAACCTGAGTGCTGTTATAATTCACCAGCAAACATGTTTTTACAACTTGGGAAGTTCTGTAATTCATCTCCTGGATACATATTCTTCCTAAAAGCCATATTTTGCCATGTGTGATGAGTTGAACTCTGCTTTAAATTCTCATTGTCAGTATATCTGAGGGGAGAAATAAACTCACAGGGGTCACAGTATAGGAATAAAATCTTCTTCTGCTTTCCTTTTACATGTTTTAAAACCAGATTAACTGCATACCTAAAGAAATCCATTGTGAAATATATGTTCCCTTCGTCTGTTGAGAGCATGTAATTAATTCCAATTGGGTAAATGCTGAAAACTCCTTTTTCATTGATAGTTATTATTCAGTTTAATCATTTAATGTGTGAAATGTTCATAATAAACAAATAGCTATCAAAAGTTACATTAGCAAATCTTAACTTCAATATGGTCTCTGACTAATGATGAATAGTAAAGGTTTTAAATTTATAGTAATGAAAAAAGCAGATTGTCATGTTTACCTTGAACAAGGTTTTTAGAAATGCTTGCAACATTTCCCGTAAATTAAATTATTTTGTTAATTTAACTTTGTGAAATAATAAAAATTAAGCTGACCTCATATATAATATTAATATCTCAACATTTTTAAACAAAAGAACAAATGCTCTGGAAATGCTCAACCTTTTTTAATAGTAACAGAGAGATCACTGATTTTTAAGACTGCTGACCTACCCAGTACCATGTGTTCAATTTGTTTATCTCTTACAAGTCAGTGGTGGTTCTAAATGGTTCCTGTCTGGCCTTTCTCCCAGCCACACCTATCAGGAGCCCTTGTGTATGCCTGTCTGGCTTTTTCACAGGCAGCCTGGGAGCTCTCCTAATTTACGAGTAATTTCCTAATGAAAACATGACGCCTCAGAAATCCCGATATAAGGATACCTATAGACGAGACAGAGGTTTGATTACTGAGAGGTGAAGGGGTAGCTTGTAGAGATATGACATTGAGTGTCTGACAGGAGAAAAGGAAGAATTATGAAGCACCTCAAAAACTAGTCAACATCTGGAATGATTGCAGAAGTGAGAATGATTAAAGAAAGAGAGAGATAATAAGGGATGGTGGGAAGGGATACATGCTGCAGCAAACATGGATGTCCAGAGGAGGCTACGTGACTTACAAGGCCATGAAAATTTCTTACAAACTGCACAGTTCATGAGGTACATTCAGTAAAAATAAAAGTAAGAGTTTTTAGTCACAGCTCTGCTTTGAATTAAATGTTAACATAGGCATCAATGATGTAAGGCAGATATTAGTGTTGACCTTGTTCTACCTATTCTCCATCTTAGTTCATTTCATACAGATATTTGCTAATTAGCACTAAACACAAACCACATCTCAAGCTGATGGGAATGTTTTGCACGTATTTTGTCATGTACCAAAACAATAGACAAAGGTTTTGTCATTATAATGGAGCTAAAAAGAAAAAGTGAGAAGATAATCTTAGTTATTTTATTCAAATGGTAAACATGAATCTCTCTGTATATGTAATATTAAGTAACACTGTAATCAGCCATCATCTTACAATTGTTGTATATTTTAAAGCATTATAGTTACCATTGATGTCATTGTTGTTGGTGTTATTACTGTTACTGTATGGGCAGATGGCTGCCCACCAATGATCTGGTTTTGTTCAAGCTTTCTGCCTCTTATAAGGAAGCTTTTCCTGGCTGTTGTTGCCAAGTGCTCGCTTGTGGTGGGAATTATTGGAATTGTTGGGTCTCTGTAAATAATTTTTTATCAACCAGGTCAAGACCTGCTCTGTTTAGAAAGTTTCTTGATATACCTTCTATTGTATACTGGCGCTATACAAATCCAGTTGATTTGATTTCAAACTTTGTCATAATCATCTGATGTTTGTCAAGGTATTTGAGTCTGAGAAAAAAGTACTTGATTGACTAACAAAGTCACTGTCATCCCTGGAGCGCTGTCTTCAAATGGGTAAAAAGTTATAATATTCAACCCTTTGTACTGACTGTAGAAATTATAATAAAATTATATCAAATATTAAACAACAGGAGCATGGTTTGCCCTCTACTTATTAAAGCAAATATAGTGTCGTCATAAGAGGACACAGAACTGTTACAAAAGCACTTATGTTGAACGTTAAATGGTCTTAAATAGTCTTAAGCACTCTTAAGACTCTTAAGCGTTCATCAACGCTGCCTAAAATTCATTGGGATAATGTACTTCTTTCTCTGGATTACTATAATGTAAGAACTAATATTTTTTATGGGGATTATATATGTGTTTGTATATAACAAAGCTGTTGAAACTGACTATTCATAACTCCAACTCTGTATTCTTACATTAAGCAAATAATAAAACTGCAAACCTTGCAAGCCTTAAAATGTTGCATTGTTATTGATTTACTCAAGAGAACCAAGGACAAATAAAAGACTTCCAACATTGATGCAAACAGTGGGGCAAGTAAGTTAATGCCAAAGAGAGCAATGCATCCATCCTGTCACTGTTTCTGATTGTCCAAATCCATGTCAGACATGTAAACTTAAGCCTCTTTTGTCAAGCAGACCTTAACGCGTAGTTTTTTTGTAATCCACATGCTACAACAATAAACATTTCAAAGTGCAAAAGCAAAATAAATACAAATGGAGACAGGAACTGCCTTTAATGCGCCACTGGGTTGTTCTGAATCTGACTGATTTTTAGATCACATTAGAATCCACCATTCTACCAAATGTTTGCTGTTTGATTTTTGGTTGAATGATGTGGGCACATTTCAAAAGCCCAGGGGTTAAGCTGAACAGAATTGATGAGCACCAATTGTGATAAATTGTAGCCACTAGTTCATTGTTTTTGAGGGGTTATTACATAGAGATTGTTGTTCAAATCTTTTAGGTTCATTCTGCTTGTTGTTTGCAGTACCTCATTTAGGGGAGTGGTTCTAATTCCATATGAACTTCCTGGCATATCACTCCAGAATGTAAATATTGCAGAGTCCCTGGCAGGAGAGTTGTGCCATATAAATTTTGTATCTTCAGTTTAATGTAGCCATTCATTTTCCTACCACAGGTTTTTCCAAGTTTTGTGTTCACATAATGCTGCTTCAAATTTGCCCTTGTGTACTAATTGTGTATATCAACTGACCCCTACAACTCATCCACTGAAGAGCCTAATATAGTAAATGAGTCTTAGCAGGCAGTTGGTTTTGGAAGCCTGTCATTGGAGTACTTACAGAAGCAAAATCATCTTTGTTTTTTTTCACATGCATTTGGGTAATAATGGTCTGTATTGCACACAATTTATCCCCAGCATGATGAAGGCAAATAGAGCTCACTGTGTCTTTTACTGTTTATATACTGGCAGTAGATCCAGATGTTGCTTCAGGCCTTATTAAACAGTGAGCATACTGTCATAAAAGTAGTGAGTTCTGAGGACAGGATCTTTTCAAATGGCAGAGTAGAGCAGTTTTCAGTTTACACCACACTTGTGAGAAACACTCCCATCATGCCACTTTGTTCTTTTGTTGTGGTCTTGTTTCAAACCTGGTATAACAGGTGTTTTTCATTGATGTTATTCTTAATGCAGTCTTTTAGTTTACCGTCTGTCTTCTGCAGTCCTCCTGCTGGGATTTACTGCCTGTGATTTGTGGTTTTCTAAACTCACCTATACTGAACTACTATAATTATTTAATGTGGAATAACGTATATCAATTAGGATAAGGAAATAATGAAAATAAATCTGGTAAAATCTTCTTCTAACATCTCGTATTTTTATACCAGATACTGTCTAAACTGCACAAATGGGACATTTTGCTGCATGCAATATGATTCTGAGATTAATTAACGAACCATAGAAAACGTTGAGCAGTAATTCCTTAGGTCTGGTAGCAACTGGTAAACAAGCAATAGAACAGATCCTTCTCCCTCACCCTACAGCTTTCAGACTGGGTCTGGGCCTATGATGAATTTACTTGCAAGATTCCTATCAAGGCTGGCTCCCGTTTTAAAGGCTTAGTTGGAGAACCAAGGCAAGCATGGTGTTAAAAGTTTGGAAGACTGCAAAAAAGCAACAGTGTGTACCCCATTATAAAGCACCATGAGGCAGGACAGCCACAAAGGCCTTCAAGGACATAGCAAAAGCCATCCCAGAAGCCCTCACGAACCTCTAGAGAGAAAACTGGCCTCACTTAGTTCCCCATATGGGAATTCTAAACAAAGTCCTTGGGTAAGAGATAAGTTCGGCAAGCTGTTTGCTGGATGTTTTTCAAAACATTGCATTTAATGGTTTTTGCTCTGAGTTTTCTCTGACAGAGGAATTGATGTGGACCATATCTTGTGCAGTTAGCCACTAATGTAGGCTTTTGGGTCACCGAGTTTATCAACCGGCACCTCCCCTCACAGATGTTTCATTGAATGGCACAAGACAGCTTCTGAACACTTCTGAACATTGACTTTCTCAGTGGTAATTACTAACTCGTTGACAACTATTGTTTCCTAAGCACACTTTATTAGACCACAATGACTATCCACTCGCCTTAAGCTGTGCTCCCGGGAAGTAGTCTTTAGGCATTCATTACAAAAAATAACTAAACAAGGGTGTTAAGGAAATGTTTAGCATCCAGGAATAGTGTGTGTGCGGACTTATTATGGACGATGTAATGGTCCAGTTTCCACAATCTTCTAACACTACTAGGCACCGATTAAAGTACAAGCTGTAACAGCTTTTAAGCACTGTGACATGAAGAAAAAAAACATTGAACCAACACAAAGATGTCCTCAAACGATACACATTTTGTCTCCATGGTATGGTTCACAGCTGGTGTCCTTCTTCCAAGAGCTGCTGTCTATGAGTCAATGTATGTAGTCATGTGTAAGGAGGGCCATTCATGCAACGGCTGGACAACAGACATTTATCAGAGGAAATGGTTGACATTTTTCAGAAATTTTCAGTTATGCGCAATTAATGACCAGCAACCAGATAGTAATTCATGCAGAGGAATCCCTGACAAGGAAGGAAGAAGCAAGTTTTGGTTTTCTTAACAATAGTGGCTTTCTTCATTTCCTTCCATTACTTTCACAGAGAGAGTTCCACAGCTAGAGGATGATTTTCACATGGGTGGGAGGGGGGTAGTGCTGGTTTTTTACCATTTAACCCCATAAGCCTCTTTTTTTCAGCTGCTGGAAGAACAAGGTTGCTACTTGTCCTGAGATTTCAGTCCCATAAATCAATACACAATCTGGACTTGAAATGACACCATGACTGAGCAACAGTTTTCATAAATATCCATATTAGACGTGTCCATGTTAAACAATCAATCCAGGGGTCCAGGTTCCTGTTAACGATGCAAAGAAACATGAAAAATCACTTCAATCAGTCACTCAGATGTTAAATAACTATGTCTATCAGACCTACCATAGTGCACTCACTGGGTGGTCATGCACCAATACATGTTCAAAGAAACAGATGGACACCAAGTTTGTTATTGATTTAATGCTTTTACAACCAGTGGTCCCTTTGTGTCTAAAAATATGCCTTGTACTTATTTCATTTGATATGTTGTTGTTGCATCTGCTGGTGGTCCATTCCAACGGCCACTTGTTGATTAAAATTCAATTAATCATTCAGCCCTACTCCATACTACAACGATATAACTCCTTTTAATTAAAATTATATGGAAGAACCTTCTTTGTAGCATATGCTAAATTAATCAAGTCTAAGCGTCAGAATTTAGTTCGCATTGTTTTTTGATATGTAGATGGCTCATTGGATTCAAAACATGAATATTTCAACAACTAGACTTACTAAACCAAACAGCTTTCATGTTGCATTGTAACATAATAAGGATAAAATGCTTTATTGCAGAAAACATATAATTAAATTTTACCCGCAACCTCACTTTGGAGGTCTGAGGTTTGTGATGCTGCTCTGGGATGGTACATAATTGGTACAGTCATGTGACAATCATTGCTTGGGGTACTAGTGTGTTCGTGTTCTGTTATGGCATGGTTGGTCTGGCGCCGACCACATTAGGTACCAAAAACAAAATAAGTTTTACATTCCGTCTCATGTTCCAAATCAAATTTTTCTTTTTTACTCTGTTCTCTTTTTATGCTCTGGAGGGAATGCACATGGCTGTGCACGGCCGTTAATGATGGATATGTTTTCACTCTCTTACCCTCATTTACACTGAAAAAATTGTATTTAAATCCTTAAATGTGCAAGTGAAATCACTATATGCTTTTTGCTTTTAATGCCCCACTCTAAATGATTTATATATTGACCTATGATAGCAAAAATACTTCTCACTGCATCAGACACTTTATTTTAAACAGTGATGTCATTTTTAGAACAGTGTGGGCCCCTGCACTAATGATGTGGTGGGAATAATATCTTCTACAGCATCAATGCGGTGATAGGGAGTTTGATTAATGATCTGAAGGAGACACAACCAGCAGATGGTCTGTTGATCTCATGTTTTTGGTGAGCTTGTTTGAGTGCAGCAGCTGTGAGGTCTGTGTGGAGCATTGGACTGTCATTAGTACAGGCATTTTATAAGGAACATGGAGCTCAATCACTTCTGAATGCCTAAAGACAAGTCCATGGCTGTTGATGGTGGGTTGTCTGCTTTATGTGGGTTGCCAATGGGTGGGCAGATTCTTGATGAGTGCATCATTGCTTGAACGCAAGAGACTGACAGAAAGCTGTGGTGTAAAGGGAAAGTGTGATGTGATTTATTTATTTATTTATTTATTTTTGTGTGGTTATGGCACATTGTGTCAATTCTTTGTAATTGTTCTTATGCTTCCATATTGAAGGCTTTCTCCAACATCTCCAACAGAAAGGATATATTGTGTAATGGTGTATATTTTCTGTATATGCTCTGCTAAAGAAGTGCTCATTGGGTTTGACATTTGCTCTAGGGAAGGGGCATTTTTAATGGCAGCATGAAAGTCTTGTTTCTAAATGAGAGTCATTTCGATAAATTGATCTATCAGTGCCTGTTGTCTGACAGGATATGGGTCTTAAAGATGGCATTAAAAGCTATTATTGTTTTCTCAGATGGATAGCAGGCCTGCCTCTTGCCCTCTGGGCTGGTGCTGTGTGCAATGCACTGAGTAGGACTGCCACCACAGAGACCTGAGGCAGCCTTTTTACAGTCTCGTGGAACTTTTAGGAGCTTGTGCAATACAAATCAACCACAAAACCTATGAAGATCATCAGCACAGCAAAGTCCAACTAAGATTTCATAATTGTTGTCAAATTGGAGGTGAAAGAAATGTTGGCAGTGGATGAGCACTGATGTGGTTCATTGAAGATGAATCGGCCACTGCCAAAATCTTGTATATAACAGTCAATACAGTTAGACAATGTTTGGTTCTCATTCTCTGTGGCTGAACAGGGGATAATATCTTGGGATAATATCTTGGCAAAATATCCAGCAGATGCACTTCATTGTTATAGATCAAAGGGTCAGAAAACAAGCATAGCAGCATAATGCCTACTGTATTTCACATCTGGACCTTGGGATGGTAGTCATGTGTGGCTGCTTGTCATAATTTGGATATTTGGCCTTCACTCTTCATTCTAGGAATACTACTGTGAAATACAGCTAATGTGGCCAAAGGCAGATTATATTTCATAAAGGGGGGTTTATTTTACAAATCTAAGGATTTACTTCTGTGCTTGTCTTGACATCTGGATTATAACATTGATGGAAAATTGACTGTGTTCATGTTACTATTTGGAAATCTCAATCATTGGGGTTTTTTAGTGATGATGTGTAGGTCTCCATCTTTTTGACATTAAAAATTGATTAGTCTTCTTCAAATATGAAATTAATTAGTGAAAGCCAAATCCTTTTAAATCTTCTTTGGGACAAGATTTTAACATTACTTTAAAACTGAAACTTATTCTTCCTCATCAGCTTATGTCTCTACTTAAGAATTTCTTAGGAATTTCTCTCCCTCAAGGTAGCTTGCTTTGTTCCGTGCACTTTTAGTGCTGTTTCCTCTTTAGTTTGAAATAAAATCCCAGCTCCATGAGAATGAGAAGAAAGATGTGAGAGCAAATTATGTGAATTTCATTTTGAGTAGCATCCTCTGTTCAAGGGGTAGCACGGCGGCATAGTGGTTAGCGCTGTTACCCCACGACAAGAAGGTTGCGGGTTTGTTTCCCAGAACTAGTGCCTTGCTGTGTGGGGTTTACATGTTCTCCCCGTGCTTTTGTGGGTTTCCTCCAGATAATCTGGTTACCTCCGACTGTCCAAAGACATCATGTTCAGGTTTATTGTTGACTCTAAATTGTCCAAAGGTCTGAGTGTGAGTGGTTGTTCATCTCTGTGTCTGTGTGTTAGCCCTGTGATGGACTGTTGACCTGTCCAAGGTGTACCCCGCCCTCACCCAATGTGAGCTTGAAATGGATAAATGGTAGAAGATGAATGAATGAGGATCCTCTGTTTGGGGAAAAAAAAGAGAAAAAACAAAGTTGATGTATACACATTTGCGTGTGTATTACTGTAAATAAGTGAAAGTGTTTTTTGGCCAGATCCTGCCCTTCTTTCTCTCCTGAGCTCAGGTTGCAGCCCCAGATGGTTCCTTAATCTTTAGGTCCCACTCAGGTCAGCTCCAGCAGAGCCAGGTAACACGAGCCAAACTCATAACCCCACCATCCTCCAAAATGCATCTGTGGAGACCGAGACAGATGACTTTAATGTCTTCACTACTTCTGAAAGCAAGCCACATGGAGCCCTGTGAGCTATGATAAAGGGGGAGTCTAACTGAAACCTATTATCTACAAGACTTTTTGCTGTGAGCTGAAATCCCTCTGACTGTGCTTTTGATGACGAAGCATCTAGCTTGGACCTAGTGGTAAAGAGCCTGAACATGGTAGTGGTCAAATTGCCTAAGACACCTCATGTGGTGTTGAAACACCTCATCATTTCCCACTCACTCCGAGCAGCCTTTAAAGCTCTATAGCACATTGGCATAGCACATAGTGGAAGAGTTGCACCACTTTACAGAACTGGACCAAACCACATGGAAATGCTTGTCAAAGCCATAGTAAGAAATTGAAGAAAAACTTTTGTGGGTTAGATCCCTGGCCAGATAAGGAGCTCCTTGATGAGATTGGGTTACCCCCCAACCTTAGAGGAGAATAACCTCAGCAGGTCCTGAGCCTCAACTGTGATAAAATGCCTCCCTATTGGAGTCCTCCCATCTCCTCTATATGTACAGTATCTAATAATTTCCATGTGCTGATATTGCTTTGACAGGGTTTGGGTGTATTACTGCAGCCAAGTTACAGCTGGAAAGCTTTTCCAGGCCAACCTAAAGGGTGTGAATAAGCAGCTGACCCATAATTTCACATTCCAGCTTTAAGTGTTTTGAAATTAGCCCCTAAAATCAAGGTCTTTTGAATCTGTTTTTGCTTCTTCTTTGATCTTCTCTGTCCTGTGTCTTAAATGCTGAACTATACAACTCCTTCTGTTTATGACTATTGTCTTTGTTTGTAAGTTACATAGTTTTTTTTAGCAGTTTGACCATTATTTTACTTTTTTCCTCTAAAAGATAACGACAGCATTGTAGATGTTTTTAGATGAAGCACAACTAATATTTTGCCACTTCAATGCAGTAAATGTGCCTTCACACAAGGCAAAAATAAATAGATCGTTTTCTTCTCTGCCTCCCTCTGGAGACTATAAAACACCTCTAAAGATAAAATTTTACTGCATAGGGTAGCTTTCACCAATACAGAAACCGCTTATGCTGGTCACTGGTGTCAGAACAGGGTCCAGTTGTTCAGAAACCTCAGCAGCCTCAGACTTGTACAGTTGCTTTTTGAGTACCTGCATTCTGTCCATTGTGTGCTGTCTATAAAATTGAAAAAACACAGTCATAAACGCATTGTGAAGCACATTGAGCTTGATGTTTATAAGAAGGTGCAGACGTTTGTGCTTGTCAACATATGTTTTCTTTTTTCCACTGACCCTCAAAGGACTCCAGTGATCTTAATGAAACCAATTTTCATATAAAGGCGCCTTTTAGTTTTGGCTCCTAGCATGAAGGCTGTAGCATTTTGGACTCACTCACTGTGAGGAGACTTGGCCTTTGAAGTAGCCTCTGGTTATTTTTCTGCTTGACAGATCAGAGCAACTGTGCAGAAATCAAAAGGGAAGTGCCCTGCTGCCCCAGGTAAATGGTAACTCAGGATTGAGCTGGGACATTTTGAAAGCTAATATGGCTACTGCTGAGTTAGGGCCATCTGGACAATTTGCCCTCCATCCAAACTCTTGAAAATGTGATTCTTAATAGAGTGAGATTGTGTGCCACACTTGTGAGCAGACTTATGCCAGAAGCATATCAAATGACTCATCAGAAAATACCACTGCACGCCTTAAAAAGTGGGAAAGACGGACAGGCCCGAGTCTGAGACATAGTTGCTGGTGAGGTGTTGACCAAGGTTATCCAGGCATGTCTGACCAGTCTCCACTCCTACAGCAGGAATGCAGGGAGGGGAAAAAGTTCCAAAAATTCTTGTGACTGAAGATCCTGTGTAGCACCTAGTTCATTTCCCTAATGAGAACAGTAGGTATTGAGAGATGAGACATGGTCATTTAGCTGTGAGATGTACATCTTCACTAAGCAATATCCATTGTCCCTTAACCAGAGCAATGAGTGGGGCAGGGGCAAGGTTTGCACAGCACTTGCATTTAATTTTCCAATGCCCCTTGGATGCTTTCAAGGTTTCAAAACAAGCTCTGGGGTTAAGAACCAAATCACTGAAAGCCGTTACACCACAACTGATGCCTAGTTATGTCTGCTTCTCATTGGAGGGGATCCTGGGAGAGAGAGTGGGCTTATCGGGAAAGTGCAGTGTTGCAAACAATCAATACGATGTTGGCACATGATCCCACCAAACACACACATTCAAACTAAACAAGGGTGAAAATAAAAGGGAAATGAAATCCTCTAAAAATGAAAAGAAAATGAATTTTTCAGAACTAGAAGTAGTATTCTTCATGATCGTATTTTGTGTATAGTGTAATCAGCTCCCTTGTGTGGCCCACATGTGGTTACTTTTTCAGGAGGTTCTGGGAACCGCTTGACCACAAACTGCATTATCTTTTAATTTTTTTCAGCCTCCAACAATTTCTGCATGCAATCTCAGATCAGGCACATCAAATTTGTTGAAATATTCAATACAAATAATAGAAATAAAGGATTTTCTATGACTTCAGAAAACAGTCTTTTTCATTTAACACACACAAACACATTCACTATGTCCCATTTATTAAAAAAAAAAAAAAAAAAATGGTGCAGGCATGGAAGTTGTCATGAATTGTTTTGAAGTAGTTTAGAAGACATCAAAGCACACATTCAAACACATTCATTCTCTGTTTTTATTGTTCTAAAAATGCCCATAATTTTTTTTTTATTGAGTCATCTAATAGCTTATGTGTGTGTTTTACATATTGTGAAGAGGGTTAAGCTTACTGAAATGTTGTCCTCAATATTGAAATGTGTCATAGGTAGGCAGTATATTTACAGTAAATGTTGAGTAATCATTGATTAGTTTACCTCATTGACTATTATACTGGGATTTGCAGTGAAGAGACAGCACATTTGTTTCATGTGGTTTAAAATTTTGTACATGTGAATGTCGACGTCAGAACAGAACTGCAGTTACAGTAAGTTCCAAAAATAAGATTTAATTCATTCAAAAATACTATAATTGATACCCTGTGTGGTCCCATTGCAAATAGGCCCACAAACCAGTTTTGCCTCTGACCTATGAAAATAAAAGTTCAATATCCCGGAACTATTATGCTTTTGCAAATCCTTGCAATGAATCGAATCCATGAAAAGTAATTGGTGGTTTTTTTCTCTTACTCTAGAAAGCTTTTACACAGAATAAGATCTGGCACTAAGAAGTAGGGAACCAATTTTTCTCCAGTGTACAGAGATTTCTGTACTACTGGGTATGAGACAGGGTTGTTCAAGTCTTGGTCACATCTTCCACAACTCATATCTAAGCTGTCAAATTGCTGGAGATGTTGAGTGAATTGATTTTTAGATGAACCCAATTAATACATTGGTGGTTTCACATCTAAACCATTTAAAGATATTTGTTATATTCTTTGCAGTAAGCACACAAACTTTGATAAGATTTGGAGACCCTTCTTTGAATATATGAGGAAGAAGAGTAATGACTTTGTTGACTTTGCTATACTGTTTTCAAGTCTTATCCATCAGCATTTGGGCTTCTATGCTTTGTACCTTTCTTATCTTCCTGTGGTCTTAGTTCCATAGATTGATTTCTGACTCCCAATCAACTTGTATAATCATACGTGTTGGTGTTTTATTTTTCTCGGTTCTGTTTTGTATGTAAAAATCACAATAGTAGAAACAGAACTGTATCAATAGTGTCATCTGTTGAAGGCACTTACATAGATTGGCATTGCTCTTCTGTAAAATGTTCTTCCTTTTTTCCCTGACTAGTGCTGACAATGATTGTGTTTTTTCAATGCAAGTTGCAGCCCTGCTGGATTCAGGAGGAACTGGGAGGTCTCAGAGGACAGAAAAAGAGTGTAAAGAGGATATGGGTGGAAGATGATTTATCTGCAGTCTGAGCTTAACCTGAGCTTGTATTTACCCCACAACCTCTCAGCTTCTAAGGATACAAGAACCTAACACATGAGCTAGCCAGGAAAACTGATGTGGGAAAGTAGCTTTGGAAAGTTTATCTTCACTGCCATACCTTCATGATGATTGCTATATTCTAATTGTAAGATGGCCTGCTGCCATGGTGTTAGTTGTGACATATTTGCGGACCTGTATTGTCGACATGCAAAAACGCCAGGATTGCACCCTGCGACCATGAATTAGGTTGTGTATCTTTCCTTCTACAGTGGAAACTATCAAGCTCATCAACAAAAGTCTTTGCCCAGGTTAAGTCTTTAGTAAGACCGCCTTAGGGTTCGGTTCACGCGGAGCTGAGGGCTGATATCTGATAATCTTCTCCTATCCAATGGATGGCCAGAACAAACTTGCCAATAATGATTGGTATGCATTCAAGACTGAGCCCAGAGCTGATGCTGATGTCGGACAAAAAAAAGCTCCACTCTTTGCAGCACATTTTCAAAGATAAGGCTTGAACTTTGTTAGACTATCTCTTATTAAAAAGAAACTTCCTGATCCTTTTCCATTGATTAGGCCCATTTTAGAAGGGATTAGAGGAACATTTTGAGGATTGCTGCTGTGTTAAATTGCTAACATTAAGGGGATGTTGGGCTTTAATACTTCAATATGTTCTGCATTAAGTCTGAGCATGTTTACCTCCCTCAGGGAGTTAAATGTGTTAGCAGAGAGAAAATTATTCTTCAAGCTCAAGTTTTTGAATACCTTTTTGGCCTTGCTATGTGTCTGGAAATGTGGAATAAATTGAGGGTAATGTGTTGTTTTTTATTAAGAGACTCTTGAAAGTCAGCTCAACAGTATTTTAATTCTCTGATGTGGAACATGACACAAAGTGAAATGGGAGGTGGTTTTATAATAAAATGATTATTGATGAAAAGGTGAGAGGGTAGAAAGTGGTGGTAAAAAAAAATTACCTTCAATACATGTTCTTTGATTTGGAACAGTTGTTTCTGTGGATTGGGGTTTTACTTTCTTTCCTCCTCCTAATAATGTAATGCTTTTGCTTCCCCTGTACACTGTATCATCTCAGACACACTGCCAGCATAGACATCTTGGTCCGTCTACTAATAACCACTGACAGGGGTTGAATTTGCTCTGTGTGTGTGTGTGTGTGCCTGTGTTTTGTATTGTGGTCTGGGCTAACCCATCTTGGCTTCCTTTGAATGGAGTAGGATGAAGACTCATACATTTTAATATATTGCCTCCACGTCAAGCAAGAAGGAGCAAACACAATGCCACAGGGGGAAAAGCTATTTTCTAATGAGAATCAGCTTCAGAAGCAATACTTTAAAAAGAAACTGCTGCCATGTATTTGTGTATACTGAATTAGACATGGGAGACAATAGGGTTTCCATCTTAAGCATTCAGCTCCCAGTCATTTACTGTGGCCTAACAGAACAAATGGACATCTGGAGATATATGGGATAGCTGATTCATGTGGAGTTTTCCGTAAAATACATCCATGGTTCCAAGTTTTACAGATAAATACACGATTGAATACCACCTGTCTAAATTATATTTTATATCCTTTTTTTTCCAGATTAAGAGAAATCATGTCAATTTATCAATCTAACATTGTGAAGTGAACTCTTAGTAACATTCTTCGTGACTAAGTCATTTAGTAAGAAAATGTGACTCTAGTGTCATACCCTTCTAATCCCAGATCTCTGACTCCTTCAACCCAGGTCAAAGGTCATGTGCCCTCCCCTAAACCCCGACTGTGCAGGGTCATTTTATCTGAGAGAAACAACGTGACATGCTTAGGTGGAACAGGACGCATCCTCCAGGTTTTGTTGTGGAACATTAAGTAATACCGCAAAGCCACTACATTGTTGAGGGATTATCACTCTGACTGTGCTTCTTATTTGTTCTATTTATGAGGGTAAATAGTGGCATTTCTGCTCCTTTCCAGATGGCTTCCATAGCTAGGACTTACATGCGCTTGACAACTGACTCCAAAAGTTTGGCTTGGATACAGCACACTGGCACCACACATGCACATCTCAGCCAGGGATTGTGTTTGACTGCTGTATGCCTGTGAGTAATTTCGTGGAGTAGTGACCTTGTCAGTCAAATGCAGTGCAAAAGGGCTTGATTTTAAATGTTTTTTTTTTTTTTAAATCCTGGGATGTATTTATGAAGTCTTAATTGTGGTATTAAAGACGTTGAAGTGAAAACTCTTTGACTTCCAATTGATCTATATTTCTACATTTGTGGAGCCAGAAGTCTAGTTTTCTTTGACTTGGACTTTGAAGCTTGGTTATGATTTCTATTTAGCCAATGATGCGAGAGGACCAACTTGCTGTTTGACATGGAACACCATTGTGTAATGCCATTGCAGAAGACGCCAAGAGCATGGGGTTCACTTAGTAAAGTTGATGTTTTGTGGAAAGTGAATAGAGCTCGTATTACATTACCCATTTGTGTTGCGCTTTTTGACTCTACATATTTGCGGTCAAACTGTGTTACTGTTCATCAAAAATGGGGCTCAAACAACTTCTCAAAACTGAGTCAATCAAGCTAAAGGATGTGCTTGGATTGTGTATCTGCTTAAAATAGCGTTCATCGCTTTGGCAGCCTTTAATCTCAATTCACCTATAGTTTACATTAAAGTTGTAACGCACGGAATGAAAATCAATCAGTCAGATAGTCCTCATTTTGTCTGTTCAGGTTCTTTGCTTAGCAGAAGAGATTACAAAGCTAGCATATTTTCAAATAAAGGGTTCAGAAAGAGAGAAATGTACAGTGGTTTTAATTTTAAGAAAATATTTTAATAATTTTTTTATGTTTTAATTTCTGGAAGTTGTCTCCCTGCCTATTTTCCAGCAAAAACAACAGGCGAGAAGAACATGTCTGTATTACGCATTACCTGTCCGTTGACTGTATGTCCCTCCTTCTATTATAATACCTGGATGGGAAACAAGTGCAAAAAAAAGTTTCCACTGCTGGGATGTTTCGCATTCTCATATCATGTTTTTCTAGGCTTCAGGCTGTGATATTTATGGCTGTTTTTAATTCATTTGATTTCACCATCAGCTTTAGTGGTGTACAGTATGTGACAAGGGGTCCATTAAGCCTTCAACATATTTTATCCTTTTCTTTCTTATATCTGGCATGTCTGACACCAAGCTAAATACATTCATTGCTGTGTAAAGCGATTTTGCCAGTTTTTCAGGAATTCAGATTGAACCCTCACAAGTTCAGCCCGAGGACAGTTGAGTTGAACTCTAAATTTGAATTGAGAGATTTCTAAGCCTTGTATTTTGTCTGTCATTTACGACATGTGTGTGGGTTGGTGTTACAGTCTTTTTATACAAAAAAAAAAATTAATTTGCTGATTTTTAGGTATAACATGGTGGACATTTACTGATATGATACCAATGCTACCCCCTCCTTAACCCCTTTACACTGTGTGCTGCTGGCAGCACATTCACACAGCCGCACTTCAATGTACCAATGTAAGTTCTTGAATGTTTGCTCCATCAGAGAAATTCCAACAGTTTCTGAAAGCTGAGAAGTTGCACTTCACAGCCAATACAGGGTCATTACAGTTATTCCACTCGCTCTGTTGCCGGAAGTCGGCAAATCCGTTCTTTCGTTGTTAACTGTTATACACTTTTTCTGTAAGCTGCCGGATATTGAAGGTTCTGGGAAGTGTGCTGGGAAAATGAGCAAAAGCAATTACTTATGGGACATTTTGTGGCCCTTTTTTATAGTTCAAATAAGCATAAAGGTGGACAGTATGAATCTTTGGTGTTAAAAGGTTAACCTTATCCTACTCGGCACCAGATTGACCACAAAAGTTTTCAGTCATTTTGTTATGAATGTTCTGGGATCCTTTGGCCATGTGGACCCAATATAGGAACAGGGAATGAGCGATTAACAGAAGTTCTTTTTATGATATGAGTGCTTGGTTAAAAATGAGTTTAGTTACACTTTAAACCAGGCCTACCCAGATTAAAGTATTTGGCCTGCTTAGATACTTTCCCTCGCACCTTCTTGGACTGTGATTTAATGCATTCATTGTAATATTAAGTATTAATCAAAAATTTCTCCTGGCCTTGTTTCTATCTTAGCATGTTTACCCATCTCGTGTAAACTTGGTTCTATAGAATAAAGTGAATTGCCAAACTAACAATTTATACACACAGGGGTATTTTTTCTTAATAATGAGCAAAATGATGCTCTCTTTATCTATTTTGGCCTTGTCATTGTGGCTGAGATTCCATACCCCAAAAAGGGAGATAAGCACATGCTAGGAAGATATTCTGAATTCCTTTACTGCTTTCCCCTTGCATTGTTCCTTTGCTGGAGTGTATTAACTGAAACAACTGCATACTCAGATAGATCTTATTCTGTGCATCCTGCAGTCACTCATATTTACGTTCCTTTATTTCTCTACCTTTTGTGATTGGTCTCTTCTTGATTTGTGATTATGATACCTGTTACAGAACACTACGCAAAATTGAGGAGAAGCCCCATCACCTCTCATGCATATTCAAGCATGCGTGCACTTGCACTCACACATTGTGAAGGACAGCTTGGCTCCTAGTCAGGGGATCGCTGCTAAAGAGTTATCCTGCACAAGAGAGCTGATCGCCAGCCAAGCAGGACAGTTACAAAGTGGAGCACGGGAGGCCCCACCATGTTTGCCGAGATCTAAAGCCTCTTTCTCTAAAGCTTTGTTTGCATTTTGTTCACTGCAGCAGCTGAACAGTACACAGCAAAGCCTTACTCTCTTTCTGCCCATACTCTTTTTGCTTTTCACTTTCTCTGACTTGGCTGCTTTCTGACAGCTGATTCAATTCCTGCGTAGTAAAGGAAATTATGTGCTTAATTGGATTATTGGGAGTTTTCTACAAATGAGTGCTCACCCACCCACACAGCCCCATGCTCACTCTGAAATCTCTTTCGGGATGGGCTGCCTAGAACATGAATCCAGAATCCACACTCTGCAGGAAGAAAATGAAATGGGTACCTGGAAGTAAGTTACAGTTTAACACTAAATTATAATTAATTGAAGAGATAAGTGTTTTTTGGTCTTTGTCTCACTCACCAACACACACAGATATTGTAAAACAATGTGAAAGTAGAGCTACAAATGCAGGTCTTGCGGTCAGAAATCTCTGCTGGCTCATTATACTACTTGGCTCAGTGATACAGAGATGCAGCAGTATCTAAACACTCACAGACATCACTGGTATTTGCACCTGTTGAAGACCCGGCTCCTGTGGTCTTCTCTGCTGAATGCTGTCCCTCTGGCTCCATCTGGGACGTATGCGTTTAAAAATGTGGGGAGAATGTTATGGAATCAATTAAATAAATCTTAAAAGCAGCAATGAAGGCAGAGAGAGTTGCAGTGGGGAGAGGCACAGAATGGATGATGAGGGAGCTCAGGGAAGAGGAGGGTCATTTTCTTGTATCTATTTTCATACAAACAGTCTCTTGTGCCATGTGGCCTTTCTTTGGGTCATAAACTAAGTAGTTGTACAGTTGTCTAGTGGTGAGCTGTTCATGTTACTGATTTCCTTGCAGAGAGAGGCAGTGGAGTCCAGGGCACAGATTAAAAGGCCTCTCCACCCACCAGCGTGCGAGTCACAAATCTCATAGAACCCAGGAACCCGACAAACACCCTGTTAAAAACCTCAGCCACATCCCTGTGTTTTCATCTCACTGGGCACAGAAAACATAGTTTTTTATACTAATTAAGCATATGTTCACCAAGTTTTCCATGTGGAGCCCAGTGCTGCTGCGGATGCCTGTTAGAATTGCAGTATCATTAAGTGACTACATGTCAACATAGTATGTATGCTATAACTTGATCTTCCTAGTTCCTGCCGCATTCAGCTGACAAGAGAAAATTCTGTCCTTATGGCCTCTAAAGGGATAATTGAAAGGGCTATCTGCCCCATGCAAATCCCGATTCTCCCTCTCAACAGGCTGCCGGCAGCATGCTTTATGGGATTATTTTCAACCAGGCATTTTGAATGTTGTGGTATACATAGGCCTTCATTCCCACGTACTGCTATCCCCCTTTCTCCTTGTTCCTTCCTTTCACCTTCTCGCCTGAGAGGATTAGTAAGTCAGGCTTCCGGAAATGGAGCACCGATCAGTGATGAGACTTCCAAAAGCTCCTCAAGGGACAGGAAGAGATGGACACTGACTTTATTCAACAATTACTGCTTTCTCCCAATGTCATTTTGGAGGTCAATGTTTCTAGAAGTTAACAAAGACTTGGCCTGTTTTTCACAGCAAATATTAGTGTAAACAAACACTTGACTACCCAAGACAACGAGTGCAGTCTGTGGAGTCATTTCACTTTCAGGCATGAAGGGAAATGATTATTTGTTGAATACATTATTGTTTGGTGGTGTGGAGACTGTTGACTTGTGGCTGCAGAAGAACTCTACTTGATGGGTCAATGATATGCTTTACCAATGCCTTTTTCCCTTTGTCAGGAATAAATCTTTTTAGAAGTCGAAACAAATTCTTTGTGGAAAAAAAAAGATGATGGTTCCAGGATAAGAGTTCATATGTAGAAAGCACTTAATAATATTTGTACTGAACAAAATTAACAACTTAAAGAAATATTATTTAAAGAGTCTGTACTGAGACTGTTACACCTCAACAGGACCTCCAGCATTGTTATTATAGCACTCTCCCTCCATCTCTGAAAATATGAAAGAGCAATCTGGGCAAATATGGGCTTTTTCAGTCTTCATATCTATCCTGTCTGTTGGGATACTGTGAATTTGACATTGAATATATTATATATTTTGATTTCTCACTGCACTTTTCAAGTGCCAGTAACATACCAAATGGCAACATTTGTCCTGGAAAAAGAAGAACCTATACAAGGGCCTGACTGTGGTAGTAGGGTTAGGCTGTAAAGCTAACTGAGTACTGATGAGAAGAATACAAATGCTGTTTCATGACTGTCTTTCTATCATAAAACTGTCTATCAACCTAACTTAATACTTTTAGTTATTCTTGGTTTTTGAATTAGAATAGATTGTTATCTCAAAACTGTTGTCAAAGCTATTGTCACATGGATAGATGTCAAAGATGTGAAAGTGGTTTACTGCTGCACCTCAACAGGACCTCCAGCAGCCTGTCTGATAAGAATAGTTTGCCTTTGGTGCTGGACTTAAGACATTTCAAACTTCCATCTGAATTCTCTCCTGGAGGGAAAGTCATTAATCACTGCTGTCTAATTTCCCATTCTTCCAATGTTTTTGTCAAATTGTCCTCTGCTTTCTGTCTTTCCTTCAAATGCAGAAATATGGTAATGTTCCTCTCCCTTGAATTGCTATTGTCTGATGAGGCACCCTCATGTTTTGGAAATTCAAACCAAAAAAACTAAATGGATTTCAGTTATATGACAGTCCCTGGGGCTTTGCCTGGATACTACGTGACTACCATTGTCTTAGCTGTCAGAATGTCTTTCATCTCCTTATTTGATACTAGGGAGAGTGATTGGTATCTCTCCTATCTTTGTAGCTTACAGCAGTTGGTCCAAGCCTTTTTCACATGTTCTGAGCCTCAAGACTTTCCCAAACCATTTCCGTGATCCTGTGATTCACCAGATTAGTGCAATGATAAGATGGGTTTCACTCACTGTCTGTTTACAAGAAAATCTTTGAAGGTACTAATCCTGCTTCAGGAAGGCTTCCTGGTTGCTCTATCAGATTTCCATAGTCCTTAATTTATCAACTATCATTGATTTGATCATTTCTGTGAATAGAAAACATATTGTAATTTTGGACACAAAAGAAGGTCCTTTTATTACTGTATTCAAGATAAAACACTACAGAAATAATTGTGGGACGGACTCAGGTAATGTTTCCACAGAATCCGAAGATATGGCCCTTGCTATTTGCCATTATGTTTAAAGGCTTGAGCCTTGCTTAGCAAGGGTGTCTGTGAGCCAAGGAATACTTTTCTGTGTTGATACTTTGTAGTTATCTGGAAATCTGGATGCTCTTACCTTTACCCTTGTCTAGAACTATCCATCATGTTGGCTACATTCCTGCTGAACTAGATATGTGGAAGTTGCTAAGTAGTTGCACCTGTTTATTATTATAAGTTGTACAAAACTGCCATTTGGTATTTTGTCAGGCAATCAAACTTTAAATTTACCTCATATCAAAAATGATCAGCAGAAGGATTAAGCCAACTGTAGTTTGGCAAAGCTGGAATAACATTGTGACATAAAAGCACTTTGGCTTATGGAAGTAATTGTGCTCAGTCAAGGAAAGTCATTTCTGCTTCGAGTTATGAGGAAATAATATGTGTGGTAACTGTGCTTAACAAATGACATTTTGTAAATTAAAGGCTTTAGGATTACCTCATGTCAATAAAACACACTATTATCCTTGATTTCAAGTGGAACAGCCTTCACACTCTTTACATTCATGGTTGATAGGCCACAGCTGACTGTAATGCAAACATATGCCAGAGAGGTGATATTGCATCTGACTGAAGTCTGTTGGTCAATGTCATTATGAACAGACCTCTAAATCCTATCATCATCACTTAACACTTGATCTCAGGTTACTTTTAATGAGGTTGTTACGTGTCTATTTGTGTGTATATTCCCTTTTGTCTGCACTACAACCATTCAGTTGCTTGTTAGGGTTTTCAAGAATAGATGTTAGTTACAAAATGTCATGTTGATTGTAGCAATGACTGGAAAGGCAAAAAAAGTTTGGTAAATAACAAACAGTAAATTCAATACGTCTCATATACTAAGCAGGTTTGCTTCCCACATAAATTACTTTGACAGGGTGAATATTAAGATGAAAGTAATAGCTCATTGAAGTTCTAGTGATTTCCCCACTAACCCCAGTATCCATGTTATGTTTGTAATTGTGTAGTTGGGTATTTGTCACTTTTTTGGTAGCTCAACCAAGTTATGTACAAGTTGCCTGACAGGAACTTACTTATGGCTACCCGAAGTCTATAACACAATACATTAAAGCTTGCACACAGAAAATGTTATTGTATTGTACTAGTTAAATGCCTGGTAAGCAGACGTTTTGTAAATTGTTAGTAGGTCTGATCTGGGGAATTTGTCACAGTCTGCAACATGCATCCTAAGCATGTAGTTCTCATCCATGCCAAGTCACATTAGTGTAGGATAACGGCACATACACAGCAAAGCAGGAGAATGTGTTTGCTGTCACTGAACCACAGAAGGCTCTCTCTTGCCCACTTTCACTCCACTTTTTTACCTTCTCTTATCTTGCATTGTCACTCTAATCCCTGCACAACCCGTGTATTTTCCAGCTTTTCTGCAGGATCCCAGTAGTCAGCTGTGCCTCTCTGGAATGAACTTGAGATGACACTGATCAACCCTCTTGCAGCATGCAGGATCCTGGGAACCAGCAAGACCATGCTGTGTATGTGAGCTACAACCCAAAGGGAACATATAGCCTTGGTCTTCTTGCCCATGTTTACAGGTAAAAAACAGTTTTCTGTCCATCATGTCTACAAACTCTGCTCCTTGAGGTAGCAGTTAATTAGTTGGTAGTCCAATGTATTTCATGTTTTCAAAAGAGAGATCCCCCAGTTTCAGATATAGCCCTTCATAGTAGCATAGAAGCAGGATCACAGCTATGACACCCTTATGTATCTCATTCAGCCATAGAGAATGGGGCTAGTGAACCAAGTAGCCCCCAAACACTGGCCTCTGCCCGCACCTGCAGCTGATGGCTGGAAAGCTAGAACGAAGAGGGGAGAAGTAAGTGTGAGACCTGAGGAGGCATGGATTTGGTTGAAGAATAAATCTTTGATAGAGACAAGAGCTTGACGTTGAATGACTTTCCCCATAAGAAAGGTCTAAGGTCTTAAACTGGTCACCTAAAAACTGATTTGTTGGCTAACAATTATGATAAGGTTATTGAAAATTTGCCAAAGGGGGATAGGGAAATGGAGAGGGAATGGGGGTTACCATAGAACCACTTGCCCCCCCGCAGGTCATTCATTCTTAAGATGAGGCCATTTTATAGACCTCCCTCTACCCCTGCTTTTGTTGCTGTTGTGTTCATCAGCGGAAGTGAAAATGGAGATTAAGGTTGGTCATGGAAAACACAACATCAGTATATTGATATATGGATAAGAGACTAATGTTTACTTCTTAAACTTTGGCTTCTACATAGGCCCCTGTTGGGTAAATCGTTTTCCTCAGAAACTCATCCTGATAACCTTTTCTCTCTGCGTGGATTTATGATGTTTACAGATGTGCTCATCTCTCCAAAAAAAAAAAAAAAAGCCCCTCTGACTCAGTGGGGCAGCCATCTTTAATCCAGTAAAGAGCACAGGGATTTGGTCGCCCCTGGTCTGCCTGAAGGCCTTTTGGAAACCTCTCGGCCGTGAGAATGGGGGCTGGGGTTGGAGGTGTGGGTTGGGGTTTGTGTAGCCATGCAGGAGGGGCTCGGGACAGTCTTTGTGAATTTAGTTAATCTAATTTGAGCTCTGTCCCCCTAAGGCCCTTTTTCTCCCTCATCGCTGCCCCAAACATCAGTCAAAGCTGGGGAAAGTTTCACGTGTCCCTGGTGAAAATAGGCTTTGTTTAGTTTAATCCAATATCCTCATGTAAACTTGAGGGGAATGTAACTTGGACCATCCACTGAAAAAAGTTACAGTATCTCTCCACTAAAATGAAAATCTGATACACATGGTGTCTGAATAATATAAGATGACATTTCTGAGACTTTACTACTAAGGTCATGCTGAACATACAACATAAATTCAGGATACCAAAGTCAGTGTTAAGTGTGGCTTTGTATGAAAGCTAATCAATACGTTTGTATGGACAAAAAACAACCGCTGATTAAGGGTAAGTTTGATGAGGATAATCAATCCTCATAAATAACTGTGTAAACCCATATGACTTAATAAAATTTGTCAAAGCACAACTTAAAATGTAGGCCATATGCAGAGGTGTTTTGGCTGCTTATAGAATGTAAATGAACCACTTAGGAGCTTTTCTTTGGAATTCAACACCTCTGATTAACTCATTGTAATGCTGTCAGATATCAAATAGGTCCTAACTCATTAGGTTCTGCCTTTGATGTTGCTGCTGAATATCATCAGGGTCTTGTAATCCTTTCTTAATGGCTCAGTGGGTAGGACAGTGGTTCAACGAAATGATTAATGTGACAGCTTTTCTCACCTAATGTTCCCAATGTATTGCATGAATGGTTTGAGAATTGGTTGATTTGTTTAGGAAATACAACAGTAATTATGTTAATGCTGAAAGACTGATAGCAAATGGTAGATGTTTGCTTTATCAATATGCCCCAACATCCAGCTGTAGAGACGCACTCCCTCTTATCTCCACTCCTTTTCCTCTTCTTACTCCCTATAGCTTGCTCTTTCCTTAGCTTTGTAATTTTAGTGTGTTCCCCTCTGCCCTCCCTTTTAACTTAAGGCAATAGGTGGTGAAGGGCAGGAATGCAGCCGTGGGACTGTAAGGATTTATCACACTAAGGTGTGAGGGCTGCTGCCTGTGCTTCTGTGCCTCCAGATGTAACAGTTGAGTGCCAACAGCATTCCCACCATGAAGCCAATACAGAATTTTATTGCTTCTTAAGTTTGATACTTTAGACCACATACTCTGTGGCTGCAGGGTGAATGGTGGGAGAAAAGCGGTCAGGTACAGAGGGTTGAGAAAAGAATGTATCAGCATCTGTGTGTAGGTAAATTTTCCATCTAGGATTTGTGAGATTTATTCAGTAACCCTCCCAGCAAGGTGACATGAAGCAAAATAGCTAATCTCCATCTTTATATTTTCTGTCTACTTAAACAAGGACTCTCTCTCTCTCTCTCTCTCTCCCTCTCCCTCTCTCTCCCCTCTCCCTCCCCCCCTCCCTCCCTCCCTCTCCCTCCCTCTCTCTCCCTCCCTCTCACTGTCTCCCCTCCCATTCCTCCTCTTTCCACTCCTCTCACTCTCCCTGTCCCTACCTCCTACTCTGCCTCTCAGGTTACGATGACTGGGGGTTTTCTTGCTTCTATCTCGTAGTGTGTGTGTGTGTGTGTGTGTGTGTGTGTGTGAGTGAGTGAGTATGAGTGTGTCCCTTTGCACTGAGCTGTGTCCTTGTCCCTGCCTCCTGGCAGCAAGGAGCCACCCAGCAGACGGGTTGTGATTGGGCAGGGGAGTGGGGTTCTCGACACAGTGCGGTGCTGACTGCTCTGGGACGTGTTTCAACAGATGGTCGAGGTTAGAGAGTGTCATCACATAGAAGAGAGGATTAGAAGAGAGAGGTTGTCTTCCAGGAGCCGTGTGGTCCCCCTACTCTTCAACCCCGAAATCTCTGCGCAAGACGTAAGCCCCTCTATGAACAGAGGGAGACCTGGTAAAGAACTGCAAGGAGAAAATCTGAGAGGAATCCTAGCCTTGCCTCTCATTCGGCCGGCACTCTGCTCTCCTGCCTTCCAGGTACTTAACAACTTTCTAACTCTCTGTTCCTTCTCTTGTTTTTTAACTTTCTTTGCAGTGTCAGTGTCAGTTAGTTTATTTAGTGAGCACTATGTTTCTGATGCAGCTTGCAGTCTGTAGTCAGGGAGTGAGGACTGGCATTAGTAGTGGTGAGCTGTTCTGTTGCTGCAGTGAATCAATGCTGTACAGCAGCTCTGTATGTGCGCAGGACCTCATACTTTTCCCCCTGAATGACAGGAATTCCCTCCATCACAAATTCTTCTGTCTCAAAGGATTAGAAGGCAGCACATTCCATTAACGCAGTTTTCCCACTTATCTAATTTAATTTCTGGTTTTCTGAATTTAATACATCTGAAAGTCAGAGGCACCAATTTAAGAAAAACTTGCTGTCTTTAAAAATCTTGGCTACATAATGAACTATGCCATTTGGGAAATCCTATAATTTAGGGCAAGGCTTATTTATTTTATTTTTTTTTTTAAGTCTTGAATGGATAAGTTTCTTATTTTATCCATAAACTTCAATTAAGTAATGGTTATAATAATAGCTTTCTTCTTAACTTTGTCAGTTCCTTTAATAGGACTATTTTTCAACCTTTCAAACTCCGATTTGACATTTAACATTCCCTCACTTCGGACCAGATAAGTTTTTCATAAATCTTATTCAGAGTGCACTTCTGGCAGATCATGTCAGTATACACTAAATGGATGAGCTGCTGAAGAGTGCTTTCCGGACAAACTGTCAAAGCTAAGCAGAAAGGCAGAGACTCAGGGAATGTACACCTTACTTTAGCTATTTAACTCGAGTCAAGTGAGAAGGGAAACTTGCCAATGGAGTGGGAATATGATGTATCGTATTTATACCTAGCTTGAGGCACTGCGTGTGTGTGTGTGTGTCTCTGTGTCTGTACGTGTATGTACAAGGTGTTTGCAAATGGAGATTGTACAGCTGTGAAAGACTGTGTGAACAGCAGCCGCCTTAAAAGAGAGGAGGTTTTATGGGTGAAAGCTGCTGTTGTGTGACTTTGTGTTTACCTTGGTAAACCAGTCGTAGCCTCACTTCCTGCTTGTTACTTGAAGCATTTGTGATGTGATGACTACTGCTTTAACATTGGTGGAAATGTTCATACCAAGTTGATGTGCAAAAGCAGATCGATCAGGGAAAAAGTTGGAAGGTAAGTTTCAGGTACTTTTATTTCAGTTCTGGCATAATTTGAGCCATTTTAAAAAGTTTAGTCCCATTTAGACTTCATTATTTCTTTTAATGTATAAATCTAAATGCTGCTAAATGCTTTGAAATTTGCTTCTATAAGATTAATATTTGCTGCAGGTATGCTTGAAAGAAGCAGAATGTGACTATACCTGTAAAAACTTTCAGAATAAAGTCTGTGAACTTTCTCTGCCTCTGTCTGGTAAATACTGTAATCTGGAAGAAAGCAACTCAATTTTCCAAAAATGAAAAAATATTCCTTTTAGCAGCTGCAATGATTGTAAGGTGTAACAGACTGGAATAAATGTCATTCCTCTTAAGAGTGTTTCCTTACTGGATGGGGAGGCTAATGGAAAGATAGAGAATGCAAAAATTATTAATGTATTGATGAGATTGATCCATAAATCCACCCTTCACTTCATTTTCACCCAGAAGCGTTTCAATCGATTTTCTGATCTCCCTTTCCAGAGCCAAAGCGGCTTTGCAGCTTTTTAAAAATGTGGCACTGACTGCCAGTTCAGAAGAGAGGGGAGATCCTTTAAACAGTTTAGTTCACTGTGCTACAAACAAGAGCATAAGCAGCTGCTGCAAATAATTAGGTTCTGGGGGGTTGGCGCTTGCCAAGACAAACGTTGTTCCAGTAGCAGTGCTGCCATCCTTTGAATCTCTTCTGTGTGTGTGTGTGTGTGTGCTTGCAGGCTTGCATATGTGTGTGAGAAAACAAGTTAAGTAGGTTATTCTTCTGATGAGTGTGGTGAGTGAGTGAAGTGTATAAAGAAGAGGTAGTATCTGTGGTTTCTACTATTTGTGCAAATGGGAACTGAAGTGGGTGTGCATATGTGTGTCTGAGTGTCTGTCCCTGTACTGTAGTGAATCAGGCACTACCCAGACATCCTGCATGACTTCATATGTACCGACATATAAAGTTGCAAGGCATTTAGGAATGACACGCTAATTGGTACAGGAAATGAAAAAGACCCTAAATATGTACTCATAATAGTGATATTTATAATAGATCATTCACAACAACTGCACTTTGCAAGATTCAAAGATGTAGGAGCAGTAAAGTTTGAGGACAGTCTCCTGCATGTATTTTAACCTAAAGTCCTTTATTTTCATTAACCTGGAGGAGTTTTGACATGATTCTGACAACTCCACAAATCAACATCATAATTGTATCTGAGTCAGTTATCAAGCTGCATTTACCTTTCAGTTTGACTCTACTGGGACAGAAGTTACATATGAGTGCTATCAAAAAAGTGTTGTCTTTGCAGTATAATTGAAAACCCTGCCGTAGGCTTCTGTAACAATATAAAGATACTTGTTGCTTACTACAGGAATTGAGATCGTGTTGAAATGGCGAAAACTGGATCTAGAGCATTAACCAGACAGCTCAGAACTTCTGATCACTGTGGATTTCATCAGTAAATGTGTACTCTCAGTAAAATTCTACATTTTTGCAGTGACCGACTCGTCTTTATGGAAAATGCTCTATATCACTATAGTTTGTGTGCGTTCTCTTGTGTGCAAGCATGTTAAGAAAAGATTTCCTAAACCATCCTCTTCTTTGGCACTTGTTTATCTCTTCAACTTAATGATAGTGTTCCACATACAAGCCTGATTGCATAGTAGCAGAAGAGTAGATTGCACAGTTCTATCACTGCAAGTGGCCAGTATTTGAACAGTGAGCATTTGGCATGCTTTTATTTATGTGGGTGCATGAAAGGCTATCTTTAGATGAGTCAGCCACTTTCTTTGAGTTCCTTTGTTTTCCTTACTGATCAAACAAGTCCATGAAGTTTCAATATACACAGTCATACAGGCCTTAACTATGAAGTTCTTTTGACTTGTGAGGACATATTGCCAGGTAATTCTGCAGCACACATCTGGCTGAACACTGCCACACACATCTTGGTTCTATTTTGGGGCATTTGGGCATTCACAATAGCACCCCCATGTGTTGATTCAGTCTCTCATTTGAGCAGTAAAGGTTGGGGCATGCAAATAATACATTCAGCTCATCACTGCAAGAATGCCTGACGTGTCCGATTCTGGCATTTATTTCCTTAGTCTAGAGTCTCTACCTGATGATTAGCTTGAAAAGTTTAAAGATCATTCATTTTCAACTGCTTGTCTGTTAGGGTCTCGGGGGTTGCTGAAGATATACTTAATACATAACATAACTGAGCCTTTACTATGTAACATCAGAATGAAGGGAGTGAGAGATGTGGCGAAAACTGCACACAATGAATAAAGCCTGAGTAAGAGAAAGAGGATGTTTTCTGTGAAGTGCAAAGCAGCTTTTGTTCAAAAGTCACTACACACAGATGCAGTATGGACTGAAGTGGGAGAAAGCGAAAAGCTTGGTTAAAAGAGACAACAGAAGGGGAAGTGGAAGAGGGATAAAGTAGAAGAGGCCAAGATAAGAGAAAAGGGGGTGTGAACATGTGATAAACAGGAGAGGGAAGCAACAGTTTAAAGTGGAAGGAAAACGAGGAAAGTGATCTTGTCGTGATCAGAGGTTTGATCTTGTGCACAAGTTGTTAGCTGTCACCCACACGTGTGCACATTTGAAACACATGAACATAAACATAATCTTGTGGCACAGCCATGTACAAAAGAGAAACAGAAAAACGTGTACATACACACGCATCCACAAGCTTACCCCCTCCATCCTCCACCCCCCAGAGAGCTGCACTGTCCCTGCTTTGTCATCTCTCTTGTCCAATAATCCCCTCCCCAGGGAGAAGCAATCTGTTTTAGATTTGAAAGAGAAAGGGCTCTGCCTGTATCACGTACAATTAAGCAGCCGTCAGAATGCGTTGGCGTAAGTTTGGAGGGAGAAGTGCTGCCACTGGGGGGTTGTCCCTTTCATCCACCGCCTTTCCAGAATGGAGATAATGGGGTGGGAGGGTAGGAGGGATGGGATGGATGGAGAGGGGGCAGAAGGAATGAATACGTTTCCTCACCCCTCCATCCCGCTCCGCAGCTCGACTAATAGAAGCCAGCATGCGTTTGTTTCAGCTCTTCTGCTCCCTTTCTTTCCTTCTCTCCTGGAGTGGGCAAACACATTCAGCCTCTGCCAGCACTCCCCTCATCTGCCCATGTGCATCTGTGTGTGTGTGTGTAGATGTATGTGTGTGTTTATGTATGTGTGCATGCATGCATGCATGCATTCACAAGTGATTACTTATATGTGTGGACTTGGCCATGTGCTCCTGGTAGCCTCTGGTCCTGTTTGCCCTTGCTCAAACAGCCCAACTTTGCCATTTGTGCGCTGGATCTTTGAACAGTTGTGGAATTAAAGCTTGAGTAAATTTATTTACGCTGACAAGGTCCAGTGTTGCATGACGTGCATTATCTTCGCTTTGCTGTCCTTGAATTGCCCACAGCAAGTTAAGCCGAGTTTGCTTGGTGTCTCTTGAACATGGGATGAGGAATTGACTGCATTCCTTCAACCTTGGCTTGAGTGTAAAAGAATGGAAGCACTTGGAAGGGTGAGCTTCCAGTTTAATGCTGTTTTAAACTAGATAGTATTCCAGGAGATATGGTATTTTAGGTATTTTACAATGCACTATTTACCAGGCAGGATAAAGTCAATGAAATGACAAATGATGTTACTGCATGCTTTGGAAAGCCTCACACTGAGCCAGAGGCAATGGAAAGGGGAGCTCCCTTGTGTACAAATTACAGGTTACGTGTCTGTCTGTGTTCAAGTCTGACTGATTCTTACTCTGACTCTTTGACTAAATGACTATGGCACACACACGGAGTGTACGATATCCAAATACACACACATATGTTGCCACAGGCATGGGGAGTGCTGAACAGGCACAGGTGCAATCAGGCGAATGCGTTTTTATGAGTGGTATCATGTTGGTGTGTCACACTTTGTTTATGGTGTCCAGGGTCACGCAGGAAGGTTCCCATGGTCTATGTTTGTCTATGGTACCCAGAGAATATGTCCACACATGCTCCACATTTTAGGGGTGTCTAGTTTCATGTGCCAGCAGCAGCACCACACTTAACTGAGGTTTGCTGACTGAGCTGCTTACATCTTTCTTTTAGCAATCCACTTTTCCTTCTTTTCAATGATGGCCTCTTGGAATAGAGTTGGTTTCTTCCTATAGATATAAATTTGTGAAAACTCAGTTAAATGTTGCATGTTTAGTGACATTTCATTTCCTTGCATCATTAGTGAGTGGATTTAGTTTATAGATCAGTAGGTAATACTGTTACTTATAATAAACTAAAGAATCTTTTCAGGTTAATGAGTGGCTAAAAGCAATAAAAACAGTCCTTCAATCTGACTATCAAAAACATCTTTACAACATTATCAGAAATCTGAATAACCTATTTATCACAACAATCTAAATTCATAATTGGGGACATATTAATTACACAGTTTATTCCTTTAGTTGGCATATAAAAATCCTTGATCAAAAAGGTTCTTAACTTAGTTTTTGTCAGGTTTAATATTGAATGAACTAGAGCTCAGTTTGTTAAACGTTTGTCTTGATAAATCTAGTTTAACACCTTTTCTCTTAATTTGTAATCTATGCACATAGAGAAAAACCTGTTCGTTCCAACAGCTCACACAACTCTTTGTTTTCCTTTGATAATGTTCAAATTATACAACAGAAGGAATTCAAGTCACACTTCTCAAGTCAGCAGTCATTGAACTTTGCAGGGCGCTCTCATTCTCTCTCTCCCTTTCTCTTTTTCTGTACCACCAAGCTGATGATTTCATGGAAAAGAAGTCAATCTCTTTATTCTTGACAATTACCTCAGTGGAAACCCATTGAAGTAATTTGCCATAGCTCTCTTTTGTGGTAAAAGGAATAATTTATCTGGGGTATATTTGACGCGTCAAAGAGACAAGAAAGCCACCCGTGAGTGAGCAGTACATTATGCTCTTTCTTGCTTTGAATTTCTTGCAGATCTAGCAGCCTGATAGACTGTTTCTGATGGGAGTGTCTGGAAGAATAGAAATGTGCTCTTTTTTTATTCATATAGGGTTGGCTATCACTAATAGTTTCCATTCATGCCTTAAAATAGATTTGTATAACTTCGACTGAATATGTTCTGCTTGTGATTCCATATTTTCATATCACACTCTAAATCAGTGGTTTCCCCTTTGCTCAGAGCGCCTCCCCTCCTTTTTGCTCTCTCACCTTTGTCCTCACCCTCTTAAATGGTAGTGCGCTTTTGAACTTGTAAAATTGAACCTTGCTTAAAAAGCAAGTCTTCTGGAGGAACGGTACACACCTTAGACAAAATACAAGAAAAAATGACAGCTTTTGTGTTTTCAGAGCCCAGACAGAATGACAGTAAGTATATGTGAGTGATACTACTGACACTAAACCACATTAGTCACTGACACCAGTGTTAACCTTTCTCTTAGATATACAGAGCTCAACAGAAGGTACCTATTGTTCACACTAGGAACATTTAAATACACATCACCTTCAGGACAGGAACACACATGCACACACCCATATGCAAATATATAAAGCCAGCTTTGCCCATTTCTGAAATGACTTTGTGTGGTGTTTCTTAATCATGTCCCTCTTTGAGTGCTCAAAAGCCCTTCATGATTGCCAACAGACCACCTGGTGGCCTACAAACCATTCCCACTTTGATGTAAATTGGAACAGGATTAGTTTAATTATACATTAAGTTGCATCCATAATATTGATGGGGTGGTCTGGCAGCCTTGGCACTACAAAGGGTCTCTTGCTAGGTCTGGGAAAAAAAAAAACATGTAGGTTTTTGACAAATAGCTGTGAATGCATCTACTCTAGGTTCACATTTCACTGAATTGAGGCCGTTCTTTCTCAATAAAGCCAGAGCGTTGTTCCCTAAACACACTACATACCATTGGATGGGAATCATTTTTAGCTATAGCATCTGATGTTCTGTTGTAGCATGGACGAAGCAAAGATTGTGCATGCAGCTCAAGATATAAAGTGCTTTATCTGTAAATATGTTGAAACAAAGAGCCAGTGATCTCTCTTAACTACCTAGCAATTGGTTTTCTCAGTGGAATTTGGTGATAGAACCTACAGCAATTTAGACATTTTGGTCAAACAAATCAGTGAAGTTAAGAGTCTGAAAACACCAGGGTTTGAGCCCGTTCCCAGTGCGTGGCCACAGCCAAGCGAGTGCAGTGGGACAGAGCTCTCCTTCAGCGAGCGCAGTGTGGCAGACGGGTGGGTCTTGGTGGATACAATGTGCTGCCCTTGGCCTGTCGGGGACAGCGGTCCCTGACACAGGCCCTCCTCAGTGTAAAAGGCTCTCGTCAGTCCTCATGGCAGCAGACCAGCCGAATTCCCTTGGATTACAGAAATATTTGGACAAACCTCAGTATTAATCTAAAACCTTGCCATAATAATTCTTTCCCCACTGAAATGGAGAGCAGTCCGTTTTCAGCGTGGTCTGAAGCAATAGAGACCTAATGCTGTTGCTCTTTATCTCTTTTGAATTATTTCTCAGGTCATCTTGCCAGTTTTAATGCACTATATATCTGCAATTATAATTTCATGCTCTCCACAATTTCTTTCAGCAGACATTTAAGTTGAAATAAAGCTGTGGAGTTATGATTGTGTAGTTCTACCAAAAGGCTTTCATTGTTTTTGCTAGTCATGCAGGCTTTAGTCACAGCATTCAAAGTATTCCATCAGACTTAAAATCCCCACTCATTGAAATTATTCAGGACTGGGCAAAGAGAATGGGGAGAAATGAAAGGGGATTTGAGGTGCTTTGAAATGGCTATTGTCTTTAATCGCAGGGACCTTTATGAATGAGTGATTTACTTTAAGTGAGCGTGGCATCTGGTTTGGGTTTGACTTGCATCTTGTTTTGGGAAAGTGAACCCCCTAACCCCCAGATGCAGCATGTTAGCATGAACAAGATTCAAAGTCCAGGGTACATGCACATTATTGGACAAATACATTTACAGAGGAATTTTCTGATGTGTCTCCTTAGTGTGTCTGCTGTTTTGCCATAGCACCTTGTAAATGTACAAATCACTAAGTCGACTACTTATTGAACAGAAACAAAGAAATATTCTGGGTTTCTTTGGCCCACAATAAAATACATATACAGGCCAATCACAAGCAGACTTTTACAAGACTTTTGTTACCTTTATACCTCCATACTGAACCCCCTCCATTCAATGTTTTCCTCCTTCAGAGGTTCTCCTCTTAACCCCTGTGTGTGGGTAGCCTCAGGTTGCTGAGGTTAGGTTAAACAAGCCACCATCAAAGCCATATTACCACTCGGGTCAGAGGAGGGTCAGGGTGCAGCAGGGTGTGTGGTTTGAGGCCCTAACTGGAGGGCACAACTGCCAGCCAGCCAAATAGTACTGTCCTGAATGGTTACACAAGCAGCAAATCTATTATGTTCAGCTTTACTCGGTGCACAAAGCACAGCTGTCTGCGTAGCCATACCAAATCACTGAGCAATGCTTCTTGTGCCAAAGGAGTGCAAGTGAAAGAGCTGTTTTCTGCAAGTCTGCAAGTAGAAAAAAAAAAACCTTTACTATCATTAAAGTAGAGATTAGTGTGGTGTTTAGGCGTGCTAAAAGTCCCTACTGTTGATGTTCATTAATCTGAAAATTACACATCTTTTATGTATCTGGCAGCTGTGTGACTGAAAACTTCATAGTAGCCTTTTTGTTGTAGTCCTTTGAACCCCTGGGCATTTTACGTTCCTCCGATCTATCCCAATATTCCTCCCCCAGCTGAACCATGATGAGTACAGTAAAGGCTCATTTAAAGGGTCATTAGTGCTAATCCTCCAAAACAATGAGGAAGGAGAAACAATGCACTCCCTAGTCCTCTAATTCTGGCCAGGAATAAAGACCTCTTGTCTGCTCCGCAGATGTGTAGAAGAAGCCTGTTCTACTTATATCACGCTAGATGACATAAATAAATGAGTCATTCAAAATTAAGTGTTTATGAAAATGGCATGTAGCATTACTCTCAGAGAGAATTATCAAGGGCTTTATGAAATTGGCAACATAAATTGACATCCAGATCCTGGACGAAAATAAGAAACAGTCAATAACTGGAGAAACAGTCAATATTCAGAAGCCAAGTACATAATAACTTTCAGGTTTCAGCATATTAAATATTATAATAATATATTTGTGTATTTACAGTGTATTAGTTGTTAGTTTTGAATATTCTGTCATGTTTAGAGCTGGATATACTGGGGACCCTCCCTGGTGTCTCTTATGCTGAAGTGTGCCTGAAGGCAAGAACTCCAGATAACACTTAGTGAACTGTGTGTACAAAACAAAGCACTCAGACGTAAATGTGTTTCAACACACTGATCTAATTCAGTTAATCGTGATAACAAACTATGATTAAAGCAGTATTTATTCTGGCCGATATAGATAATTAAACTACATTACAACTTTCAAATCTGGAACAAATACAATTTTTAATATACTAATGAATATAATATACTGCTTTTTTCTTAGTTTTCTTTCTTGTGAACAGAAAACTCACTATGTGCCATAGGTCTTCATATAGCCAACCAGCAGCCCTCTCTGGCAGATACAAAGCTCCTAGAGATCTTTGTGCTCATAATTGAACTTCAGATGACCTAGTGAGGAAAGTGGATCAGGTTAAATTAAGTTAAGATAAGAAGTAGCTTAGAGGACAGTGGGAGTTCTCACAGCTGTGTCATTTTGCCTGCCCAAGTTCACTGGCCATGATGTGTGGAACTTAATGAACCCCACTGTTGCAGTCACTTCAGACAGTGTAGCTATTGATACCACAACAGCAAAGCACATCAGCACCAGAAACTTGGTGTCAGATTCCACAATGAACCTACTTGTCTGTTTTCTCACTTTTCCAAGTTGCCTGAAGAGCTAATTCCTGGGTCCCATTGGCATGTAGTAATCAATTAGAGCTGGTGCTACCATTTCACTATCAGCCTGACCAGCATACAGTTGATTTCAGGTCTACCTCTGCCTGACAGGAATAAAGACTTGATTTTTCTGTAGATATGGGCTCTGTCTATTGTTTCTGGGAAGAGTTCCCATTTATGTAGAAGGACTTGGCACCTTTTAGCAGGATAATGTGTTTTTCTGGGAGAACGACTTGTTGTGTGTCTTATGACTTGTCATCATATGTTTGTACAGTACTTTGTGTTGTGTGTGTAATTCACTGTGAGGTTCTATGCACTCCGCCACCCTGTGCTGGGGGGGTGTTTGTCCAACCGGCGCCAATGTTTGCAAAGGGCTGTCACGATGACTGGAGTAGAGTGGCTGGCCCAAACACTGCTCGTCTGAAATGCAGGACAGACCAAAGTGCTCTTAAAGCTCTGTCTGAAGCGCTGCTTATCACGGGCAGCATCTAGCCAAGCAGAACAGATAAATGTCAAGCAAGGCCAAGAACATGACTTTCCTCATCTTCACACAAAGTGATTGATATGAAGACATCTATTCATGGAGCGATGAAAGTTGAAATACTTGCACCCTTATTTAGGTTAATGTGTAATTTTTGCCAGTTTGTAGTGGCCCTTTGTGGAAATAAAAGTACCAGAGGAGGGGGAAGACACGGCGCTCAGTGGGGTTTAACCAGCCTCAGGTGTAATAGACCTGCCCCTTGCTTGCAGCTCATTAACTCAGAATACTGAGCAGTATGGTGCCACTTACTGAGGTTTGCTGCCCATAAGGCACGTTCACAGGCAGTGATGGAGCACTCATGATTACAGTGCGATGGTTCATGTCATAGCCACAAACCATATAACCACATGCATTATTGTTGCAGAGGGTTAACAGCTAATTTAATACTCTTTTTGTAGTTTCGAGTTTACCTGTGACCACAGTCTTTTATGATGGATTTCTAGTCAATTTGTTTTAAACAAATGTGACATCTCTTGATGACACCATGAAGTCCAAACATCTGCAGTTTTCTGAACCTGGAGTGAGTTTTTGCTGAAGTTGAATTTAACATTGGGCACTGGCATCTAGGCAGAATGGCGATTGGTTAGCGCTGTTGCTCCACAATAAGAACATTGTGGGTTCGGTTCTCGGGCCTGGGGGGTTTCTGTGTGAAGCTTGCATGGTTTCCCCATGCTTGCGTTGGTTTCCTCTGGGTACTCCGGTTTACTCCCACCGTCCAAAGACATGTTTGGGGAATTGGTGACTCTAAATTATCCATAGGTCTGAGTGTGAGTGGTAGTTTGTCTCTGTCTGACTCTGTATGTTGTTCCCTGCGAAGGACTGGCGACCTGTCCAGGGTGTAGCCCGCCCTTACCCAAAGTGAGTTGGGATTGGTTCCATCACCCCACTGCAACCCAGACACGGAAAGGCGGTAGAATATGAATGAATGAATCACTGGTATCTAGGACTTTCACTGTCAGCTATGACATTGTCAGTGAGCAAGAGTCTCCAAAGTGCTGTAATGACTCTGTGGTAATCTGTGATTGGCAACAGTGGCGCTAGGGTTAATGTAGCGGAACCCTCTCTCCGCCTCCCGTGCCCCCTAACCCCAAAACCCCGCCCCCCTAGTGTGGTCCCATCCTCCCCACCAGCCCTCTGTCACGCTTGACTCACCAAGGGGTGACTTTTGAGTGACAGGTGGAAGGTCGATTGTGATTGGCTTAGACAGCATAGCCGCTGTGAGTGTTTGAGTGCAGACAGCCAATGACAGTCTCAGCACACTTAGCTAGACAACAGCTCTCTAGTAGAAATGGAGAGTTTCCATGTGAGTGTTATCTGACATAGAAGGATATTGAAAAACATTAAAAGCCCCAGGATATTGTGAGAAAAGCCCAAATAAAATGAGATTCATGGGATTCTCTGAGGTGAGATGTCTTTCTCGATCTTCACTGCAGTTTTGCTGTTAAAATGTTATTTAGGCTGCCAGAATGTCATTGTTGTTTTTGTTGGGTTTTTTTGTTTGTTTGTTTTGTTTTGTGTGTTGTTGTTGTTGTTTTTTTTTGCCAATTCTTCTCGGGAGAGGAGAGAGGACTAATGAGGTTTCAGTTAGCACGCAACATGTGTTCAAAGTGTTGGGTAAATTTAACTTGGTGGGCTTGAGGGCTGAAGCATAAAAGAATGTTTTCTGCCATAAACTGTTGTGTTTGAGTGGGATTTGTGACCAGATGCACACAATTAATCTAAAGCAAATAGGCTGAAATCTCCCTTGAAGGATTCAAGGCTATTCTTTTTGAGAGAATAACACATATCTCTGTTCTACTGCTTAAAAATTACCTACTTTATTGTTCTTCTCCCCCATGTTCCTGCCTGTAATTTCTCAATGTGTTTGCTCTTTCTGTCGCCCACAGTCAACAACGGCTGCAAGAGCTGCCTGGGTGTGAGTGAGTGACCTGGCTGGACCTCTTCTCTAATCCCTCCATCTTCCTTTCCCATCTCCTTCCATCTCAGACATCATGCTGATTCAGTGGCTGGCCTGGTTGGCCCTGCTGTCCCTGGACTGGGTTCCAGGCAGCTGGGCCTTCACAACTACCAGGGCTCAGGGCCTGAGGGGCCGCATTCAAAGAGACCGCAGAAACATTCGGCCCAACATCATCTTAATCATGACCGATGACCAGGATGTTGAGTTGGGTAAGACTGGTCTACCTGAATTTAAATGGAGCCTTTTTACTTTTACATATAGGTTTTATATTTTATTATTCTTTGTGATACTTTTTTTCTCTCAATGCTGCAGTCTTGATTAAGTTCTTTGTCCTTGTGGATATTTGCATCAGGATGTCCTCCACACATAAAATATTTAATAGAGGCACTTAGGCAGAGCTGAATGGCCATCTGGCCTATTAGTTTACCACTTAGAGAGTTCAGTAAGAAAAAGGTCAAGTAATGGAAATAGATTGTGTAGTATTCAATCATGTAAAAATGCATAAAATACTCATTGTAACTGTTTCACTCAGGACTAATCTTCATACCTAACTCTCCAGGTTCTCTCCAGGTGATGAATAAAACCCGTAAAATCATGGAAGACGGAGGCACTTCTTTCACCAATGCCTTTGTCACCACACCCATGTGCTGCCCGTCACGATCATCAATGTTGACGGGGAAGTACGTCCACAACCACAACACCTACACCAATAATGAGAATTGCTCCTCCCCTTCATGGCAAGCTCAGCACGAGCCCCGTTCATTTGCTGTTTACCTCAACAACACTGGCTACAGGACAGGTTGGTGAATGGCAACAAAGGCCTTCTCTATACATTCAACAACTAAATGTTGTCCTGATAGTGTGTCCCATTATTGTTATTCTTGTTTAACAGTAGCACTTTCAGGGGATGATGTTCACATGTATTGGGCAACATTTCATGATAGCCAAGATACTGTCAGTCACTACCAGCTCCAATGCCGTCCTGCCCATTTTATTTTCACATCAGTAAGCTAGACTCCACCACCCTGCCTGCGTGCCTGCTTGTCTGCTGTGAGTAATGCAAACACGGCATGTGTGCCAGGTTGCTGTACTGTCTCTTCAGACAGTAACTGTGAGTGATGGGTAGGCGTTGGACTGGGTAGCTCAGTGGGGTCCTGTGGGCTGCAGTGTGGCCTGTGGTTTTTGAGCTGATGCGTTAGTCTGCAATTAGCCCTCTCTGGGATAGACTGGCTTCCTGCCCAGCCTATCCGAGAATCCAGTGCAGTGAAGCCAGGGGAAAAGAGGCGATGCAGAAACGTTGTGCGTCAAGTACAAGTACACAGATGAAGTCCCACAGACATACAATATTAAGATTTTCACAGGAAAAAGAAAACAAAGCAATAATGTACTGGTGGCTTAAAACTTTCATTAAAAGTTATGTCAGTATACTAAATGTATGTCTCCTTTCTGTCCTCTCTTCTGTAGCCTTTTTTGGCAAGTACCTCAATGAGTACAATGGCAGCTACATCCCACCTGGGTGGCGTGAATGGGTCGGATTGATCAAAAATTCTCGCTTCTATAATTACACTGTCTGCCGGAATGGTTACAAGGAGAAGCATGGTGCCGATTATGCCAAGGTAGGTTATCTCATAATTTCTAACAAGGGACCATTAACTCAATTACTCATTTGTTTTCCTTTATGACCCAATATTAAGACTTTTCCTGACAAATTGCAGGTTCGACTCATATTTTCAGTGAAACACTTATCATGGTGTTGTGATCCAGGCTGGAAGGAATTTTCCTTCAACAATTAGAGGGAATGAGTTCAGATGATGTGACTTGATGTGGCATCTCCTCTTTCTGCAGCATCCCTTTATTATGACGCACCTTACCTCAGCATTTAGACCCAGTAAAACTGAAGCATCTTTATGAGAAGCCAGTGGTAAATGCCACCTTGTTTTTGTCTCCCCTGTCTGTCTGCCCAATTCACCCACCTCCACCCCCACTTTGAAGTGTTACAGAATGACTTTGTGCCGTAATACCACAGTAAAAAAGGTGGAGAAATTTAACTCAACCACTGTCAGACTGCGGGGATGAACACTGTGGTTATACTGTCTTTTTGTGGCTCTGCTAGGCATTGGTCATCAATCTTCCCTAGTTTTTTTTTTTTTTTTTTTATAAGAGCTGTCAGCTTGTTTTTGCAGCTCCATGCCAATATCACTCCAGGTAGCATAGTCCACAGGACATGAGGAATCCATGAGGAGGGTTTATAGTTTGGATATGTGTCAAGTTTCAAGATGGCCTGCCTGAAAGATGGCTAAACAAATGTTTGGATCTGTTATTACTCTGCCAACTTGGACTGAGGTGTAACCCACAAGTTGAGGCAAAGGTGTTTACATGACATGGCTTGGTCAGCAGATTGTGGTTTGAAACCAAATGGATGCATTATTTGCTATTTATTGCCAAAACCCATCAACCTGCTACCTCGAGGTCAACCACAGCTCCTCGTTTTAGATTCACACAGCGCGAGAGGGTCATGGTATTCCACACAGACTGTAGCTGGCTACACCATTCATTGTGTTTAGATGAGGCAAACCTAGTGATTTCATCCAATTAGATCCCATTTGATTTTCCATCTGCAGAAGGATGAGTTCATTGAGGCTAAGGCCTTTGTTAAAGCACTTTTGTGTGAGGTTTAATTTGAGGTTATAATCCACACACTTTTTCCTTCAAATTACATGGTAAAAGAAAACTTTCATAGAAGACACAAAGGAGTCTGCATTGTGAGCCAGGTGTAGTGCATCTCTGAGGATCATAAAGCATGTTAACATTAAAAATGTTAAATTCAAAGCCGCAATCCCCTGCAATCCCCCTGCAGCACTCAAAGGTAACCCACATATTTTTAATAAAAACTTTAATTTCACATGCTAAATTTAATTGGATGAATGTCAACCATGTGTAAATGAGCTTGAATTATCTGACTGCCACTTAGCACTAATCATCCCAAAGCGTTCCTGGGAAAAGTGATACTCTTCACCTCTGACCATTTTATAGGTCCTGGCCAAGCATTCCCCATGACATTGTCACTTCCTTCTGACCTGCCAGAGCCCTTAGCAGCAGTGGCTCATATTTTGGAGAGCTGGCAACAAGAAGAAAACAAGTATGGCAATGCTTTGCCTTGTGCATGCAATCACCAGCCTCCGTGGGCATGTGCAGCTGCCAGGCCATTAAAGCTGGCCTGGCTATAAAGCCTATTAATAGAGACAGGATGAATCAGCCAAACCCACTTCTGACATTTCAGGGAAATCACCCTTTACCCTTTCATTCTCAACCTGGCACTCCCTTCCGCATGTTGAATGCCTGGCAATGAAAGTGGCATACCAAAACTGCAGGTAGAATGAATAATCTGCTGCTGGAAACTTGGCAGATATAATGGTCATTTTGGTTCAGCGCGTGAGCCATCGTATCTCCAAAAGAAAAAAAAAAAAACTGACTACAGAGGAATAAAGGTTTTGAGAAAGTGTCATGCCTATGGATTATTTGATATGACAATTTCACATTTTCTGAGTCTAAGCTCTTAAAAGTAGAGATGTGTTAAAAGAAAAAGGGGCAAAATCAAATGAAGCTAAGTAGGAGCAGAGAATATAGCCTGGGGGGAATTGGATGGTGGGAGCTGTCATAACAACATACCATTTGAGAGCACCAGGCTCCTCTCACAATCAAGTGGTGTCACATTCAATACTGTTGAGATTCATTGATGAGGCAACAGCCCATGTACTGTACACACAGACTCCAGCACACACACTTTGCATTTACACACACACCGGCAGGCTGCCAGCTGTTGACTCGACAGATTGGTGCTGTAGTGTACTCAATGGCCCCAGTTCATATCCCCATTGGCCCCACTCCATGTATTTGAATACGACTGAATGAGGAAAAGCAACATGTCATGGTGATTGGTCTCTGAATTAGTTTTATCAAAGCTTGTGTTGTTTCGCAGTTTTCCCCAGTTCCACCCTCACTTTTAGTCTCCTCTAGATGTGATTTTCGTCCTGTAGCACCTATTAATGATGTTGATTTTTGCCCCTTCTTTCTAGGACTATTTCACAGATCTGATCACCAACGACAGCATCAACTTTTTCCGCATGTCCAAGAAGATATATCCTCACCGTCCTGTGATGATGGTCATCAGTCATGCTGCCCCTCATGGCCCAGAAGACTCAGCACCTCAGTATGCTGAGCTATTTCCAAATGCTTCTCAGCACATGTAAGTTACATTCAGGCTCACATTATTACACCCACTCCATCACAAACACATAAACCTCAGGGTTTCTACATGGCACTAAGGGTAGTCTATATGTAGAGATGATATGCACAGATATTCTGGGAGCTTTCATCTGCTGCTGTGTGGATTTTTCCTTGTTTGCACAGAATTTGAGTTTTTATGATTTGGTGTACCTAACATTTTAACAGTTTGCATGCCCCTCACTCCCCAGTGATGACAGCCCGCTGGGGCCGACAACTTGGCAAGTGTGAAATCAAAATGATTTATCATCCAAGAATAGCTGGGGCACATACCACGTTTAGTGATGGCTTTTTTTTTTTTTTTTTTACAGAGCACCATGTTTAATTCCAAGCCCACATTGGCCTCCCACAAGTCCGATCTTTGACTTGAGGCCGCATTGCAGTAAGCTGGGTTGTTCCATGGCAACATGCCCTCTTGCTAGGCCCTCCAGCAGGCTCCTAGGGTGCACTACTCCACTGGGTGGGGGAGGGATGCTATGAAAGGGGTTCAAGGCTGCTTTCCCAGTGGTCAATGTGTTTCTCCACTTCCTTCCACTCACTTTCTATCCCACTTAACATTCCCCTGTGTCTGTTTGCTCTACCTTTCTGTCCCTCTATCTTTATATCTCTGTTTCTGAGTGCCTTTTATCTCTTGGTCTGTCTCCCAGTGTCTTCTCTCTTTCTCATTCCTGCTCACTCTCCCCAACCCTCCATCTCCTCCTGTGTAATTCATAGACTTCCCGACCCTATCCATATCAATCAGTAGTTTTTCCCTGCGGCTCCTGGGACAAGAAGAATGCATTGTGTGCTTTGGAACACCCTTTGTGACATTATTAATTTATTTTTAGCCTAAGCCTCTGGGTGAAGGGGGCGGAGCTGGGGCCCAGTAGTGACTAAGAGGGTTGCCCTAGTGAGCTTCTGTATGTGCAGTGTGTGGGGAATACGTGCTGTGGTTGCTGCAGTAGCACAGGTGGTTGGCAAGGATGGATGATTGTTTTGCTATTTGTTGACAAAACACATCCATAGAAGATGATGCAGGGATGAAATTATTTTTCCCGTTTATACACATACTTGATCTGTTTTAATTAATTGAAAAGACATGACTTAAATTTTGTTAGGTCAAACATGTTTTATCTTTGCCACAGATGTAATGTACAGCTAATTTTTAATATACAGACTTGGAAAAACACTGCGTGGCAGTCAAGGAGGAGCCGCCTCATAAATCAACTGAGCATCTGTACATTTGACAGCAGCAATAGCAGGGGAGGGTTTGATGCTAATGTCATTAACATTCCTCAATGTCGGTGTTTTTACTGTCTCTTTGATCTAAGCCAAGCTCCTGACTTATTTTAAACACTATAAATATGCTGTGGTTTCTCAGTGGCATTTCTCTGTTTAGTAGGGAGTAAAGAGAAGTCATTCTGGTTGAACTAAACAAGTTGCCTCAGGGAATATCACTAATCCCCATGCAGGATGTGTCGTAAGGTAAGGTAAATTAGGCATTCTAGTGTGCGGCAAGGCCTTGGCTTGTGTAATAGAGGGCTAATACCACAAAACAATGACTTATATGTGACAGGTGGCAGGTGTGACCTCTCCTATTGACTTGCTTCACTTCAGTGACCTCTGCTTTCCTGGTTTCCTTGTGCCTAGGGCCCCATACTTTGGTGGCCCATTGCCCAGAGACTGGTTCCTTTGTGAGGTTTATTAGACCGCCTGGCTAGGTGGGTGAAGAGTTCACTCTTCTCACAGAGCAAGCCTGAGGAATCAAGGGCAGAAGGCAGCTCACCCGATAAGAGCAAAACAGTTCCCATGGCAGTTCTTTATTAAGAAAATCTTGATACTTTTTCCAGCAGTTGATTATACAGGAGTTTAACTTCTTCTTTTATAGTTTGTAGTTTGAACTAAGAATGACTCTCTTCCTGTTGAAGGGAAAATAAAGTTCCATATAATGCGTACTATTTGGATTTTAACTGCAAAATCTTGCTGACCATGAACTTCATACACCAATACTAGTCTAGTCTATATATTCCTTCCTCCTCTACTTTAAAATTAATCCCACAGACAGGTGAACAGTTTCTCTCAGCTTTAACTGGACAAATAAGACTGTTTCACCCTCCTTTTTATTTTATCCTCTTGTTACTCTCCCATTTTAAATGACCATGACTTATTGAATTTTTGGTCCAGAAGTTGTTGCAAACTTGACTTTGGGGCCTATTATTTTCTTAAGCACGTGCCAACCCTCAAATGACTTGTCTGTGCCAAGTGTGCAGTGGAGCAAAGAGACTCTCGTCTCTGTGTGAGAGGAGAGATGGTAAGAGAGAGGTGTGGAAAAATAGGGAAGGTGCTAGCTGCAGACTATAAAGATATTTCCCTTACAAATAGAGCGCCTATTGATGCATGACTGATGCAACAGACAACTGTGGCACCTGCTACTGAGCAGTAGTTTGTGAAAAGTATCAGACTGATGTTTTTTGGCATTGTAAATGAACCCTTGTTACATGCTCCCATAATGCAGGTAAACAGATGTCCATGAAGGTTTTATTTATTTGCATCTATGTACCTTCATTTATATTCCATCAAGCACCTAAATACAGCACTCTTTTTTTTTTTTTTAACGCATTTGTGTCTTCTTGCCTTCCTTTCTGCTCTAATAGCACCCCCAGCTACAACTATGCCCCAAATATGGACAAACACTGGATCATGCAGTACACAGGCCCAATGAGGCCCATCCACATGGAGTTCACCAACTTTCTACACCGCAAAAGGCTGCAGACACTAATGTCCGTAGATGACTCAGTGCAGAAGGTAAATCCTGTCTTTCTTTACTGAAGTGTTGAAATATTCATTTATTTATTTATTTTTTATCTGTTGCTCTGTGCCATGGGGTTTTTTCAAATACTTGTGTATCTGACTTCTCATTGTCACATACTCTTCTCAGGTTTTTGATATGCTAGAGGAAACTGGAGAGCTAGACAACACGTACATTATCTATACAGCGGACCATGGCTACCACATTGGTCAGTTTGGGTTGGTCAAGGGCAAGTCAATGCCTTATGACTTCGACATTCGTGTGCCATTTTTTCTTAGAGGACCCAATGTGGAGCCAGGGGCAGTGTAAGTACAACTTAGTTCCAAAATAATGATTATCAGCCTTTGTCAACATTGTGAAAGGTCAAGAATGTTTTAGACTCTGTAACTTTATGTTCTTTCTCTAAGTTCTTCAAATTCTATCATTATTTGCTCTGGTTACTGACAATTTGTAGTCATTTCTGGAGGATTAAATAAACGTATGTTTATGTACTTTGTCAGAAACCCGCATCTGGTGCTGAACATTGACTTAGCTCCCACAATTCTCCACATTGCTGGGCTGGACACCCCTCCAGACATGGATGGAAAGTCCGTCCTTAAGCTGCTGGAACAGGAAAGGACTGGCAATAGGTCTGTATGGATATGTCATGCCATGCCGTCATGGATATTATGCACAATAATTGCACAGTGTGCATGATATGTGCAACACTTCTGTTCATTGGTTATTATTGAGCAAAATCAAATTTCCATAGCCAAAATGATTGCTTTCACTCCAGCTGTACACAAAGTTGTTTCAGGGCAAAAAAAGAGAGATTTTCCTTGGCTGAAGGACTTTGGCTGTTATTCTTTGAGGTTTATCTTTATGAAGCTTCACATAGATTTTCTTGCAAATGTATTTGTTTCTCCGGCAAATCTTCGGAAGAAGCTTTTTTCCAAAATACACGAGGGATTGTTGTTCTTTACTCGGGGCACTAAAACAGGACAGACTGTTGTATATCTCCATGAACAAGGAAAAGAATCTGTGCCATTTGAAAAATTTTCCAGAGAAACAGGAAAAAATATGATGATCTATTTACTGTTCAAAGAGCAGTGTATCCACATGGGGTTGAGCTTGTAGTGATCAACTTCCATAATGTTGCCCTCATGTGACCGACATACTATAGCTGTCTGTGAGAGCATAGGCCATATGAATTCTATAAACCTTTTACGTTTTGTTTTCCTAGATTCAAGCCCAACCGGAAACCCAAAGTCTGGAGGGACACATTCCTGGTGGAGAGAGGGTAAACTGGAGCTCTTTATTCCCTTTCCTCACCACAGGCACATCCATGTCATTGCAAAGTATTGTGTATTACACAAACCTGACAAAACATTTCAGTGAACCCAACATCTGAGAAGCTCAATGTGTCTTGACTCTTCCAGCAACACAGGCACTTTTCCAACTTATTTGTTATCTGACAGACATTTTCTGACCACAGCCAGCTTGAAAGGCAGTGAAAGAGGCAATGGAAAAGGTTGGAATATTCTAAGTTGTTTGCTAAAGCTATAAGCAACTGGCAAATTATGACAGTTCATGCAAGTGTTATTGACACATGTGTAACTAGTCTTTTTCTCATTTGCAAGAAAAATAAGCAGTCTTTGTCTGAAGGGGCCTTGCATATATTGAGCAAATGATCAGGGTCCTAAACCTGACTTAGCCTGCTGCTCGTGCATTGGCAGAGACAGACCGAAGATACATTTCACTAACATGGGAGAGCTCGGCTAACGCAAAATAAATAAAGACCAGCCAGGCTCAGGATGATATTACCTGAGGAATGGCTGGAAGGCTCACACTCAATTCACTCACAGGACATGTCACCAGCCCTCCCAGTGTGGAATGCAGCAGCCATGCTACAGCCAAATTCTTCACTGTTTCCCCAAGACTGTACTCTGTGTAGTATATGCAATCACATGAAGTGAACGCTCTCACAAAGCCTATAAGTTCGCAATTGAACTTCTCCTCTGTCACCAAATGCAGAAAATGATACCTCCAGTCTGACAGGCTGCTTTTGTTCACTTAACATGTTAAGCTGTGCTAATGCCAGGGGTACACTGACAGAAAACTAGGAGAGAAATAATCCCATCAAACTTGTCTTTTCACAATAAAGATACTCAGACAAAGGAAAGTCTAAAATGAAATGAACAAGAGAGCAAAAAGTCAGTCAGACCAGACTATGCTGCCAGCATCTATAATGGTACTGTATATTATAGTATGTTACATACTACTTTACAGCTGCTGCATTTCCCCACTATCATTTGCTTACAATCCCTATTTTCTTTCAATCGTTATTTTGGCCTTCCCATCTCTTTTCCACTTTTTGGTCATTTACTAGCAACATCTGCAGACTCATATGAACAGCACAAAAGATAAGAGCCAGTTAGCTCTGCTGCAGCACGTGCAGATAAGGCTCCCACTGACACATGCTTGTGTGACAAAGGAGCTTCCTGTTACATGGACTGCAGTGTAAGAAATGAAAAGTGTGACCTTTGACCTATCAGGGCTTCCACCGGCCAATTAATCCACACTGTTTGGAGGGGGTGTCTGCTTGCACTCCTGTCTCTCAGTACAGAGATTAGCCTTCACAGACCTTTCACTTTTTACTCTGACACAAACACAGCAGGAAATACGCTATAGCTAATGTTTTTTTGTGTTCATTGATTTCATATCCTCACATAACAGCACAATATTGCACCTCAGAGCCTTGTGCAACGCAGTCATCAGGGACTGACATCAACAGCAACTGCTCTTTAATGACCCATAGCTAAAGGCTATAGACTGCAGCCAGGTTGGTGTGTGGTCATTGGCTGTTCGGCTTTGGAACGGGCTATGTAGTAATAGACAAGAATCAGACAAGACAACAGCTCCACTCTTGGAGGGGACAGGCTGTTCTTTGCTCCGTTGTCGCCGTCATTCTGTCTGTGGGTCATGAGCAGCCAGTGTTGGCAGCGGGTTGAGAGTACAGCAGGGGATAGTGTGGTTGGCATGGTGTTAGCAAAGGCTGCGCCAGTCCTTGCGGTGGTGGAAGAGTAAAAGGAGGCAGGGAAGTTTAACGTGATGCCAAGCCGAGGTTGAACAGCTTGGAGCTGTGAACTAATGTGAGGCTCCACACAGCTGAGCCCTATGCCCAAATGCTCTTGACGTACACAGATACATAACTTATCCATTCATTGGCTGTGACCATGCGAAGCACACCAGCCAGTAAGAGAAAGTTAACACTAGGAAACAACTTTAAGGTTATTAAAACCTGATTTAAGCTTGCTTTGGTTCAGGAAGACTTTCACCATATCGGTGATTCCCTGAATGAGTCTGTATGTTGGTGACGATGATTTCCTCTTTGTGTCATGCAGAAAAATCCTGAGGAAGAAGGATGATTCAGTGAACACTCAGCACACCAACAGCCTGCCGAAGTACAAGAAGGTCAGAGAGACTTGCCAGCAGGCTGAATTCCAGACGCCCTGTGAACAGCCTGGACAGGTGAAACAAACACACCCACATGCATACAAACTTATTATTGCAAATATTTGTAAACAGATATATGTTCTCCTAATAGATTCAACAAAGAAGGTTGAGTCAGTTCTTTCCTAATAGCAATGCGTACCATTCTAGAGGTGACCTCTGTGTTGCCTTGCGAATTAAACTGCTAGGCTTTAAATGAAACAGTCACTAAGGTACATCACTTGTCCTGAAATTAGACCTTTTTGCACTGTTTGCAGTGCGTTGACAAATTTACTGCACTGCAATGTGACCAAACCATACAAATTTCTGGTAACATTACATGGTAGCCATAGTTTCTGTGGGGCTTATTAATACAACCCAGGTCAATTTCATGATCACATAACTGTGTGTTTGTAGAAATCAGCTATTAAAGACAACAATGTTGAGCTCAGTAGTTTATGGATACAACATTGTCCTCTTTTCATAGCTGTGAGCATTTACAGCACACATGACAATATGTTAATGCATGAGGGATGAGATTTTGTCATGACTGGCATTTCTGGCATGATTTAACACAGGCTCCCAGTGAGCAGCCTTTTAGTCAGTGTAGTCTTTCTTCCACAGCTACAGTGGAAATAGTGAATAAACACAGGAAACAAGTGCTTGATCCCCCTTTTCATTTGATACTGACCTTATTGAAACTCCTCTTCTGTTGTTCACAAACATACAAGAATACTAAATGAAAAGAGTGAATCCACATTTTATCATCTGCATATTTTTATACACTTATGCCAACTTACCTCTTTGTCCCAAACATAAAAAAACTGGGCTTAAACTGAAGCACTGCCCTAAAGTAGCAAAATAGTTCCTTCACTAAGGATGTTAAACCTTCGTTTTGAACCTGATTTCACTTGGAATGAGTTTTGTTTGTGAAAAGCTGTAAAAGTTAATCCCCTTTGATTATGACCATAATTGTTAAGACTGACCATACTTTCCATCACATCAGTATGAGGTTATTGTTGGTTCACATCACATGTACTCAGCTACCGCTGTGAATGGATGGTTTTGGTACATGACAGTGTGAGTGACTTGTGGGTCTTAAAGTCCTAACCCTTCCATCATTCTTCAGCCTTCATAGCCATCCTCTATGATCTATTAATGTTTTAAGCAACAGCTTTCCCCCTCGGTTTTCCATGCATTGCGATGCTCTTGCGGCAATGGTTCTGTTGTGCCTTAATATGCATTCAGGAAAGGGAGAGAGAGAACTCTTAGTCATTGTATGAACCTTCAGAAAAATCCTGATTTGCCTTGGGGCCATTTAGACCCTTATTCACACACCCAACACTGCTCATCCATCCTGTGCTCTGTAGATGTGTTGCTTCCATTTAAACAAGGCCTAACCAGCAGCACTACTCACAGCAATCAACCTCAACTTTCTTTTGCTAGTGGGAATGGGTGTTTATGGAGACAGAGGATGTAAGTGAGTGCATGGATAAGTATTTACACAATTTTGCTGGTGACGCACTTGGCACAGGCACACTCAGTGTGAGAGTGATAGAAGTTTCCACTTTGTTTTCTAGACACCAGACAGACCCAAGTCATCTCATGTGGTCATTTTGGTTTATCTTTGCTGTTGCTTTTACATTCCATTCTTTCCCACAGGCTCAGAATTGCCTGTTATGTCTGTCAAAATCATGTGTTGCTCAAGGAGTTTTCTAAAACCACCACAAAACCAAAGGTTTTGTCATGAAATCTGATATTACATATTTCATGCAGTTATCATCTATAGCACTTATTAGCCATGCCCGAAAATTGTAAAAAATTTTATGGTTTTAATATTTTGAGGATTCAAAATATTCTTTTCCCCCTGTTTTGCTTGCAGAGATGGCACTGTGTGGAAGAGATTACGGGGAAGTGGAGGATACAGAAGTGTAAAGGTGGTTCCAAAGAGGGCTCTAGAAAAAGGGCCCGCAGCCTGAAGCCTCGCAGCAGTTATGACAACAGAGAGAGGGGCTGCGACTGTGGGGATTCTGTCTTCAAACCCTCCAGAGCAGAGCGCCGCTCCCACCGACAGTTCTCTTCCTCATCTGGCCAGCGTAAGTGCATGTGTACAAAGAATACAAATGGGTTGAAGTGAATGTTATTTTATTTTTTCTTTTTTTTTTTTTAAACTAAATACTATACAAGAATGACACTAACTGACGTGATAAAGGCTTGCATATAGAGGGTGTGAAGGGTTATTTTGGTTCAACAGTATAACATCTGGCATGGGATAGACTGTTCAGCATTTCCTGAGCTTTTAACATTGTATTGAGATCTGGTTGGAGAAAAATACTTCATCAAAGCCTTAAGGTTCCCTGCACTAGATTATTTATATTTATAAAGGGGACAGATGCAGGAAAAAAAAAAAGCAAGCATCTTGCAACAAGGAATTTCTCCTGATGTTGCTAGCATGTCTGTGCTGGGACTGTGATTTGATGCCCTCTAGTGTGCCTTGAAAAAGGTGGAACTGAAGAAAGAGGACCATATTTTCAAATGTGCCTCACAACTAGCCCAAAAATGAAACTGGAAAAACAAATTTTGTCTCATGAGTAAAACTTGTGTTTCCATCATTTAGATAAATAATGAATTAGTTAAATGTGAGCATAAAAATATTTTATTTATTTATTTATTATTTCACAGGTTATCGTCCACGTTTTGTCCATACCCGACCTGCCAGGTCCCTGTCGGTTGAGTTTGAAGGTCAGATATATGACATTGACCTGCAAGCAGATGATCAGTCAGCTGTCCGCCGCCGTATCATCTCAAAGCGGCATTACAACCAAGAGGGTTCAGACCTTGACGTAGGAACAGATGACGGTTCTGAAGAAATGTTAGCTGATGATACAAATGCTGTAGGATACCCGAATTCTGTCAAGGTTACCCATAAGTAAGTAATCATCCCTCTTAAAATCTTGTGTCATAAATGACTTAACTTGCCATTTCACTTGTACAATATGTCTGTCAAAAGGGAAGCATCTAATAGTTTTGTTTTTGTATTTGTTACAGGTGTTATATTTTGATGAATGATAGTGTCCATTGTGAAAGAGAAATCTACCAGTCCTCCAGAGCCTGGAAAGACCACAAGAGCTATGTAGACCAGGAGGTGAGTGTATAAAGGCCAGTGGTTTCACTCTGTGTATCTCAATCTTTCTGAGGTCTTTGTCATAATAGATAATATGTGGTATTTGTTAATTATTTATTTTCCTCAGATTGAAGCACTTCAAGACAAAATCAAAAACCTGAGAGAAGTAAGAGGCCACCTAAAGAGAACACGTCCAGATGAGTGTGACTGTGGAAAGAAAAGGTCAGTCTTTTATATCCATATTAAAGAATGCTCCTTCTTTAATGTCAGTTCCATACAGTTGTATGGCCAAACCCTTTCGCAGTGCACAGAAGAAGTTTTGTTCTACGATCCTTAGTCTGTGTCTCTGTTTATAAAACCAGCTATTATAACAAAGGAAACAGAAACAAGGCAGAGAAATTGAAGAGCAGGAATGATCAGCTCCATCCGTTTAAGTGAGTCTCTTTTCCCTTTAATTGTGGCTTTGCCCCATTTGGTGTCACCACTGTCCTTGTGAATGAATACTGACCATGAACCCTGTAACTAAGTGTGTAAATATTGTATATTGTGGTGCTAAATGTCTGCATTGTCCTTGCATGTCAGGTTTAAACATGTGACCTTCTCAGCAAAGCTAACTCACTAGGATGACCTTGTAGACGCCAGATGTGTGTACAAATGTGATGTGTAAATGATGTTTCTAACCTTAAAACAAACAGATTTCTACAGCAGGCATGTCATCACTGAGTATTTGGTCCCTAAATGGGGTTTAAATGACAAAGCAGTGTGTGTATTTCTGTCTGTGTGTGTGTCTGGAAATGATTGAGTAGCATGGAAAGATAGAATGACTCAACAAAGGGGAAATCAGTCAGCCCCTCAAACACAGTGATCAACTTACACCAGGAAACATTAGCAAAAGATTATGCCAATACAAAGCAGCTGTTTTTTTGCAGTGGCTCTTGTGTGCTTCCGCAGAGAGGATGATGGGACAGTGGCTAGAATGCCATCCCAGAGAAAATTGGACATAGTAAGAGCTTAAACATGAAAGTAAATAGACTGTCATATCCTGGCATCACTGATGCCTTCTGGAAGTCCCCTCCAGATCCTCAACTGAGGTTAGGGAGGGTAAAGACTGATGTCATCTTTACATCATACCGTACATCAAACATCACAATATGGTCAGGACTGTAATTCTTTCATGTGTCTGCCTGACAGGGAGGCTGCCCAGGAAATAGACAGCAAGGCCCAGTTGTATAATGAGATCCGGAGACGGAAGAAGGAAAGAAAAGAGAAGAAGCGGCAGAGGAAAGGAGACGACTGCAGCCTGCCGGGCCTTACTTGCTTCACTCATAACAATGATCACTGGCAGACTGCTCCTTTCTGGACATGTATGTATAATCACTTGAAGCTCCTCAGAAAAGAGTGCAATTACATGTAAGAAGTTACACTCTAGAAAAAGAACTACATGTACATTATTATGAGTAAAATTTCTCTTTGATTGGGTAGAGCTAGTTATGGCAGTCTGTTTTCTGAGATCTATTCAGACATATTAATGACTGACTGATTCTTCATTAACAGTGGGAGGATTCTGTGCATGCACCAGCTCCAACAACAACACCTACTGGTGTCTGAGAACAATCAACGAGACTCACAACACACTATTTTGCGAGTTTTCCACTGGCTTCTTGGAATACTTTGACCTCAACAATGACCCATACCAGGTGCGTGGACATCTGTTTGATTTCATTTAGTTCTGCTTCCTGTCTGTCTGTTTGTATTCATTAGCAAAATGTAGTGTCTCCTTAGAAATTTTGAGTGTTTTTACACTCAATAACCACAATATATTGTTGGTTTGTTTGTTTTTTCAAACATAACATGACACTAAAACAAGATTTTTTTGTACATGTGAAATCTTTAGCTGACCAATGCAGTGTACACTGTGGACCGGGAGGTACTGAACATGCTCCATGCTCAGCTCATGGAGATGAGAAGCTGTCAAGGGTACAAACAATGTAACCCTCGACCTAAAGGCTTGGATACAGGTAAAACTCTCCCTTGCTGTTAATTGTTCCTTCCTGTATACAATGAAATTGTTGGACCTACGGACTGATGCATTGGGTTTAGTGGTAGTTGTTATGCCAACAATGATTGAAACTGATTCTGCACACAGAAGAATTAGACAGAAGCTGAAAGTTAAACCAGTTAATGTATGTCAGAGATTATTTCATTTGAATGTATTTGCGTTAAGATAACACTTGATGCTGAAACAGTAATCTAAAGGTTTACTGGAATAATAGTTTTTGAGATTTCAGTCTAATCCTCTGCTGTGTTTTAAATCTGTTTCAGTCTAAGTAGTGTGTGTGTGTTTGCACATATCTGCATGTTGCATGTGTTTGGGATCGCTGTGATTTAAGATTAATTTTCAGGTGGAGGTCAAGGAATCGTCATGGATTATTGTCTTTTTGTTGATGTTTTATTGATATGTTCCTCATAAAGAGCCACAGTCATTCTCTCACTGTGATCCCTCTTTATTAGCCCGGGACCTTCCACTTCTTCTGGAATAGTTGTTCCCTTCACAAACACACAGCTGTAGTGTTTTGAATTATAGTATAGCACAGTCATGAGTTGGCCATGTTACAATTGTGTGTCCTGGCCATCTTAGATATTATTGGGAGGGCACTGTCATCATAGCATTGAAGCTGTCACTTTATTTGAGAATGGCCTGCACCACTATTATAATCAGTCACACTATTTTTTTACTACCAGTAAATGGTCCAACATCTTTACAAAGCAGACATCTCAGCAATGGGGGTGGTTAAAAAGTAATGTCATAATGACCTAAGCTGAGCTGTAGTGTTCGTGTGTGGCATGAACTGGCTGCTTTGTTTATGTGCTCAGGATAAAAACTTTATGTCTGTAATTACCAGCTGGAGAGTGGAACACTAGAGTAGCCAAGCTGCTCTGAGAAAACTGGTTGTGTTTCAGTGCTGGCATGCTGGACTTGTCAAAGCCAAGCCAACACACGTCACATAGCAACCTAAAATCTCTGACTTGCACCGGCTGCCCTTACTCCAATATGAATGATGCCAGCTCTGTGAACCAGTGACATTGCTATTGTGGTTACATCAAGTGATGTTTTTGTTGGAGAAATAGATTATTAAAACGTAACTATGCGGTGAAATGGATCCACCACTTAGTTGCATCTATTTGGGGAATATGAATTAACGATCATTATCACCTGACTGGATAACTTTGTATTTTGCTTTGAAGGGGAAAACCGAGTTGAAAATCCAGCGTCCCGCTTCACAATCCATTTTTTTCCTGATCACTCAGGAATGGTCATCTCTCCATTCATACGACCTTCCAAATTTTTTTTTTCCCCACTTTCTTTCAGTCAAATTCACACCCCTTTTCTCGTCATTCTTCCTTCTGATCATCCAATAATTGCATTTCTCCATAGGGATTAGCAACTGTGCATGAAGAACATCTTCAATGTGAATGATCTATTTTATTTCCCTCCCACATCTCTTTGAATCAAAGCATTAACAATCGATTGCTTCTATTTTTCCGATCAGGAGGTAAAGATGGAGGAAGCTATGAGCCACACAGGTATCCACCAATTTTTGTTTATCTTCAGTGGCTTTTTCTTTAACACTTTGCATGGGCCGAATTGCCTCATTCCCACTAATATCCATCCATGGAGTATCAGCGCTTGATCTGATCTGTGGCTGCATGCTGGAGACATGCTAACAAATCATAACAGATGGCTTTTTTTTTTTCCCGTTTTCTTTTTCTTTTCTTTATTTATTTATTTATTTTTTTGTTCCAGCAGCTTCATTTGTTGTCACCTCTGTGCACATGATTTGCCTTAACCTTTATCTGCTGTATATCATCCTGCACCTATGTATGAAATCTGCAGTGACAACATTTTCTGACACAAGTTTACAATATTTGCTTGAAAGCGCAACGTTTCTAGCAGCTGGCCACATTAAAATATGGACCTTTGATGGATCCTTTGTAGCTCTTCTTAATATAGCATGGTTAAAATGAAAAATGAAGTCATGAAAGGAGGTGCTGAATATGTGCTTCTACTTGAGACAAACTCGAGCATCAAGTGCACGGGAATGACAATGCATGATACTATACCATCCCCACTCATGCATCACATTCTACATAGTAGGAGTAGTTTGAAATTTTGAGGAATACCGTAATAAACAATTTCCCCAAACTATTCTGATGATGTCACCCTCCATGCCATGTCAGCCATACCCACAAATAAGCAGTCATCATTACATTATTCTTCCAATGTAACATGACAATCAGAGTATCTCTCATGGCCATGTCCATTAGCTAGTTGTAGAGTGGACACTTGAGTTGCTGTGACCTCTCTGTCCTCCCACTGACCTCTGCCCTTTTGACCTCTGTTTCTTGGCACCTGCTAACCAGGCAACAGCAGCATCGAAAGTGGTCAAAGAGGAGACCAAGCCTCTCCTTCCTGTGAGTCCCTGAGCGTCCAGCCATCTCCATGCTGTAGCTGCAGTAGATACAAGAAAGTTGACAAAAAGTGGCACTGATACCTCTTTTCCTCGATTTTGAACTTGCAGACATCAAACTGAGCCAGACACTGATTTAGCCTTGTGCTGCAATTTTCCTTTAATTGCCTACTTTTCTGCTAGCGTTTGAATTTCTTTATCCTTACTTTGGGGATACACCGTTCACCAGCAAGTTCATCTTCTTATATTTTGCTCCTGAGTTTCATGTTTTGTTGTTCACCTTTTTGTTTCCTCTGCTGTTCTTTTATTCCAGGTTGCCTGACTTTGAATTTCACTCCAATCCAGGCTTATCATTAACTTTATCATTGCATTTTTCTTGTGCAGCTTAGTTAGTCTATGATGGACTATGCGATTTACTTTTAGATCTGTCTTTCTATGTGAATTTTTAAAGCAGCATGTGTTTGCACTACTTATGGCTTGAGTTTAATGTGGATGCTGTGTTTATTTAGTTTACCTAATGCTGCTTCAAAGTGTGTGCGCGTGTGCGTGCCCACACACTTGCGTCTGTGTGTGTGATGCTTGGGGTCTCATATCCCATGGAGCTGGCTGCTTTAGTGTGAGGGGTCTTTCTACATGTTAACTTGAATAGGAATCTCTGTTCCTTCGACTCTAGATCCTTACAGTCTTCTGTTTCTTTCTCTTTGGCAGCACACAGCCAATATGGGACGTACAACAGGGTTAAACTACCCAACTTGACGGACGAGGAGGTGAACTGGCAGGGACTTGAGGAGCTGTATAGCATAAACGAAAGCCTTTATGAATGTAGGCCTGACTACACCCCCAGCCCAGACAACTGGGCCAACTTCCAGAAGGATATAGATAATATGTTTGCACTGCGACATGTTTTTCATAAATTCAACCGAACCCATAAGCTTGACGACTTCACCCTGCCAGAGCTTGGCTCCGGGGCCGGGGGTGGTGGCCTTGAAGAGGGCAGCGGAGAAGAGTTGGCCTCAGCCAGCGACGTCTGGCCGAGCCAGGCCACAGAGGTTCACCTCACCACCCCCGCCCCCAGCAAAACACCATCAGCACCACCCACACTCAGACCCATACTGGAAAAGACGCTAGAATCTATTGCCAACGACCTTCCTGAGAGGCTTCTAGACAGAGCTGTGGTGTCTGTCATGTCGACATCACCAGAGATGGTATCATCATCAGGTCCACAGAGAGACAAGGTTATCTTCCAGAGCGATATGTGGGCGCAGCAGCTGGAGGAGATAGAAGGAGAGATGTTTAGTGGAAATGGACTGACAGAGCTGGAAACACGACATGACAACCAGCTAGACTCTGACCTGGGCCAGGGAGAGGCAACTAGACCCCAGGCTCTTGGTCTGGGACTGGACCCCGAAGAAGAGGAGGACATTTTCCAAGCCCAAGGCTACCTCCCTTTCTCCACACAGACGCTCAGGCCCAAGGTGCAGCTTAGCACAACGAGCCCCCCCACCACACAGACTAGCACCCCACAGAGTGTCGGGGTGGTACTGCAGGAGCTGCCTCAGTCAGCGCTGCCCCTCACCTTGGACTATGAGGGCAGTGCCTCTCTGCCTCAAGCCTCCAATCAGACCTTCTGAGGCAGTTGCACTGGTCAGCCACCGATGAGCTGCTGGTCGCCACAGAGACAGTGCTTGGGAGATGAGCTTGCCAAGAGCAAAGGCAAGTGATGCAACCTCAGTCAGTCAGAGCTATATAATGAGTATTAAAATTATTGTTTATTTTTTTACAGGTGCCTATGTTTATTAGTAAACAGTGTTATGTTTTCCTTTTTTTTCCAAATATATATTTAGAAAAGTAAAAGCCTTAATGCAGCTAGACAGAAGTGTTGGGCGTAAGAATGATTAATTCCATACCGATAGCACCGTTGATGTTTTTAATGTTTTTATGAAAAACAAGTGAGTGGTGAAACCATTTCAGCATCTTAATGGATGGTTAGCATTAGTCAGCTGTAGATACACGCCAGTCTATTTATCTTAAACCTTCCTTCTCCATCATATCAGTCACCACTCACCAATTAGATCATGAAAAATCTGACCCCATATGCACTTTTTTTTTTTTTTTTTTTTTTTTTTTACTTTTACTTTTCCATGGTGTCACCCCCCCCCCCCAATTTGTGGTGCTGAAATTTGTGAACAAATATTTTTCTACTGACTGACACCCTCATAACTAAGATAAAAACAGGATTGCCACTTGAGAAAAAGTTGCACAATCAACATCAAAGAGCTTTTATTTTTAAATATTTAAGATTTTTCTCTATGGGATTATTTTTTAGCCATTTCTTAATATGGGAATAGTAGGACAAGGAAGTTTAGACAATCATGGGACAGTTTGAGTGAGTTCCATAGAAATATCAGACAACTTTACATCATCCGAATGATTCAGCTGAAGCAAACACATCTGACTATCTAAGCACGCACACATTGGCTTTATTTTACCTGCCAAGGCAACATTTACTGATTAGTTGTACCGTTGTACCAGCTCTGACTTTGCAGAGTTGCACGCTTGTCACCATTTCCTGTTTTATTTTTAACACACGTAAAATTATCGTTACTAATCACAAGTGAATGCTTAGAAAAGCACCAGGGGTGAGAAAAAGTTCACTGTGTTACTTTGTTTTTGGGAATGTCACCAAATGAATCTTGTGCTGTATGTAGTGCTTGATAGTCCAGAGTACAGTGTTGCACATGGCATTTCATTCTTAATGCAACTGTATAGTCCCCTTAAAACTGGCGAATACTCAGCAAGCATTACATAAAGATCTGAATTTTAAGGCCACTGTGTTCAAAATGTTAATTCTGCCAGTAGTTCTTCTTAAAGAAAGAAGATGTGCCATTTGGTCAGAAACACGTTCTTTAAAAACGTGATGCTGTCCTTTTCTTTGTTGACAGTGTGTGCAGATGTTAGAACAACTCTGGTTTCAGGAAAGCCATGAAGCTGTTAAGAAATAAATTCTTTCAACCATCTAAGTGATTTTTCAGCCTCAAGTGTTGTTCCAACACAAACAGACCTCTACACAATAATTCAATCAGACGAGTAGTGTTTTTCTATTTTTAATGACAAATATCAAGTATTCAAGGCATTTGTAAACCAAGTGTTCACAAACATCAATTAGACTTCTGCTCCTGAGGAACACAAGGCAATAAGAGCTCGACTTTCAGAATGCAGCTTCTGTTCTGTCTGGGAAATTCACTCTCAGTTCAAATACTGATGAAAGGAAAACGTCTTTAAGCAATTTTTACTGTCTGAGTCAGTAGTAATAGGCATTTAAACAGCAGGACACTGAATTTAAATTATGTGTAGAGTAAAATCAAGTCTTCCTGTGTCATTTCTGGATTATTCATGACCCTTTCCTTCAACATGTGCACTGTTTTAGTTTACTTTACGACACATGAAGGTGTCTGACTTGTCACTGAGGTCACAAAGTGTAACACTAAATCACTAATGCAAGCCATGACCAACTTATTGCTTTCTCACAATAAACACACAGCTTCGTTTTTAAAGTTATAATAAAAAATGGTCAGAAGATGCTACCAGAAGCGTTTCGAATCAGAAGGGTTCGTTAGCATCGGAAGATGACTCGGCAAAGATTACCGCTGACTTTCAACGAGCTGATCAATAGTCCTGCACTGCTATTTTAAAGAGTGGGATCATACCGCACGCAGACAGAAGTGGGGAGAATAGCTGGAGATGGAAAGAAGTACATTCTGGGGAGCACAACTTTTTTAAGTTCACTCAATTGTGTAGTCCTCCTGACAAAAAAAAACTAAACAAAACAACACAATAACCCAACTCCCAGCCCCCAGACTCTGAACTCCACCCCTCCTATGTGAATAACACTGTTCAGACACCATCAGCCAAATCCACTGCTTTTGGTTTTTTTTTGGGTTTTTTTTTTGTAAATTTAAGTCTTATTTTTCTCTTTAACTATAATGTCATGGGTTAGTTCATAAATACGCTTCTAACTATTGTGTAAGCTCTATAATACGCTTCATTTGCTTTGTCAGTATTTACACAATGATCACTTATGAATATGTAATTTGAGGTACTAAGTCACGAAAAATACTAAAATTAGTCACTGTGATTTCCCCACCTGGCAGAACACCATGAAACTTGGCCAGAAATGTTAACTTTTTAAATATTTTCACTGCATCTGTATTGGATTTGACATTTAAACTTTTTAAAACTAATTTCAGCTAAAATGAATTCATACTAATTACAATATCAACTACAATAACTTTTAGATTTATCTTATCCTCCCTTGCGAAAGAAAAAAATACTCCTTAAAAATACTTTTGAAAACATGAGCCACAGATTTTACTTTTCTTATGCACGATATAGCCTTTTTTTTTTTACCAAAATAGAAGGGCAGATTTCTACCTCCTTCAGTTCATTAATTTGCTCACCCATTAGAAGGAAAGCAAATCCATAAGGTACTTTAGACGTAACATAACAGCCTATTTTATTAAAAACACCATGTAACAGTTTTAACATCCCTCCGCTCTTATGGTCACGTACAAACCAGCACTATAAATTAAAGAAGTTTGATTTCATCACATGGCCATGTAAAGAAAGCAGCTCATCTCTTACTCAGCTATCTTTGGGATACTGGAGTGCTTACTTCAGTGCAGTGATTTAAATTTAATAATTAACCTTTTAACCAAGGATTTCATAGCAGAATAGATAGATCCAACAGCAACATTCACCAGCCTTCACACAATCATCTCTCTGTCCACTAGAGGGCCCCACACACCCCAGAACTGAATAATCAAGTCAGATTACTCTCCGTTTTCATGCTTACTGCACAATTTTTTAAAGCCTATTTTACTAGATAATTACTATGTACATCTGATGACCATTAGAATAGATTATGCTTTACAACACAAAGCCAAAAAGAGGCATCCTTTATGTGTTTTCCGTTGTTGCAATAAGATTGGCTAAAAACCATTTTATCTTGAAAAAGTTGCATTTAAATGTGGTTCAAATTTATCAAGAAAACAGCAGCTTTGCCACATTATTAAAAAAAAAAAAAATCTCCTATCCAGTTTTTTATACTTACAGTAGCTTCAGCACACGGTCAGAGATGCAACAGCATTGTTGTTACCTTCTCCTGCTATTAGAGAGCCGAATGATAAAGTAGTGTTTATATGTAACATCAGCTGGATTCGTTTCTCAGTGACGACACTGGACCTTTGATGCTCGTCGGCTTTAAGCTACATGGTTGCATTGCCAAGGTGAAAAACTTGGACCCCCCCCCCTCGGTGCAATGACACAAGACCAGTGACCGCCTTTCCCAACACAGAGGCTGAGGGCAACAAAGTAGAATAATGTCACTCCAGTAGGAGGACAGTGACTGGCTCTTCGGTAGCTAGCATTTCCCCTGGTAGCTAGCTTTGTATACTGGACTGGCCGAGACAGCCGGAGAGGCACTGTTACTGTTTCCTTATAAGAGGAAGAAAAGATGTCATAGAAGATTTTAAAAAAAAAAAATCCTACTTTTTTCAGTTCTGAAGATTCAAACAACACGTGAACTGGACAGGAATGGGATCCTGAATGAGCCAACAACATGGTGGGATGTTTGAATTGAGACGTACAGAGGTGGGATATTGGTAGAGCTGTACAGAGGATCTTGCATAGTACAGGTTTTTTGTTTGTTTTTTTCAGTTGTGCTTTAGACGCTGTGTTGATCATGAGTCATCTGTCTGTACAGAAATTATAATGCCCTGTCCTTTAACAGTAGCACCATGTGATGTCTTTACATCATCCGATCTTTGAAAAGGAGGCGTGGCCTTCAGTGTGGATGCTGTATGTGGCTGCAGCGGATGAGATGCTCAGAGTACAGACGACGATGAGCAGCCCTTTAAGTTTGGTGGGCGCACACTTCGTCCCTGCCTGTCAGACCTACAGCAGCCTGGTGTCTGATTGGTGTGAAGCAGACACTCAGAGAGGAAGGCACATGTCATAATGAACCCTCAGGAGGAGGCTTGGCATGCTCAGACGTGGGCGGAGCCTCTGTGGTGGGGTGGCAAAAGGATGGGTGGAGTTATTGCTTTGAGGGCGTTGCCCGGGCAACTAAGGCTGCTGTGGCCGTGGTGGAGCAGCAGGGCAGCTGGCGGGTCGGGCCGAGGCGGGATGAACACTGGGCAGGATCTGGTGCGGGCGTGGCTCTTCTGGCCCCCGGCGTGGCAGATGAGCTCGCTGACAGTGCCCAGCGGAGGCAGGTGCTGGCGCCAGCGATCGGCCCGCTCCTCCTTGTGCTTGATTGAATACCAGGTGAGAAAGATGAAGACGAAGCCAACGAACTTGAGGCTGGCGGCCAGGCCAAAGTACACGAAGCGGAACGAGGTGACGTCGTACTCCCAGCAGGAGCCATGGACGCCACAATCCTGCTGCCACAGCATGCAGGTGGTGTCGATCACAGCACCAAAGTAGATGGGTGTGGGGATGTAGGCTGGAGGGGGAGAGAGGAGGAGACACTGGTGATCCTCACTGACGTCACACTGCAGAAGCTTTTAGTTCAGAACTGAAAACATCAAACCCCGATGACCTTTTCTCGATAACTGCTTTTTTAAATACATATAGATATGACATAAACAGTTATAATGGGTTCTTTGGATTATATTACAGGAGATTCTGTGTTTGGGTTCTTCACAATTTGAATGGCTCAAAGTTCACTTTGGAAAAAGCTGACTTCATATGTTTCCACAGACCAACCACAGTTAGACAACATGTGTGGCGCTGTCAAATGTGATCAGCCAGCAGCCACAGTCCTGATGAATCCAATCAGAGTTATTGTCAACTAACAGTTTCCTTCAAACTTTGTTTCTTATTTCTCATTACCTTTTGATATTTAGTGTTGCAGAGAAATACCCTTTTTTTTTTTTTTTAACTGATTCAAATCCAAAGGAGCTTGATGTTGGTGCTCACTGTTGCTGCACAACTTACAAAGAAATTTTGCGCGGCATTTTGGCTTTCTGTTTATTGTTGCACACATTGTCATCATATGCTCGTAGTAAAGTATTTCTTTATCTGCAACAGAGTATGTATTATAGTCAGTGGTTAAATGGTGAGGCGGCTCTGCGGTTCCAATGGGTGCACATATGTTTAAATTACAAAAACTGATTGATATAATTTGTCACACTATAAAAAGAATACAACAAGTTGAGAAAAGCCTATGTTTTAACAATAAAGTGCTAATTGTGGTGTAATTTGAGGCACCTAGTGCCAAACAGCCTCTTCTTCTTCTTTCAGGTTTATGGCGGCAGCAGCAGCTTACTTGCTGCGTTGCCTTTAAGGAAATCAGGGGAAATGACAACCAGGTTGCGGCCCAGTTTAACCCCTGATTTTCAGTACAGGTCGCACAAAGTCAGTGTGACATGTGAAACGTGAAAATGGATGGACTGTACCACTAAAGCACCACTTGGTGGTGCCATTTAGTTTCAGAAGCTCACACACGTCTGGCCAACAATTTAGAAAATAATCCATATTTGGGGGGGAAAAAAAAAAAAAAAAACCTGTCTTCGCTACAGCGTCAACAATTCACTAACGTCAGTGTTGAATCAGCACATCACAAAAACACACCAGTGTGCGCGTATTGATATTGAAACATTGTGGGATTGCATTATTTTGATATGCTGTAACCAGTTAACTATATAACCACACATATACAGACTCTCTCCTGACCTGTGCATAAATCCTACAGTGGGTTGTGGCATGTGATGTGACAGCTTTATGTTCACACAGCCATACCAAGCAGGTAAGAGGCATGTTAGGGCAGAACTTACTGACCCTGAGAGCTTTTCTGCACAGAAATTTCACACCAAGGACAACTACAGTGCTGCATCCTGCTCTGCAAAGTTGGAGGGTGTCAGCAAGGAGAGGAGAGAAAATGATTAAACAGAAAAAACAAAGAACCTCTAACCTAAACTCTTTTTTAGGGACTACAGGATTTTACCCCGATTGGACAGATTGCAAAACACACAGACTGTGATCAAGAAATATTAAATATTATAACTCATCAGGATCTTACCAAGAGTTCGGAGCAAGACAAACTGCATCCCAAGAGCAAAGGGCCTCTCTTGCTCATCAACAGACCTGAAGAAAAAGACAACACACAAAAGATGTGAGGAAAAGTAAGTAAGTGTAGACAGAACGAACAGACAGCCCTCAAGGAGGCAAGCCACCAGCACAGGAACACAGCGGCGTCTTACCTGAGTGTGACGATGATGGCGGAGGGCTGGGCGCAGGCCGTGATCAGAGTGACAATGAATAGAAAGACGAGGAAGGGGATGAGCGTGTTGCAGGTGCGGTCGCATTTCCCCGACACAGCGTACCCGTTCTCGTTCAGGTAGGTCTTCACGATGACCAGCTGGAGCTGGTTGACCTGGCCGCCGGAGGACGGAGTGATGACCTGCCGGCTCTGTACGCATCCACAGTCGGTGTAGTTTCTCATCTGTAGTCAAGATAACACGAGTAAACAAAACCATACACTTGACTTATTCCATTAGTAATGCCACCAACACTGCACACATGCACACAGACACACTCAGGCAGATTGGGATGCACCAGCTATGTGTTATATTCAGTGATCTGGACAAAGAATTTACACATTTTCTTTCCAGGTGTTGTTACAAATTCCTGCCCAACATTGTTGTGTAGTCTGACACTTCCTTTTCTTTCAGAGCAGAGGGAAGAGAATGTAAAGGGAACTGGTCTTGGTGTTTCTGTGATGCTTTGGGTGAATAATAGTTCAGCATAGTTCTCTGAAAACATTTCCATCATTCATATTTTTTTTTATTGTATTTGATGCTTTAATGGCGTTATCTAATTATTTATTTGACAGGAAAGGAAAAGCAGCTTTGAGTGGAGTGAAGTAGATGAATGTGTGTGTGAGGGCTCACCCCGGTGCTGTCGTTGCCCACAGTGCTGCATCCAGCCAGACAGGGGTTGAAATAGGTGATGCCGTCAGAGCCGCAGACCGGAGCGTACTCATGAATCCTGCAGCCACAATTCACGTTGCAACTGCCTGTCAGGTTCCTGTGGGTCATCGTCAGGGTCGGCCTGCAGACACGGAGTAACGTTCATTCATTTCCAGGACTCCACTTTAGTCCTGGAATCATCTAAACTTCAGGTCCTTTATATTCATTTACATTAAAAGGACTCTTGCTAATTTAGAAGTATTGTTTTTCATCACATTTTGTAATTGGATCGTTGTTTTTTTTTTTTTTTGTTTGTCTCAAACACACTTTAGAACTATATTTTCATATTAATGTTATATCAGCAACCAGCAGCAGGGGATTTTCAGCCATTCAGCATTTGGGAATTTTTAAATATTAAAATTTCTTTTATCTTTTCATCTTGAGGCAGCACCCCACCTTTTCATTAAAAACAACAGCCAATGTGTGTCACTATATGACTAAATTTCTTCTAAAACTCCTTCTAAGAGGATTAAACGGGGGGGTGTCTCCCCATTTCCCTTCCCTGTATGGTGTCACTCCATAAAATTATGTTTGGACCCAGTTAAGTTCTCCGCTGTTGGCTTTAGTTCCCATCTGCTGCATTTAATCCTTTTCATTATCTTTGATCCGTCTCCACCACCGCTCTGTGTGACGAGGGACGGTAGAGACAGAGACACCTCCGGGTGCTCAACAGTCAGCGTGGGAACACGGGCTCCTAGTAAAACAGGACTCTAAGCTTTGCCTACACCAGGAGCAGTGAAGCGAGTCCTGGGTTTTCTCTGGGAAGCTCCACTCTGAGCCCTGTGGAACAGCCGGGACAGACCCTAACACACCCAAATAATAATCTGTTCTACTTGATGATATACTCATTCTTACAATATAGAAAAACGGTCAGTTGAACTGACTTTTCTGTCAGCTCTTAAAATCAGTGAAGCACCATTTTTCACTGGATCGTAAAGTAATACTCGTCCTCCTTTTTTATTTTAGGGAAGGACATTTGGACTTGTCCTGACATAACATTGTCACATTCCAGTGACTGTGTGCGTCTCACTGCACAGCTTGTTCTTTTTTAGACTAAAGCTCAGCCCTCATTGAAACATCCAGATGTTGTTTCACTATGTGCAGGCTGCGCTGCATAAAAACAAGGAGCCAGGAGTGTTAGAGGATTAATGTGCTTTAGCACTCCAGACACTGAACACTGGCAGCATAACAGGGAAACACATCTCTCAGCTGTGAAGGTTTATCAAGCACAAAGGTCTCATTTTGTGATAGAAGAAACAAAAATGTGTTGTGCGACGACTACGCAGTGGCTTTTTGAACTTAGTGCTGTTAAGGTTCGGTGTCCACCATGTCTTTTAGTCTTCAAACTGTCCCAGCCTGTCAGCCACGTCTAGACTACAGGCAGCGTGCAGAGAGGTGACACAAAGGGTGGGCTTGGGCTGAACATTCCTCATGTGGGTGCTAGCAGCGACCGGTGACCAGTGCTGTTCATAATGAGGAGCCCCGCAGGTTCACACGGTCCTGCTCACCCCTGTATGAATGCTGGCTTACACAAAGTCTGCGGTTATTAATGGGTCAGCTATGGGACTTTAAAGGGCGCACTGGTTATTTGGCAAATAATCGCTTTTATTAACGTTGCTATGCGAAAAGCAAATTTCACAGCAGTTTAGCAGTTTCACCCTTAAGTGTTTCGTGAGCCTTTGAGATGATGATGATGGTGGCGTGGACATATAGCCTGGATAAGATACATCATCATCATCATCATCATCATCAGGTATTTCACTGAACTTTTTAGTTTCATTTAGTTCCCAGCACAGAATAAAATTAGAGGGCTGGGTAGGGCATTATTATTATTATTACACTACTGAGCAAGTTTGTAATTTTTTTTTATTTATTTTTTTTGCATCTACCAAGGTCACCAAGTGGATGGTGCGAGTGTATTCATAACCGTGTGTCCGCTCCATATTTCCATCAACAGAGCTGACACATCGGATGCCCATTTGCTAACTGCGCAGCTTGGCTGCTGATGTGGTGTCAAGAAGCAGCAGCTTCAGAAATAGAGGTGGCAGAGTGATTCACCGGAGCCGTGAGAGCAGATGCCAGTGTTGCTAATTAATCATTCGCACCCCAGCTCAAGAGCTACAACACATAAGGATAACAGGAGCGTTGACAGCATCCCTGATCCACGCCCTCCTCCACGGTGTGCACGTGTTTGTGTTTCAAATAAGTTCAAATGAAGATCAGGGACCTCTTTTTCACATTAACAGAAAATACCTGGCTCTGAAATACCTCATGCTAAACATGATCATGTTTATCATGTTGATAAACAAAAGATGGCCGTCCGTTGGCTTCTGTCCCAAAACGATACAATGAGAAATCTCTTCACATTTACCATTTTGCAGTAGCTGTGTGGTCTTTGACGGTGTTCGGATCGGAATGAGCCAGGGATGGTCTGACGGTTAGTACATTTCTCCTTACCCGGTGGTGTAGGGGATGTTGATGCCTCCCAGATTGATGCTCTCACAGCCGACTATGAAGAGTGTGGAGAAGCAGAGCAGAGACACCCCGCTGCAGATCATGGCCAGCTTGGCTGACTCTCTGGCCCCAAGCTTCAGCTTCTTGATGATGTAGCCCCCCAACACAATGCCCACCCCGGCACTGGGGACAATAATTACACCTGTGAGAGAGATCAGAGAAGAGAAGAGAGGGTGATTCAGAGGCTGCAAACACCACAGAAATAGAAGAGCAAAAACAAATACTAACACTGAATTAACACAGCAACCATCTGATCTTAAATTATTTTATTTGCATAGTTGCAGAGGTCTTATGTGGACATGTGACAGATTGTATGATGTCTGGTTGTTGGACGTGTTGCTCAAAAAAGATCCACAATCTAAGAATAATCTAAGGAACAGGACCAGAATAGGCTGTATGGCTGGGCTACGCTGGGGGGGCTAATAGTGAGTCATTTCCGGCTATGGCAGCACAGGGCACATGCTCTCAGTCCACTGGAGCCGCTCTAATTGACAGCATGAAGGAAGGCAAGGCTGGCTGCTGGCAGGATGGACCGGGTGGTAAGTGTCATCATACAGGAGTTAGGACCCAGGGAGGCTGCACATGGCAGCCCCGGGTCCAGCCTCATGTACTTAGAGCCCGGAAACAAGCAAGACGGGGTCAGCCAGTGGGGGCGGGCGGCGGGTCATCAAAGACGAAGTGATGCAAGTGCACAGAAATGTCATCTGGCTCTGGCCTGTTTTCATGAATGTGCGTTTGTATGCAACACAGATCAAGAAAAAGGAGAAAAAGTGCGAGACACAGTCCCTTTGAATCCATCAGTGAGAGAGAGGCATCAGACAGCTGTAGCACATTATCCTTTAAGTGCATGTTTCTGTGCTAAAACCATGTGTTTTCTGCACACAGCCAGAGCAGAATCATATCTCACACTTATCTTAACTACAACACTCTAATGGTTTCTACATTTTATTTGGATTAATAGCCATGCTGGCATTATTCCAATGCGCTCTTTAATACTTATCTGATAAGTGAGAGCCTGTCTGTGTTAATCTATTACGGAGATCCTGCAGAAAATTATCATCATGGCAAACTTCTGTAGGGCTTACAGTTCTCAACTTCTTATTACAAGCTCGTGCAGCAGAGACAGAGAAAAAGACAGAGCAGTAACTGCAGCAGCTGATAGTGTGTGATATGTTACAACGCTTTCTAATAGGCACGTAGCAATGGCAGCTCTTTAACCAGGAATAATACAGACAGGAGATATCTGTCCTGTATTTGGACACTTGTGGTGCTATATTGCTCTGTTGTTTCTGTTGTCCACTCTTTAGCTATGTGCTTTTCTTTTTATACTCTTCTGTAGACTTTAACCACCAAGTTCTTCTGTTTATTGATGTTTGTCACAAAGATAAAATTCATCCCATCCTGTGTAATTTGAAACTTTTTCTGCTTGATACATAATATTTTATGCCATATTTAGCAAATAACATCAGCTAGCATTCGGCCCAAAAGGTAGCAGACCAGAGGCACGACGTGAACCTTTTTTGTGAGATGGTTAACACGGGTTTGAAGCCTGGCCCCGGGGCCTTTGTGTGGAGTTTACATATTCTCCCTGTGCGGGCTCCCTCCAGATACTGCAGCTTCTTCCCACAGTCCAGACAGATATTTCAGTGAATTGGTGACTCTAGCTTGACCGTAGGCCTGAGTGTGGCCATGAATGGTCATTTGTTCGTCTATTCTGGCCACTTGGCCGCACAGACACGCGGAAGACACAGGGCTCTCAGGTGAAACAGCATTCCCTCATCTTTTAGATCCATTTAGCCTTCCAAGAAAGCCTTCAGAGGGGGCTTTGGGGCTAATAACCATCCACTATGCTCAGCTGCTGATTAAATGACTGGACCGAGAGAGTACAGTTACAACTGAAAAACTAAAACAAGACTAAAAAAGCAAAAGTGTTGACTGACGTCACTAACTCCTTTTATAAGACAACACAGCAATCATTTAGCTGAATCCCACATATCTAATGCTATATGTTAGAAAAGGGAAATGTCTGAAAGCTAAAAAGAATTAAATTCAAGAAAATGGCATCGGCCGCAAACCTTAGCAGTCACCAACCGCACTGGCGTCGATGAGAACATGAAAACACAATTAATCTTTTGCACTTTCACATTTCATCTCCCAGTCGGTGTTTAAAAAACACTCTGACAATCATCAGGGAAATGTCACATTTGGTCAGTCCATCTGGAGGCACTGTGTGCTCCTCAACAGGAGCACCGTCCTCTCGTCCAACCGTCATCACATCCCAGAAGCTTGGCATCATTTGAGTCACCGTGGCAACGGCAGCACCCGTTTGCCTTTACCCTTGTATCCTGGCAACAGGCAGATGAGATGAGGCCATGGTATTGCGTATGTGGGGGTGTGTGTATGTATGTGTGTCTAGAAACTGCCATACGTTAGGCAGTACAATGCTTACACACAGACACATACACACACTTTTGCTTTCAAAGTCACAGTTGAGTTTTCAGTCACTCCTTGCCGTTATAATCCTGATACCAGATTAGTAAGTATTAGCACCAGTGGCTCAGACGTGACTAAAGGATTAGATTGGTTCTTTGTACACCCTACATATGTGCCACACAAATTAAAGCCTGAGCAGCGTGTGTGTGCGTGCGCCTGCATGTGACCACATCATGATGAACCTGTTGCTTGCAGTCGACAGAGACTTGTGTCTCACACTGGAAGCTTATCACCGCATCAAAGTCTGCACGACTCTGACTCACATCGTTGCCCTCAAAGTGTGATTCACTGACCACACGTGGAAAGGTGAGAGCGAATGTGAGCTTAAACTGGTGCAGACTGATGGTGAATGAAACATTTTTCATCCTATTATAGATCAGGTCACATTGAATAAACAAAGAAAGCAATAAATACTTTAAGACACACCACATTTCCATGCTTTCTATTTTAGAACACTTTCAGTTGGACTGACTCATGAGCTCAGAGGGCAGTCTAATTGATCTGACATTTCAGACCTTCTCAGAGACACTCCATTTAACTCATGGAGCTCATCCAGACATCATTTCCTCCTTCCTTCCTGATTTTCACATCACATGTCTGAGTTTGATGGGAATAGGAAAAGCTTAGAAAGGAGGACGATCCAGTTCTCTCTCTCTCACCAGCCAACCAACTTTTGTTGTTGCATAATTATTTGATAAATCAATTAGTCTCTTGACAGACAATAATAACAGTATTAGGAGTCACCAACGATTCTGATGATGGCTAGATCGTTTATCAGATATTCTCAAAATGCCAAACACTCCACAGACTTATTACATTATTCCATTTTGTTTTATTGTAAATTGAATGTTATTGGTCCATTGGACAGTTTGAGGACTTTGAGGACATCACATTTGTCTCCTGGCAACTAAAATGTTTATTTTATTCTTTTTATCAGTTTTTCTATTTTTTAAAATTGGAAAAAAAAAAGAAAGTGCAGCGATAGTACCATACTTAAAGACAAGAAAAGGGGGCTTACCGGTGTATATGCTGGCGTTGGAGGCAGGGATACCAAACTGTGACTCAATAAATTTGGGAATGAAAGTGATGAAGGCGGTGACAATGGCACACTCTGCCGTGTAGGACAGACTGACAAACAGGAAGGTCATGTTGCTGAGGATCCTCAGTGCTGCCTTGGGGAGATCTGGGGAGAGATACCAGACAAGATAGATCTCATCATTGCTGTGGCGCTGTAATTAACACACATTCAGTCTCTTAATTTGGCTCTCACTCACTCCCACACAAACTATGTGGAGTCATTACCAGAAAACTGTAATTAAGAAGAGGCAAGAAAACTGCATCTGTTACCCAAATAAACCTTACCAAATAATAACTTCGGGTAATAACAGAGTGCAGTTAACACCATTTTTAAATGTCTCTGAAACGCACACCTACACATTCAAACATGCACTTAATCATGCCTCATTACATCAGGATCCTTGGAACAAGTATCCTTGTTTCACGCATGACTGCAGAAACAGACAAAACAAAAACACAAATGCTGCATGATTGTTATGATAAACACTTTCAGGTTATTAATACACAAATGTAAAATGTACTTTTTTTTTAAAATAATATCTGTTTTCCTGTTTTTGTCACATGAAATCCTATCAAGCTATATGAGCATTGCAAAACGCTATCAGTAACTCGCTGTATGAGCCCTGTGGATCATGTGTCCCTCCGCTGGGAGCTCAGAACAAACCAAGCTCTGCAAATCTCGCCTGAATGCCGTCATCCTTGCTTCATCATGGCAAGGGCAGCCATGCCCTTTATGTCTGCCTGAGGACAGCGGCCATATGATAATGCCATAACGCAGAATGCCCTCTCATCCTGTCACTCAATAGGCACGTGACCACACTAAGTACATTACTGTTACCAGGCAGAACCAAACCGTTTCATCTTTCTCTTCTCCGCCGTCTGTGTGAGCAATTCATCCCCAAGACCTGCATGGAGCCATCTCTCAGAGGAAAAAGGGGATTCTCGCAGCCAGCCAATACCCAAGATGATGTCAGCTAAAGGTATTATATGGCCAATTTTGTTCCAGGTTAAATAAAATTTGTATAAAAGTGAGTCAAAAGTGCTTAAAAACAACTGATTGTGTTGTCAATTTACTGCACCTGATATGTCAGAATCAATAACAACATCCACCGTGTCTATAAACCAACGACATCTCATTGTGCTCTGGGTTTTGCATACAGGATGTTACCTGATAAAATGTTCTCTTGGATTGTGTAACTGCTTTAGCCCAATATATACACATACACACACATACACAACCTGGAGATCTGCCAACACAGTTAGTACAGCTGCTGCAGTAATAATACTGTTTGTGGTGTGTTACCTGCAAAATAACAATCACAATGCCTGTTGTTGTCAAGGCACTTTTAAGGCAATTATAGTCATCTTGATATTTTATGGGTCTTATCCCACACACGAGAAAAGTTTTCCTCCGCTGTCCTTCAATATTGTCAAAATCACCGATACATACAATCTGTTCCATCGTAAACATTCTGCGGCGTAAGATTTCAGCAGCCGTGTGACAGAATGGGGATCGTTGCAATCCGCAGAAACCTCAGACACAAGACACAGCTTTTCTGCACAAGGAGGAAGAACTTCAAGTACTTTGAAAATCCTGATTGCTGATTACTATAGTACATCCTGAGGAAGAGCCAGGGTGAGCTGCAGGGACACCTTCTGCTAACAAGCCTGGAGTTGCAGCCAAGTGCAGTTAGAGTGGATGTCCACTTTATTCTTTTCCACTTATACATACAACTATGAGCCAGAAAAAAAGAAAGGAATGAGACTGAAATATTCACTGCCTGAAATGAATTTAAATAAAAGGCAACTGTTAAAAAGATTCTTTCAGTTTAGACAGAGATGTTTCAGTGTGAAGAGAGAGTGAGAAAGAAATGGGTTGAATGAATGAATGAAAGATTTTGTTGTTTTCTTTAATTGTGGAGCTTTAAGTCAAAAGGCCAAGAAAGTGCTTCCCTTCTGAAGTAATTATCAAACATTCGAGGAGGTGAGCTCAAATTTCTTTATTACAATGAGTTGAGGTTGGCGTTGACCACCTTGGACTTAGCCATCCAGAATGAAAACTGATGGAGGACGGCAGTCAAAAGAAATGAACCCTTGAAAGTAAAATCTCTAAATCATGAAAACGTTACTCTTCGAAGCATCCGTATTCCCCATCTGCTGCCTTCCTTTCTCACTCTTTTTGCCTTTTCATATAAGAAAAAAAGAGAAGACCATTCGTGTGGGGGAGAGCTCATCTATCTGAGCACAGCTGGTTTGTCTAAATTTGTACTGTTGGTGTGCTGAATGTTTAAAGCCCTTGACTGGGGGCAGTTCTACTACTTACAGTCATAAGGTCATCATGGGAGTTTCTAACAAGCTCATGCCACAAAGAAGGAACTAAAGAAAAGACAGGAAGCATGTGAGGTGGATCATGATCAGTTTTTACTGGGGAGGCAGCCTAACTGGGTGACACCCTGCCTTGACTCAGGGATAACCATCGCAGCACTAATTCAACTAATCTTGCTGTAGATGGGGGAATATTAGTGTCTGTCAGTGTTATCCCAGATCAAAAGGTAGGAACAGAATAGTGATGCTAATTATTTCATTCCTGGGGCGCGGCACTATAATCTGATCTGGAAGGTTGGGGGGAACAGATGGCAAGGTCCTGTTGACATTTACAGCAGCTGCTCCTTAATCAGACCACTGGCCCGCAGTGAGAAATGTATTGGATAGCTGGGTCATATTGTTTGAACTATCTGCTTCTTAAAACCTGTCGTTTAGTTGAAACAGGTGATATAGTATCTGTACTTGGCTTCTGTCTTAACTGGACTAAATGCATCTACTGAGTGAAACTGAGAAATAAACTGCATCTGATACAGATAGAATTGCTGCCTCCCTCCTCCAAGACGTCCTGAGCTGTCTGTGTCAGTTTCTTCCCATTTTCTTACTCCAACTTTGGTTAAAAAATAAAGAAATAAAAAGGAGCCACCTTTTCAGTCTGGCTTTTAATTGAAGTGTTGTATCAGTTTATTATACATACGTATATTTTAAGCTGTTTCTCACCATTATTTTATTCTATGATTATTTTCTGCACTGTTTTCTTTTTAATGTCACACTTTATCTTTTACTGGATATTTACTTTTGTATTCCTTCAACTTGTATTGCTTGTTTTACTCGCCTTTTATTTATTTTTTTTATCATTGTTATTTATTTCCATCTTTTTGCATCATCATCATCATCTTTTGCACTGAAGAAACACCAAAGAAAATAGGATTACAGATAGTGTTGAGTCAGTTTCGAATATTGTTCTGCTGTTTTTACATCTATGTGGAAGTTGGAGTCTATCTGATAATACTTATTAATAATAATAAAATAAATACTTATTGGTTGAATCTAAAAAAATTACTAAAGCTCAAGTCAAATTTTATTTTTTAAGAAACTTCTAGTCCTCAACATATCACAAATATGAACATGAATGCAAGATAATAAGATAGTGATAGTGTGAGGCTGCAAGTTTTAATTCATGTGAGATAAACTTAACTGAAATGCAAATTCTAGAAATAACTGCTTTCACACAGCAGCTGACCAAGGTCTTGAGCATTCAATAATCAGAAGTGTTTCCTCTGACCGATAATTTTGTAAAAATATTCAGGGTTAGCATTTTTCAGTGCTTGCTTGCATTTTGAAGGACAAAAAAAAAAATCATGCTAGATGAAAACAATCTCTTTCAGTACAGCATATCTTTCACAGGAAGTGCTGAATATGTTCTATAAACAGGTGCTCCTCAATAGAAAGACGCACACAGCAGAAAAATACATTACAGATCCAAACACTAAAGTGCTCAAGTCTGCAAAAGTGTCCATAGTTTGCACAACAAACCAAAACGTCCTGCTGGGACAAGCCAAACAGCGGGAGCGATAGCAGAATGCAGTCCTTGTTATATTATTCTCTATCGAAACAGAGTCCTGCATGAACTGCTAAACACAAAGCATTTAGTTAGGAATAAATATCCACACAAATAGAATCCATCACAGTGTTATCTCATCCGTGATGGAAACTGAAAGCAAACATGTCTGCTCCTATTTAGTTATGCTGCTGTCTGTCTACTCCTGCGTGTGGAAACGTGACTGACCTCCCCTGAGAGCGCATTTGAAAGAGACGGGGAGAGAGAGAGACAGATAGAGTCTGAGACAGGAGACAGACAAGAGGAAACCTCAGGATTCAGCGTATCTGCACAGGAAAGATATTTAAAAATGAGAGAACTCTTAATTTTCCTGATTCTGTATTTACTCTACATGACCGGGGGGTGTCAAAAATTTGCTGGCCATGTGAGACATTCAGCCAGTAAAGAGAGCTCACTGTGTAGTGACACTGCCCATGTTTACTGTGAATGACTTGTTTCGTCAGGCAATTCAGCAGACAACCTCTTCCATTATCAGTCAATAACACCTTTAAAGGATCTCAGTGGAGGTTCCACCATCAAATAACATAATCAATCAGATTATGGCCCATTTGTACATGAATGGCGCCTTTATGTTGCGTATTTATAACACCTAGAAGTCATGAGATAGAAAAGGTTAACAGTGGACTCTTCCTCACCTTTGATGTCCTTTCCAAAGCCCATTGAGGAAGAGACGTTCTGGCCTTTGCTGCTGGACTTCTCCTTCATCACGTCATCATCGCTGGACACATCACCTGGCGAACCAATCTTTTTCTTCTTCCTCTTTTTGTGGCGGGGAGGCAACTTTTTGGGAAAGGCAAACATGGGAAAGATGACCAGCAGCATGGCTACGGCACACAAGAGAAAACCACTCCACCTGAAAGGAAGAAAGCACATACAGTTTGTCAAGGAAAAGTGAAAAGGCAGTCATACAGATGTGTGTGTGTATATTTACCAGTTGCCAACAAAGCGAGGGTCACTCTGGTCGATGTTCACTACAGTTTTAGGGTCGACGTAGAAGCCGATGAGGACACCACCCAGCAGGTAGCCAGCAGCAGGTCCCAGGGCTCCCATCACATACATGATGGCTGGAAAAAAAAAAAGAGACCCATCAGTCAGAAACTTCAATTAAAAACCAGCAAGCTTTTATACTTTCCTGATTAATGCGCTCGGTGACCTTCTAGTACCGCTGTTCACATCCCCCAGTGCATTGTCCACCAATTCAGAGGCCCTGCGCTCGGATCAGTGGGAACTGTCCAGCTGCCCTGAGGTCATTTCTCACATCGTTTGAAGAGCCTCTAATAACCAACTTGAAAGTGCCAAAGGTCTTGCACTGACCTCGGGGGAAGCCTGGAGCACTCCCACACCAGCTAACCTTAGAGTGAGCAGGGGAAACATTAACTCAAAAGTACTCTGGGACCGAGACCGAGGTGACCCAATCACACGCCATCACTGTGCCACAGGAAGGGAAAAGAATAATTAAAGTTGGATAACCTTTTAGTTGGACAAGTGGAAAAACCTCCTGCAGACATCAACTGCAGACAAGAGTCAAAGCCATTTGCCAGCCGTAATCAGGGGGCAAACTTTCTGTAATTACAGCTGGAACACTGGCTGTGAGGTTGTGTGTGCATGAATGAATGAATGTGTGTGACAGACAGGAGTGGCTTGCTATTCATGGTGCTTTAGTAGGTATGCATGCGCATTAAACTGTTTCTGAGAATGACTAAACTCTCACCCACGAATGCAAGTGGTTTTATTTTAATTTTCACAAAATAGCTCTTGTTCCTTTCATGTCTCTCGAGTGTTACTTTCAGGGATGCTGGCACTAAGTTTCAGTGACTGTGTTGTGTGCACACACATATGCACATTGTGTTTGTGCTGGTGTTTGTGACTGTGTTTAACAGTCGAGGCAGCAGGTGCTGAAGCCAGACCAACACTGAAATGTCTAATCTCTCTCCCAAGATCAGAGGAATCCCTCCTCCCTGCCAGATTACATAATAAATGTGCACACACACACAATTAATAAAGTTTATTTTTCTCTGAATGGAAGCTCAAAAGCCATTTCATCTCAGTCTTCTTCACCAACTGTTTCAACTGCCACGCCAACATTTGTATGTAACATGATTGCATCCCGGCGGATCGCATCTCTTACTGCACTCATGGTCTCATCCCACACACAACACAAAGCTCAAACATCCATGATCAATCCTATCGCACAGTTCTAACAGTATCCTAGAGCCCATATCCGTATCTGGTATTAATTCAATCATGAATTTATTGAACAAAGCTATTTGGAAAAAAGAAATGGAGAGAAAGAGATTGCTTTAAGAACAAAAGGCTGTTGTGCAAATCCTCTTATCAGCCCATTTCAGACACACGTACACACACACACACACACACACACACACACACACGAACAAAAAACATTAATGCGCACACACAGTATTTCCATGTGTGGAAAAGATAGGAGACATGCAAAGCACATACAGCTGTGGAACGATGTTGGTGTGCATTGCATGTGAGATTTGAGGTGTGTCGTAGTTTCATTCCTGCAAACACATGAGACTCAGGAAGATAAGCAGGTGTCCGTCCTTCTTTCACTTTGTTATCTTGCATATCACATTTCATCTTCTTAACTCTGTTCACTTTGCCATTCCTCATATCCTGCCAGTTTCAGTCAGTTCACTGCGGCAGTCAAACTGTTACACAGTGGAGCAGGATATTACCACCCACAGACAATAAACAATTATATTAGGGGAGGACGGCTGGCGGTCCCATCATATTCTCTCCATCTTGAAATTAAAAGTATCTTCCAAAGTGAAAGCTAACAAATCACATTTGTGGTACACAGCAGGATAAATTCCATCTAAAAAGCTGAAATATAAACGCTGCTATGAAGCCAACCTTGACTTAAAAGAAAAGTTTCAACAGTTGATGCATATTATTGTGGGGTCTTTGGATAAAAATCTGTTGCCCCTGGTTCACAACAGTTCGGCTTCACAAAAGAATGGCACAAATGAAAATCCTCTTTTGAGCTTGTTAATCAAAGAAATACGAACGGACCTGAGTAAAGAGTGGGAATAGGTCGTGCAAGGCATCAACATTACGTGCCGGAGTTTCACTAAGCAACCATTAATAAAACTGATACTTCTGCAATGGGGGTCTAGATAAAGAAAAACCCAACAATGAATCATTGTCATCTCATTGACAACTCTCCATAACGCACTTTCATTTAAACACTCTCTGGCTTGACGGCTATATCAGGTGCATGCAACCAGCCAGTCCTCAGGCAGAGACCAAGCATGGTTTTTCCTTTGCCCTCCAATCTCCATCCTTCCCTTTCTTGGATACGAGGGCAGGGGTAACCGTATTTTACCTGCCTTGGGTGATTGTGTAAGCACCTGTCCTGCCGCTCCATCCCTCACATTAGCAGTGTTCTGCCCAATTGGAGGATGTAAGGGGTCATAAACTGTCCCTGACTCATTGCTCTACCATGCCAGCTTGGCACCAGGACAGGATAGTTTAGGATCAGTGGGGTTAGTTGGAGGGATTGGAGGGTTACGGCCGAGCTGAAGGGCGCCCAGGGCAGACCATCGGATTGAGGAATATGCTGGCACAGCAGCAGCGCTGTACACAGAAACACACATGCAGCGGCAGCAGACGTCAGCGGAGCAGTGGGTGCATGCCAATGAAGAACGAATGGCACGCCACAGGCTCACTTTATCCAATTACGCAATAGACCTTGACCAGCAGCATGTGAAGGACAAAACATTATAGGCTTCATGGGACTTTCTCCACGTGTGGATGTAATGGATGAGGAGCCTGCTATGGCAGTTATTGGCATTTCACTCTTATGGTCAATGTTAAGTCAGCAGCTAAACCATCTACATGGTCACTCAGCCTGACTTTCAATTTTGTGCTGACTTTGTTCTGTACATCAAAGTGCCCATTAAAAATAGAGGACAAAGTCACAAATCGTGCAAAAGTTAACATGTTAAAGGCTTAATCCAGCATTAACAGCAAGATATTAGAGGCCTCTGAAAAGTGCTAAAAAAAAAAATAAATAAAATAGGGAAATTGAAAAAAACTGATGTGCAACAATTACTTTAGCCCCTTTAGGCACATATGGACTCAAACCAGCATTATTGTAGAAGTGTAATGGAGACGATACAAAGTAATCAAGTGTGTGTGTGCGAAGGTGGGATAAGGTTAGACACTTTTATTGTGCATCATTGACCCCAATTTAATGTTCCAGCTCCAGCGTAGATGATGAATGGATGCAGCACTGTCAGGCAGCAGATGGAGAGATTTATTCCATAATAATCCAGAAAGAGAAAGGTAATAAAGCAGCATATAGGAAGAAATAAAAACCTCTGAGAGCAACGCGACAGAGGGAGAGACAAGTCGGACAAAGAAAAACAGAAGACACAGAATGACATCTGAGAGGGGACATGAGGGTGAGGAGCGATGGAACATAAAGAAACCGAGGAGCTGCAGTCTGTGGTGACTGTTCCTGCTGTGTAACAGACTGATAAAGCTTGCTCAGCAACATCCCTCTCATATCTAACCTTCAGGGACCAGCGCCGCTCTGTTGTCTCCTCCACGCTCTCTAAGAGCTCAGCTCCTCCTGACTCTCTATTCATGAGCAGCACTGACTCATTCAGAGCTTACAGGAATGAATGAGGGTGAAACTGGCAAAAATGAATGGCAGTAAAAAGCATGAGCTGTGAATTTGATTGCATGATGTTTAAAAAAAAAATAAATCAAATCTTAGTTGCCTGCTGATGCCTTGGAATTGATAAAGTTATCTTTGATGCAAAGCTTAAAGCTTTTCTGAAATTCTGTGCATCCTTTGTAGTGCTCTGATTACTTACTTTTTAAAGCCTTTGCTTGTTTAGACTCAAACATTTCAGTAAAATAGTAACCCCCGCAGGGTGATGTTCTGAATAAACAACCAAGACAGCCAATTTATAATCATATAAAATATAAAGTGGCAAATTAGAAGCATTTATTGTTCAATAAATAACCTGAATAGTTGATCAGTCACCAGAAAATGTTTTGTTGATGACGCTACTGCTGTTTCATTTAATTGCATTTCGTCTTCAGTTAACCAACATTAATTACAGATGTTGGCATTTTACACCTTCACACCGAGTTTTTTTTAATCCATTTACTGACTTCCACCAAGCTATTCCCATTTTTCCTGGACTGTGAAGGGACTCTCAGGCATAACAATAAAATGGCGTCTGCAGTGGCACCCCCACCATCCCCCAACCTCGCCTGACCTTCTGTTCTCCTCACCCCTGGGAGCAGCACAGAAAGAGGGAGGAGAGAGCAGAGCAACCAGCCCTGATGAGAAAGCACATTGCACATAATGAAGCAGCTCTCCGGTGGCCAAACTAATTACCACAGATTAATGATTTGATTTAATTGCGTGGACAAAGTAAAGTACAGGCTTTTTCGCTGCCATGTCAGGACATTGCAGGGTTAAAATGTCGAGGCTACAATTCACACAACAGAAGAGTCGACAGTGTCATTCTGCACGTTAATCACGTCTGCACAGTGTGTGTTTATGTTTACATACGGTAAATCTCACTTGCTTTGGGATTCGTTTTTCTCCTGACACTGTCCTCCGATAAAACACCGCAGAGACACGACCCTGGCTCTGTAATCCTTCTCTGCTCTGAGGCTGAAAACTTACTTTCAATGAATTATATAGCCATCTACCTGGCTATTAGCCCAAAGAACTCAGTCAGCTTCTGAAACAAGCCTGGCAATGGACAATAGACAGCATCGCAACGACCTTGGATTTGTATTTGCTGCATTACAATAGAGCTGTCTAATCTCTGAAAGATGTGATCGCATTGTCTTCTCAGTATTATTCAATAGTCGTGCCAAGTTGATTTATATAGCATTGTGTATAACACATAAGCTATTCACTCAGGCATGGGATAATAATGGATTTCCACACCACCGGTCAGAGAAAACAAAATCTCAATGAGCTATAATTCTGCATTATTTAATAACATCTACTTTCTGCGATATGTCAGCACATGCCTCTGAATTCTTATTTGCTGCACAGTACAGTGCAGCTCAATGCCAGAAGCTATTTGGGAAGTGCAGCTGCAGGTGACAGCTGTATGACAGATGATCTATGCGGCTGCTGCTGTTAAAAAGAGGACAACAGAGAGGGACACCGTTCCATGTTCGCCAGTGTTATGGGGATCAATTCAGTCATGTGACACAGCCCCTCCCCTCCCCCACCTTCACTCAGAGACAAGAGAAGTAGAAAAGACAATGAATTACACGAATGATGGTATTGTCATGGCAACTTGCTGACATAGCAGTGTCTTCTTACAAGTCCTAACCTCACAGTTTTACCCAGAGGGCACTACGGTCACACACACACACACACACACACACACACACACACACACACACACACACACACACACACACACACACTTAATATGCATGCAGATAGAAACAAGAATGAGAATGCAACATTATGCATCAAAAGGCTTGTTTTCTCTAAATCCATTTGCTGTCAACAATCCCTTTTGTCATGCATCATGTTTTGAGCCACAAAACTATCTCCAGTAGCATAAGGAAGTGTGGCAGATGCAAATCAAGAGCGTGAGGGAAAGTCAAGGAACGCATGCATAAGTGGTGGAAGTTGTGAAAGTGAAAGAAAATATGAAAAGAAAACACGGCTGCAGTTTCCATCAGGTAAGACAAGAAATGAAGATCAATGACTACACTCACTGGATGCAGTTTGGTCAAATAGTCGGACACGTGCTTACACACAGTACAGTGGCCTGCTTACAGTGGCTGATAGAGGAATTTGTAATGTAAAATTACAATTCAAATCCCTTTAACCAACCACTGGCACATATAATTACAAAACTACATCCGCACACACTGACTGTATAAAGGACAGGCCAAGCAGACATGGATGCTGGAAGCCAGACATTGTACAGGAAACAAGTCATGTGCTGCCGTGTATTAAAAAAAAAAAAAAAAAAGACGACAATATTGTTTGTGCGTTAATAAAAAGATTTAAGTTTGGTTGTATCACACTAGGTAAGTGGGTGCTTACTTTTTGTTCAAGCACACAGAGAGCACAGTCTCAGCAGGTCTGGTAACACCAGCACATGCAGTAACTAACTGATGTTTTTCTTTGGCCTATTTTAAAAAGGGGTATTTCAAATGCTTTTATGGATTGACTACATTTAAAATACAGTACACTATGAAAACATGAATTCAGAAGGGAAAATATTCTTTAAACCTGTTTATTGTTAAACCCTTAAGTAAATATTTTTTTTCAATTCACAGAATTACTGCAATTACTACAGCAGGATCATTTAACTATAAGAAACCATTATTGGATTATATAAAGTCAGTGAGCCAAAGTTTGCTGCCAGTAAGGAGGACTAACTGTCTTGACCTGAACAAGGCAAACCAATATCAAATCAGATTATCAACTCAATATGGCGTCCCTCTTGTGTAAATACTTTTCAAATATGTATCACTCATTTGTTGCAGAGTCACTGGGTTCAACAACATAATGCTCTGCCAGCTGCAGTGCATGGACATGAAGACTGATCGTATTTGATCACTAAAGCCTCATGATGGCTTGGACATCAAATCTTAAGATATTTATTTGACTGCTGGGCCAGCAGCCTGCTCCAGAAGTAGGCACATATGATATATCTTAAAGGATTCATAATTTGAAGTACCACATGGCCAAACAAGATGAGAATAAAATCTGTCAATCTATGTAATACATGTTCACATTTACTGTAACAGTGACTGTATATAGTGCTGAAAGCCCACAGACAGAACAGCGGCTGCTACAAGGCTGCGCTATGTATGAACCTAAAGTACAGTGAGAAGCAGGACGTGTTGAATATTTTATTAGATTTAGTGCAGTAAAGAACTTTGATCCAGTTGTGCATTCAGTGCAGACTGGTACACCTAACAGTCCAGATTTTAATCAAATGATCGGAAACATCAAAGCCTTTCTGACTTAGAAGTCGATATGTGGGCCACCCCTCAGGTTTTTACACAGCTACCTCTGGGCATGACTGTTCTAAGCCCCTTAAGAGAAAACATGACGAGTCACAAGGGGTGCAAGACTGGATCGGCATCCAAGGTCTGCCCCTTCCCACTCCAACCCCCTTTTAATGTTCTTCTTCTGTGCTCTGACCCAGCGACCTTCTGCCTCATCCATGGTCTGACGTGGAGGTGGTGCATGATTAATGGGGCCACGGTAAGTGAGACCATAAGAACATGTTATAATGCAGATCATAAATCTATTGCCCATGTTCCAGTAATAGGAAATCTATCACATATTTGATAGAAAACTAATAAAAAATGTGCAGTACATCACATTTAATACTAAAACAACTAAACTTTTCCCTGCAGGGCAGTAAAACTCAGTTATTGCCCACAGTGGAGGACAAACCCAGCACCACGCTTTAATCAATTCTGCATGTGAGCAGCTAGGCTCTTCAGGCAGGAGTTCCCCAAGCTTCCTTCACAAAATCAAATCAAATAAATATAAAATAAAAGGGGAGAGAGGAAAACAGAGGGGTTTTCTCTATTTTTATTTGTTCCCCAGCTGCTGGCGAAGGCCGTGCTACAGCAGTCATCCACTCTGTGAGGCAACTCTTCTGTCAGCCTTTTATGCAGTCACTGACAGAAGGCATAATGCAGCACCAGAGCAGAAAGATACGCATGGAGGAGACTGTTAACTGCTCGAAACCAACTATGATGCAGCTTTCTTCAGTTATCAGTTCAGGTTCTGGCTTTCAAAGCATTTCCTGCAGGTTGTGAACAAGCGTCCCGGGTCCAAACTCTGACCATTTCTGCTGATTCCATTGCTGTCCTAAGGCATTTGGACCTGCACCGACAGCAGAGGACCAGTACTCTGCTGCTGCTGTCGACCATAACCCAGTTAAGGCACATGTTCAGAAATCTAGTAACTATATAAACTATTGTGATTTCTGGAAAGTGTAACGGCATCTTCTGCTGGTTAGTGATGTGTACTGATGGTTGTTTATGGTTGTATATTTTTGTGTTCTAATATCACTTCCATCTCTTTATAATATCTCTCAGAAGTCTGTAACATACTTTCACATTTTATAAATCCTTTTTGTTTCTCCCAATTTATCTAATCCATCACCTTTTGGGGATTTTCGTGTTAATCCATCTTACTTTGTGGCATTTTCTTCCAATTTATTAAAAATCATTTCGAGAAATACACAATTTTTATCTCATACTGGATTAACTGCTTGTAATGAAAGACTGAAAAGGACATTTTGAACTATTTCAGACAATGACAGCCCCGCTAGAGTGAAAACAGAGCAAAGTGCAGATCAGTATGTACAGAATGTAATTTACAGATATTTTAGTGCAAATGTGGCAACAAAAGCATTGGTGAGCTCGACATTTTGTCCCCACTGTCAGGTCAAGCGATTAAATGAACAAACAACTATTCTCCGTTCTGATTAGTCATCAGATATGGGAGGGAAGGTTGGAGTTTACGAAGGCATTTCTGGGTGAAAATGTGCCATGTTGTGGCTGTACAGCTTTGTGTGAGTCACTGTAGCTGACAACAAAAGAGATGTAGTAATTATCCTCTGATTGAAATTGTACATTATCCAGCCAATCTGATCCTCCAAACACACAAACACCAATGCTATCTTTCTAAATGTGGCAAACCCACTAAATGTGCTGAACGTACTGTATTTGTCTATGTATAGATATTGCTGCAGCATGTGTGCGGGTGGGAGATGATCTCTCAGCTGATTAGTGAACAAAGTGACATCCAGAAAGCATCCTTGATCATGCTGACCTTTTTTGGTCCATCGTGGGTCGATGCATATGTATTTAACAAATGAGTGTTCTGTTCTGTAAGCTTAATTTTCTTGGAAACAATAAGGTTTGGATTTAATAGATTTACTTTGGATTTATCTTGATGAATGAAAGGCTCAAAGGATATCTATTCCTTGGTTTTTAAGTGATCTTAAATAGAAGCATTTTGATTACACATGCACATATGATCACTCTGGTCACTCATGCTGCAGTGACTGTTTAGCATGGTCCTGCCTTCATTTCACACTGTTTAGTGTTGGCAGGTAGGAAAAGGACTCAACACAGTGCCATAGAGCAGTGGTTCCTCCTACACACTGTGACAGGAGCGTATAAAGCCATTCTCAATGTTGTTGGGTCAGATCTCTCTGTACACACAGACACAGATGGTTCAAATACCAGTAAAAACGCCTGCAGGAAAACCAAGTGGACCATTTTGCAGCACAGCCTCACACCCTGCAAACGACCCCTCAAACACATACTCTCATCCACCCCCAACACATATACACACACACCTTTTGAAAGCACCCTGCAAGCTCTAAACAGCTGCTCTGTCTCCCAACTCACACCCTAGATAATGAACTAGGCACCAAAAATGGGAAATGCAAAAGAACAAAAGCATGAAAAATATTACATTGGACTATCTGGCCTTAAAAAAAAAAAAAAAGTACATTTATCCATTTGTTCAAAACTATTAAAAAGAGACTTTCTCGCAAACCTCGTAATACAAACAAACATTCTCTAACATCTGCGGATGATCTTGTTAAAACACTGTCTCTTCAGTGAACAGTTACACATTAGCCTATTAGCCCACATTATATAATGCACAACCAGCTTGATGCTACGTTGAGTGGCGTAACAGAGCCTGGCAAAGCCGCTGAGACAGACAGATGAAGGTGCATTATCAAATGTGCCCCATTCTGTGCACCTGTCAAGCTACATTTCTGGCCTTGAAGCATTATTTTTCAGCACATCTCCATGTTTACATGTGTGTTTGTGCATGCAACAGTAGTCGCAGAGGGTGAGGGCAGGAAACATTTGGTGTCATCCATCTCCCTCAGAACGGGCTCCTGTCCCTCCAGGAGGCTCAACACAGACGGGACTGCCGCGCATCAAGCATAGTAGAGCAACAGCTAAAGGTCAGCAGGGGACAAAGACCCAATTTGAAAAAGTCTGTATAAAAATGACACCCATATTTATAAACATATGAATGTATAAGGAACATACTGTGAAAGAGATGCTTCAACTCCGTCACTCTTCAAATCTGTTCAGACACTCAGAATGTTCAGAATGGCATATTCCTTATATTATAGATACACACCATAGTTTTTGGACCCCACATGTTCTAACACTTATGTAAATGCCAAAAACACTTCTCCCTCCAGCAGCACTACCTTCTTCACTCTACATTTTTTGCAGCACATGAGGTCAAGGAGAACAATAGCCGGTGCATCACAACAGTCTGAGGGCATAACAGTAGAACGGAGGAATTTTTTTTTTCCCTAGATCTTTGAAGCATAACACCCCCCCCAAAGGCTGAATCAACATTGTGGGCAGACCAAGCAGAGCAGATAAAAAGCCCCAGAGGGAGAGAAGGGAACGTAATTCAGCTTGACTTAGATGTATGGGCTGCTTCTGCTCAATGTATGCAACCACTGAGAGTTGAAGCAGGCTGGATATGTTGAAGCCAAAAGCATTTCAGTCAAGAGTTTAAGTCTTTCTGGGAATACAGTACCAATTAGCACCAGCAACCTCTGCCCTGATATCCATCACAGGATGTAACTTTGGCAACAGACGACGACAAACGATTCACTGGTCATTACTGAGAACAACATGTAAAGGAAGGGGATGTTTCTGTATACAATGCTGATTAAATTCATCAGACAAAAAGGTAAACAGGATGGTTGCAGAGTTTGTAGCCAGTGGAAATGAAAAGCTAAAGGATTGTTTCTGTTCAGATGTCACATTAAAATAAGTTAAACGATTTCATGTGAATTAACTTGATTTGTCAGTAAGATACTGATATTAGTCCTGATTGACAGATGATGATTATGTGACCCCGAGGATGCTCAGTAGTTAGGATTTGTGGGTTTCTGGACCACAATCTGATCAAGCACATAAACCACCTAGTAGTAAAATCTATAACTATTTAGTTTTCCAGAATGATATTTGTCCCAAAAAGAACGAGAGATGTCAACACACAGTGTTTCTATGTTTCTATTAGATCATTTCAAAACCTATTTGTGGGGCATTATTTTATATCAAACTGAGCCGAAAGGAGCCGGGCATCAAGGAGGATTTTGCAAAACAACATGAACCACAAAGCCAGCAAAAAACAAAGAAAAACCATCCATTTATTTCCTCGTACAGCTGAAAACAAAAGGTCTCTCATGGCTCCTGCTATCACAAACACCTCTTGAAGCATTTCCCCAGGAATCTTCCCACACTGTCAAAACAAGACAGCCACAACACTGAAAAATAGCCACTAGTCATCAGTCAGAGGTTACACAATGGCCACACTACAGTTGCAGTGGTTAAGACCCCTGCCTTTGGAAACGAATAGACTCCCACACATCTGTCTTATCCTATCAGTCCTCCTCTTCCTGACAATTTCAGGATTAGTCACTGCGGGGAAAGTCGATTGAAGGGGGGAGGGATCACAGCAAAAGATTTTGGAGCACAGACAGAATTGATGGCACATGATCCACCACAGAGGGCTGAGCCATTTGAGGGGGAGTCACAGTAGTAGTAGTAGTAGTAGTAGTAGTAGTCATAGTCATGTCTGGCAGTCCTGCAGTCTGCAGCTAAAGAGGTTGCCTGCTGTTCAGTAACCCTGAGGGCCTGTGCAGCCAACAGGACCGTGCCGAAGTGCAGCGATATTTAAAACCTCAGTGAGAATAAAGTCAAGGGGACGGTGATGAAACAGGACCAGGATCATCTTTCTATATGAGTGCCAGCCTCTAGTGGGGCAACCATGTACCCTAACCAATCCCTGAAATGCGATCTTTCAGCCTGGAGGGGGTAGTGTGGGAGGGGGGGGGGTGTCTCTGGGGCCCTTTGTGTTAGTCCCTGTATATGCTCAATCTGCATTTGCTTTGGCTGCAGCTGAGCAGAACAGGACACACCATTTAATGAAATGGACTGGCTGAACACACACGGGGTCATGCCAGGGCCTCGACTGACATGAATCAAAAAGAAATAGAAATAACATTTTGACTGTAAACTAACTATTCAGGCCCAATTTTTCACTCACAAATAACAGACCTAAGCAGACAGACTGAGAGCAACTGTTATTTCTAAATCTGTCAGCAGAGAACACACCCCTTGTGTGCATGTGAGTGTGTGTCTGTTTTGTGCGTGTTAAGTGCAGACAAGACCCCGCTCTTCTCCTCCTCTGTAAATGTGCAGTCCTCTACAGCCTCAGCCTGTTGAGCTATACCAGAAATCCTTTTTTTTTTTTTTTTTGGGGGGGGGGGGGTTCTATAAAAAAATAAGTAATGCACAAGCACCAATAGCACACACTGGTATGTTATATCTGGATGTATGTGGTATCTGAGTTAGTTAATACAGCAGCAGAGAGACAGAGTCGCCCAGGAGGAATTAATTAACCTTATCCTTCTTGTAGCGAGGGTACCATCAGTGCATGCAAAGAAGCTGCAAAGTCTAGACGATACAAAGGTTATAAAAGAACGACAATGAATAAACAAAAGGGCATAATAACCGGGGAAATATCAGGTGTATTTTCAGTGCAAGCTGAATTTATACATGTCCACTGATGGGTAAGGTGGACATGCAGACAGCGATCGAATCAGACCTGCCTGCTCCATTCATTCCACATCAATAACCACTTCCCAGCATCATTAGCTTGTAAATCACAGACACAGTTGGATGGGGAAAAAAAGTGAAAGAAATAAAAACAACAGCCAATCTACTGCCACGGCCGCTGTGCAAAATTTGGAATGGCTCAATGAATCAAAAAGGAGAATTTAGATGAATGGTCACTTCGATTTCTGGGTCCAAGTATAGACCACTGTAAAATTATAACAAAACACACAAACAAACAAAAAAGATACGCAAAGCCAAGTGAGCTACATATCAATGTTGCTGTGTATTCACAAACTACAATATTAGAGGTAAAGTTCAGATGCTGATGGCCCGAGGCGAAAGGTGGGAACTGGGGTGACAAGGGGAGTGGCCTGTTATGTTCACAATAATTCAGACAAAAAACTAAAAAGGCAGACTGACACATGCACCCATTCTTCCTTCCTCTCCAAGGGCACCACAAGTTTCAATGCGCCCCCCCCTCTGAAGCCGGAGCATATGGAGGGGGTGAAAAATGACTGCAAGGTAGAGTGTGGTGGCAGACTGCTGTAGATATTGGTAGCTATGTCTCCACTCAGCTAAACTGGGGTGAACAGGTTTAGCAATGCTGGCTGCAAGCTATTCGTTTTTTGGAGGGGGGGGGGGGGTTCCATTACTACTTTTACGTTTTCTTAGGCTTGTTAAAGAACAAATATATTTTTCAAACTTGAAGTGAACAACTTGTCACTTGTCATGGCTTATGGGCACCATTGAAATTAACATGAAAACAAAATGCCATACCTGGACTCCTTCACTCCAAGTTCATTCAGGAGAAAATGTCAGAAATGTCCCCTAACACCTAAATAACACAACTCAGTCACCATGGTTATGTTTGGGGAATATCAGAAAGCCACATCAGGGACTTATTTCCATCTGACATGTCAGAGGATGTCTCTGTTTTCCCAAACAATGCTTGGCTGGAACGAAAAAGATTATCCCTCTGAGTCCTCTGAAAATAGCCACCAAGGTCACTGGAGCAAGTGCTGCTCTTGACGGATATCTGAAAGAGGGGACGACTCAATGAGCCTGACCAAGCCTGATGCATTTGCTCAGGAGTGCCTTGCCAAGGTGAGGGCAGAGCAAACAGAGTTGCTGTTTGAGGTTTTTTTCTCCTTGTTTTTCTGGTCGGTTCAATAACTATGCTGCATTGGCTCCCCATGACGCAGGGATCTGATCAATACTGGGTCTCCAGGGCAGCGGAGCAGTCAGTGAGAGGACTCGACGGCAAATATGGGCTGTGCAATATTGTGATGAAGGAATGTTGTCAGCACTGTGCCTAATGCTGTGCAACCATCTCACTGTTTTGTGTGTGTGTGTGTACACGAATGCCTCCTCACACACAGACACACAAAAAAAAGTCAGAGAGACATCCAGTTGTACACAAATGACGTACACATTGAAGTAATGCGTGGATTAGTCCAAAAATTAATGGGACACAATGTAATCTGAGTAATTTACAGGCAAAAATATACACATCCCTTGGTTCTAGCACCTTAAACAGAAGGATGATGTCACCATAACAAACACTTTGGGGTTTCCAGTATTGGTCAGACAAAAGAGGCAATTTGATTGTACAACTCAGCTCTGATGTGTTTAACATTTCATGTTTTCTATATTGAACCTGTAATAGATAAATGAAAGAAAATGTATAAATTATTTTATACTTTATTTATTTATACTATATTTTTTATTATATTTACAATAATCATGTAGTGTAGCCTTACAGAAAGGTCAGTGGGACAGTCACCATCTGTGTGAGATACTGCACCAGATTGAGGGGCGCCCCATGTCCCAATAACCCACCTTAAGTGTGCAGCCAGACAGGGGGGATTACTTCTGTAAACACGATCTACTCTCAGAGCTATGCAGAGTATGTGACATTTATATATAGCTAATAATATGGAGCACCATTAAGGCCAGTAAGACCCTATCATGCCAGATAAATTATAATATCTGAAATACGGAGATGTCTGAATGACTTAAGGTGGAATGCAGCATATCCAGAGAGAGGAAAACAATGTTAGCATTCAAACACAGCAAATGTTACCTTTTCTGGCTATACATGAAAGCATTTTGCTTTACTGGTTCCAGCCACCATTAAACACACACACAGGCCTGAGGATACAGCAGTATTTTGTGAACGTGTGCATGCATGCACACGCACACAGTCACACAACACTGGAACATTAATCATAAGCAACCCAGTTCTGTTTCTCGCCCTACACTCCTCTCTCATGTGCTTGTGGACCAAGGTTAACTTTGCAGTCTCTGTATTTACCTCAGTGTGGTGCAGAGGCTGTATGCAGGTGGAATTAAATCAAAGGGACGGGGCTGGCAGTGCACGACTGCACTGTTGAACCCTTCTGGTGTACATAGGTGCACTTACATGTCTGAGTAAACATCACCAACTAAAGACTGTCTAAATTCATCAGAATACAGAAAATCTAATTCATTCATGATGGTAACGTAATCAGCTCACTGATAAATGCATAATTGGATAATTGGCACACACTGTTTGAGTTCTACATGCTTCCATTCATACAACAGACCTGCATAGTTTGCACTGCAGAACAAACCTAATGACAGTGATAACCAAAGAAATTAAAACGTATTTAGAAGTGATGTATTATTTCTGTCTATTGTGCTTTTATTTTCCACTAACCTCCTGTTCAGCTATTGGCTCATTGGGGTTTGCTTACCCAGGTAGAGAGATGCATTTTCTTTCTTCACATTGTCATCCAGGTACGTGGGCCCCAGGGTGTAGATTGGTGTTGACCCCATGCCCACAAGTATCTGAGCACAAATGAACAGAGCCACATAGAGGTTGTGCTCATTGCCCTCCTGGTCACGAGGGCACGATGACACGTCCAGCAGGTCACGTCCGCTGTTGTTGCCACTCTGACAGAGGCCTTCGTGACCTGTCGATGAGTTCATCTCCTGGATCTGGTATGGTGGGGAGATGAAGTGCGGCAGGGAAAACAATGCGGCCCCAACAGCGATGACAACACCACCCAGAGCTAGCCAGCGTGGCCTCTGACCTCTGCCGCCGAAGTAGGAGATGAAGACCACCACCAGCAAGCTGCCGATGTCAAAACAGCTGACCAGCAGGCCTGACTCTGAGCTGCGGAGACTGTAACGCTTCTCAATGGTGGTGATGACACTGCTCAGGTAGCCCGAAACCATCAAGGACTGAATGAAGGTCAGGTAGCACATGCAGAACAAGAAGCAGCGAGAGTCCCTTAGGATGACCCGCACATACTTCCTGGCTGGGATGTGGATAAGGTGGGTGAAAGACAAGCCAAGTTTTCTGCCTCCAGAGCCAGTGGCCCTGTGGCCCTCCACCGGGAAGGAGCTGCTGAGCCCCACCATGCTGGAGACAGAAGGTGAGAAGTCTGTCCTGGAGGAGGGAGACTCTGCTTGGCTGGAGTTTGGGGTTTTTGGCTGGAGCTCGCTGTTCTCATCCAGAGCTACACAGGTGTGGTTGGTGTTGACCACCCGAGGTTCTGCCACCATACGCTCTGCCTGACAGGGTCCATTCAGGATGGGCAAGCTCTTGGACTTGAAGCAATTCTCTGGGTTCATATACTGGTCCTGGAGCTCACAGATCTCCAGAGACTCAGACAGGTCACTCCCCGTTTCATCATTGTCCAATGAAGTCATGGCGCAGCTGGACTTTCAGCTTCAGTCGGCTTCTGGCTGTGCTGACAAGTCGGTTAGTGACTAGTGCCACATGAGGACACAGCGGAGCTGCAGGGCTGGACGCTGGAGCAAAGACTTGGCCCTGCTAGTTGTTACTGGGCTGGACTGAACCGCTCCGTTTTGTGCATATTTTACTGCCCATTTCTTTAAAGAACAGTGCTGTAGTGTCATAAAAAAACCTTTATCACAGCACAAAATCAGGACTAAAAAAATCATTGAAAACCACCAAACAATTACAGCAGTAGATTAACTGAATGCAGAAGAGCATCACCTGCTTCAGCTTTATCTTTGAGGAGATTTGTTTACAGAAAATAGCCTATACGGTTAAAAAAAAAAAAAAAAAAAAACTTGTAAATGGAAATAGAGGGAGCTGTGTTTACAATATTTCCATAGTTTGAGCTCCATGGTGATGATCACGATGATTTTATGGCTCTTTGTTAAATAGCAACATTGATTCATAGGGTTTTGGTTTCCTTTGTCCCATAGCTGTGCTGTATCCTACAAAAAAAATCAAACAGTGACACAAAATCATTAGCAAATATTAGGAATGCCTGCCACTTCCAAATAAATATTTGCTAAATATAACTATTTTTCCTCCCACTTTTGGCATTTTGGTAAAATGACCACATTATTTCTCCACATGACCACAAACTGGTCTCTTAATATTTTCACATTTCTCTACACAAGAAAATGTTCCATTAAAACAAACTAAATTGGTGTCACACAATCCGGTGCTGAAAAACAACAAAAGCAAAAGCAAACAAACAAAGAAAGAAGCAAAAAAAAAAAAAAAAAACAAGCTTTCCTTTGTGTAAAGAAGAAATATAACCAGGAGAACAAAAGAGACCACGCTGCCACACAGACGACACCGATCTTACTTTGAAAACAAATAAAAGCCCGATTCAGCAGCAGATATTTGTGAAACGGGGCGACAATAAGTGTGTGCCTCGAGTCAAACGGCGACAGACTGTCTGCGGAGGGGGCCGGGATACTCACTCAGGACGGGGGGAGGTAGCCTGTTGTCCTCCGAGCGGCCGCTCACTGAATGAAGCCTTCCTGCTGCGGATGGTAGCTGCTGGTGGGGGACCGAGCCCTTCACTGACCGTCCGACTTTAGGAAACTCCGTCAACAAAGTGGGACCTGGAGAGAGAGAGAGGGGGGGTGATCCAGATTTAATCTGGATAGACCTCAAGATAAATGGGAGAAATATTAACACCCGAAAAATGTGATCATTAAAATTTATTTGTTGAATGATATTACGAAAAATCGTGTCATTGATAAAACCTGTGTACCCTTTATGTGTTCATAACAATGTGGCAGTGTGGTGACTGAGCTTAAAATGTAGGGCAACATTTGGTTTACTTTGTGGCTGTTTTTCAAGCGACACAAATATACAAAACGTTTGTGCAACGATATAAACCAAATTTGTATCCAAGTACCTTGAATGCAGCAAATCATGGAGGTGAATTGTTTGCCTCACCAGCCACACCGGGACTTGTAGTTTCCTCCGTTAACCAGACTTATTTTCACATTCCTGTTTGAATACGTGGAAATCAGAGCTCACCATACAGAGACTGTGTGAGACTCAACTCACACGGAATATTTCTGCAGACGCTGCTGGGTGTCTGCTGCCATTCAGTCCACTTCAGGTCCACCAGCTGCAGGACTCCATGTACCATCATGCTCTCGGTCCATATGGTGGCCTGTTGAGGACATACGTCATCTGGACAGCTGGGGCCGTTGCTGACCAAGCAGTGATTGACTGCCGCAGACTCCTGTGGACAAAGGGCCCAGAGCTGAAAGTCTCCTGACGCAATAAATTGTTCATAAAAAAAGGTTTGAATAAAAAGAGCTTCACAAATAATGAAAAGTGCTCCTGATTGGAATAAAGCCAACAGATATATTCTTCTCTACACCTTTTTATCCCTCTAATGAGATATATTCAGGATTCAGTCTAATGAATGTAAATTTCATAAAAGCAGACTTGTCTTTTAAAATATCGATGTGGTGATTAATTCCCTTTTTATGATGATCATTTTCGACACCAATAAGTCCTTTCAATATGATAAAGATAATTTCTGGGGTTTTTTTTTTTGTTTGTTTTGTTTTTCTTTTTTTGTGTGTAAATAAAAAACGCAGATCCTGTAGTTGTAGAATGCTTCACCTTTCAGTGGTGAAATCCTCCCAATTTTCAGAGCATGGGAGTTGACTTCCAGTACCTGTCAAAAGGGATGGATGACTTTCCAAGGTCATTAATTCATTTCAGAGGCTAGATAGGTTGGGTGATCAATCCTGCCTCTTCTACTTCTCCTCTCATTCTGATGTTCTTTGGTTTCTGCGTGGAAGGACAGCATTTTACAGAAACTGAAATGCCAGATGTCTGCTCACTCCCTAAAACAGGTATGTGCATCAAATATCTACTAATTTTGTGACGCGTTCAGACACTAGAACAATTTTGTTTCCTAATGTGAGACACTGATCTGGCCTTTTGGCCATAGGTTACAGGCTGGTGCAGTCTACCATCTCCTTGACATCTGAGCAAAAATGACTCTTGACAGTCAACCAACAGGGATCAATGAGAAGCATCACAGCCTGTCATAAAGGATAAAGGTCCCTGTCGCCTCTGTTCAAAGATTTCTCGAATCTGTCTTCACTTCTGATTGATACGACAAACCACCATGAACACAAAAGGGAATATGTAGAATTATTAAAAAGAAAAGGGCTCTATATACAGTACTATTGAGGTACACTTACACAATTTGTACAAATGCAGAGCTACATCAGAACTATTTGTAAATTGCTACAATTCCACAAAATGCTAAAAAAAAAGGTGACTTTGAAACTAAAACTAAAATCACAGCACTCAATTTAATTAGTGCATCAGTGGGGGAGGTACCATAGATTGTTTCGTATAGTTTGGCTTTGTACTAGTTCTAAATCAATTTCATGAATAATACATATTTTAGTGATTACTGGTAAGACGGTTTGCTATTTGCACCAGCTCATGGTCACCAAATAGAAAGTGTTGTTGATAGAGACTGAGCTGCTTGCTCAAGGACACTACAGGACAGATTCCTAAGTCTAGCTTTTCAAATTAAAGGACACACTCCCCCTCTCCCCACTCATACTCCATCAGTATGCTGTGGCCCTAACTGTGGGTCATCAATAAAAGGAGTGGAAAGATTTTAGTAGAAGAAGAATATGCAACACAGCTATTCACTTTCCACAGCAGAGATTTTTTTGTTAGCCAAAGGCCATGAATTTTGAGAAGATAAAGAAGTTACACTGAAATCCCAGGGACATTTATTTAGCCCATGACCTTTCTGAAAACAGAGAGAAGAAGAATGTGGAGACTTCACAGATGACAGGAGCAGCTTTTATCCAAAGGTTAATATGTTCATGCTTTCTCACGCATAGTTTCGGCGAAGTTCTGTCTGGTTTCAAAAGAATTTGTCCTGGATGCCATTCACAACTAGAAGAACAAATCAGGCCTCTTTCTGGTACAGAAACACATAAAGAAAATCTGTGATTCAGGGCAATAGAAGCAGAACAAGCATGTCACATTTCAAAATTGTTACAAAGCTTTTCTTCATATCTAAATTTTCTCATGCTGTCAGTTGTGTTTGTGTATTGCATTTCTCATAAACCAGTTTATTTCTGCTAAGGGGTCAGAAATCAAAACTATTTATTTTGTCAATATGGTGTGGCGCTATTCCAACTGGTGTTACGCAGAAAATTGTCATTCCCTCCTGAACTTGCACTCCAGCCAATGATAAATTTTATAGTCACAGGCCAATACTCCACTGTGGTCACTTACATAAGGTGTGATGAAGTGTGATAGTGAGAAAATCCAATCAAACAATAAACTCTAAGTAATGGCACAGTAAGAGGCCTTGGCTGCGATGCTGTTATTATTAATATTTATGATTGGACAGAGCAGCTAAGTGAAGTGAAACTGATTCTACAAGGGAGAGAAATACAACATCTCCCTCTAGTGCAAAGGCAGAGCCAGTGGCGCCAGAAGCTGCAGTGTAGTTGAATTTTTCCACATGACCCACAGATGGTGCTTTATCCTCAACAAAAAGAGCTCTGAGCAGCTAGTTGGGGCTCATCATCTGCATTTTGGTGACATTACTGAATTAAAATTTGTATTTTGGATCAAGATTGTATTATCTTAAGAAGGATAATTAACATATATTTTTTACTTTATTGCATGTTTTTCATTAATCACATTTCTTCTTCTTTTTTATATTGTGTCACTGATTTTAGGTCTTTCCATTTAAACCTGCATTACAAGCCGCTGTGGAGATGGTGTTGGTGTTTGTTGCCCTCTAACGAAACACTGAGTTAAAATATGGAAATTGGGTATCTTGGCCTCTACTGCATTCCTTTTGTGCTGGTACAATAATGTAGGACCCTTTTTTTTTTATCAGGCAGAAAAATCTTGTTGACTCCTTAGATAAATTCTTATATATCATTCAGTAAGAGATATTCTGCATTCACATTAAACATTCCCTTCTAAATAAAGAGTAATTTTTTTTCCAATCTCAACAAAGTGCTTGTTACACGTTTCATCTGTTTGAGATCACCTCCTGTCAATGATGAGTGATGACATCATCATCTGCAGTCTGATTCAACACTTCCCGTGGCCTTGGGCTGCACCCCCCAGCTCCATCCCACACTCTTCCTGTTAACCATACCAACTTTATTGACATTACAGGAATATCTAATGAAAAGCCGTCTGATTTTCTGCCTGTGGAGCTGTCACGGGGAATCTCACACAAACTGACACATGTATGCATGTTCATAAATATACTGTACATGCCCATCCCCCACAGATCACATCAACACGCTGCGCTCTTTTCCTGTCTGTCTAGTAGCCTTGGCCAGCGTGTCTACCAAACGAGGTACGGGAAAATGCAGGAATACCAGACACTGAGGTGTGTGCATCTGTAACTGGAAATTGGAGGTGTTGCATTCCAGGACCTCTGGAAAAATCTGATATCTGCCTCATAATTAAAAAACCAAACAAAACAAAAGCACTATTAATCCTAACTCCTCTGTGAGGCTGTCACTAAAAACGCACAAAGAAAACAATCCAGGTGTGTTCGAATATTGTATAGCTTCATCAGCTGATGGCTTTACAACAGCACTCAAAGATACAGGAGGACACTGTGCTTGAACTATGACTCTCTCTGGAACTGTTTTACCAGGTTTTTCTTCTCAGAAAGGCATTCTTTTAAATTAGCTGTTCTGCTTTTGCAGCCTTCTAAGGTCAGACTCCCTGGTTGTGGTCAGGACTACTCCCCAAATTAGTTTGCCCATTCAGAGGCGTTTGCAACTGGGAACTCTGCAACCCAGAGAGCAGCTGATGCATATGAATAAGGCGAGAAGATCAGGACGGAAGGGTGGTGGAGTGATTGCGTTAAAAAGTGCAAGGGCTCAAAAATAAAGACCCCTAGTATAAACCTGCAGAGGCCCCCTGACTGTGCGGAGCAATCCCAGCAGATTGGGCCCCATGCTTATGCTAAAAGCCTCACCCCCTCTCCTCCAGACCCATCACCACCAAAAGCTTGATTGGTAGGCCAGCTCACCCAATGAGTGGACCTTACCACCAGTGTCTTCATGACAAAGGCTGAATGAATGTCCCTTTCCTAATAAATCACGAGGACATAAACAAATATGTGCCTTGCTAAGAAAAGCACAGCAGCTTCTTTCCCTGTAGGGACATCTCACACTGATTATACATAGTTTTGATGAACAAGAACAACCTGGCAATTCATCCCTGCTGAGGGGATACATGTCGTTACAGTAAATGTGACTGGACATCTGCTATACATGAGAATGTTACTGCCCAGTCCTTTCAGCATCATTTTTTTGATAGGCTCATCACCATGCAGTAGTTATCATAGTCAGTAATTGGTGGTTAATTTGGGTGATAAATTTACTTCAAACAACAATGTGTATCAATGTGAAATTTTTAATTACAGCACTGCAGTGCATGCAGTGAACAGATGCTGCTGAACAGCACCTGATGAGTGAAGGTGGGGGAGCCGCTGGCTGCTATCAATTGGAAAAAAGCAGTTTAGCTGCGTACTCAGCATGTCTGTCCTTCCAGAAGCTCAGAAGAGCCTCTGAGTTTACAGTAAACAGGGAGCTGTTTCAAGCCCACCTCAATTCCCCTAACACATATGGAAATGGGCCATACCTTTAGGGCTTTGTCCTCCTCCAGGAACATCCACACAGACCCCACAATGTTAAAGGAGGGACTGCTAAACATTTCATATTCATGGGACACAATTACCTCCATATGAATGGAATAATTGCTCTTTAGAGGCTTAAGCCACCAAGTGAAGTATGTGTAGATTTTTCAAGCCCTGAGGCTAAAGTGATCAGCATCAGGCGCCTAAGCAGAAGGTCTTCTCTATCATATGTTAGAGGGAAGGAGGGTTTGATCGTTTCAGGAGGGGTGTGCTACATTCAGGGACTCCTGGTAACATTTAAAGTATTTGCATATATGTGTATGTGTGAGTGATTGCTGTTCCTGTGCATACAGATCATCAGCTGCTTATCTGATTGCTTATCAGCTAAAAAGAAATGCAAAACTGCAAACTGATAATGTCTTCTGTTTGTTTTTATTTTGAAAAGGAAGCAAAGTTGTCAGAGTTGTCAAAGGCAGCAGAATTTGGTTTCCCTTATTGACAAATAATTTGAATTATTCTGGGATGTTACTAAGCTTTACTGTTTTCCTTCATTACATTTGCGGCACATTGCAGAGTAGTTTTACTTAATATTTTTTTTAAATATAACAGAATCTTATTAGAAATCTTTTAGAAACTAAATTCGTTTTTTAAGGGGGAAACCATAAAACAAAATGTGTGCTATTCATTAAAAATGCACCAGTGGTGTTCCTCTGAACGCCTTTAATTCTCCTCAGATAAATTTTAGGGACACCCCTTCCTCTTGTCTTTATACCACCCTGTGACACATCAGTTCCCCGGTGACTTCAGCGTGTGCCTTCTTCAGCCCTGAAGAGGTTCCTTCTGCCCAGCTCATCCCACTAATTACTTTCTAGCCATACTGTAAATGGGCCACTCCTGATAATCAGCCTATGAGGCGAGAGGAGGGCAGGAGGAGCAGACAGAGGGAGACATGGGATGGATAGGGGTTGAAAGGAATGGGGACATTTCAATGAAACTGATTAGCTGCAGCTGAAAGCCTTAATGTGACAACTCAAGTTTTGATGACATCATCCCTGATGCATATGGAAACTTCAGATCAATCTCTAACTGAGCAGCTGATTAACTTCTGATCTTAAGTGCATTTCTGCTTGCCCAGTTGGGAGACTGCGGTTGCAGCACAAGCTTGACTGTTTTCTCCGAAGAAACACTAAAGATGTTAAGTAACAGTAGCTGAACAGATAGAACAAATTTGTGTTTTTTCTTGTGTGATATGAAATTTACTTTGTGCTGTTGAAGTACTTATTATTTAATTTGGGATTTATTTTAATAGATGACAGCAGTGCAATCTAAGTAGCACAACTGCAAATGTGCTGAGAGTAAATAGATCTCCATGCTTGTTCATTTGGATTAACATGGGCACTATAGTTCAATGTGAATGAATCCCAGGTACCAAACTTTGGAGCTGTAAATATACACACAGACGCACCCAATCAGCAGCTGAAAATAGTTGCAAAATGCAAACACCTTTATGCAATGTTTGCCAGCCAATAATAAAAACTAAAGGAAACACAAAAGCTGGAGATCCTCCTTTCTTTGTTCTTTCGGGTCATCTCATTGGCCCCCACACATCATCCCTTACAGTAATCAGGTTCTTGAGGCACAGCTGCTAATAAAGCAAAAGCCTTCTGCAGCTTGTGATACACACACACACACACACACAAACAATGCTGCGGTGTTTGGACTGTAATTACTGCAACACTGTCTTTGTCTTCACTATAATCTGGGGGATCCATTGTTGGCCAAACGTGCCTGCTCCTTCATTATTACCAATCCTCACCCTCCTCATTGTCCCCTGAACCCCGCGAAAAGACCGTCTCTCTTTCATCCCCTCTGCCACACACACAGGAGAAGTGTGCTGTGCCTCAAAAGGACTAAAGGAAAGCACAATTAGCCCAGTGACAGTAATCTTCAGCGTGGGCCAGGAAGCGCGCCAAACAAAGGGACAAACTTTTATATGGCACTTTAATACAAACATAGGAGTGTGTTGCCCCGTGCCTCAGTATTTAGAGCCTGACCACTCTCATCACAGGCCTTTGTGACAGAGAAACAAGTGCTCATTCATTTCATTTATTGGTTACCCATTAATTGGGGTGGCACAGTGTCATCATGGAGGCACCGAGGGTGATGGTGTTACACAGGGTGGATGAAAAAAAAAAAAATCTGTGGCTCAGGCCTTTAATTGAATCCCATGTAGAGATTGCTCTGTCAATGATTATATGGGGATCAATACACTGAGAGAACACTGCAACTGAGCTGTGATGAGAGCCCACTGATTTTTCTTTTACTGTAAACTGCTTTCAAGGGAAACATTTGAGAGCACACAGCTTGGCTAGAGCATCGAATGAAGTAAGAAACATTTGGCTTGCAAGCTTCCATCCATGTTGCTAAATGCTTAACCTCTACTCTACACACTACACCAATCTCACTACACATCTGCCCGTGTTTGTGCTGTTAATCTGTGTTGGATCACTTCAACAGGTCTCCGCTGCAGCTCTATATCTGCACTGCATGTCCCACATTAAGGATTGGCGGGCTTAAATAAACCCTCTGTGGTTGTTCTCTATCGATCAGGTGATCTGACTATCAGATAAGCTAACAGATCTATGAAGGACTCATGCTGTAATTGAGTTGCTCTCTGGAGTGTGTGCATGTGTGTGTGTGTGTGTGTGTGTGTGTGTGTGTGTGTGTGCTCCAGTTGAAGCGCATGTGTAGGATTATCAGCATCCTTTAGGAACACAGTGCTGCTTTTTTTAATGTGTGAGCCAAATGGGAGATGTGCTCCCTGTGCTAATTATGAGTTGTAAAGCAGGTTGTGATTGCGGTTGTTGGTTTGAATCCCAGAGGGGTATCAGCATTCAGTCTGTCCACTGCTCTGTGTGATTAAAGAGGGGAGGAGGATAAAGTTCGGATTGAGTAAGTATACAGGGTTTTGGGTCACAGCATTGTATGTAGCCAACACTGATGAGCATTATTCAATATAAACTTCAGAGACTTTAATAAATAAGTTCATAAACTGAATGTTAATGTGTGTGAGTGTGTGTCCATGCGATGTGTGGATGTTTCCTCTGTGGCCACCCGTGACACTAATCTCACCTGTCTGCTCCCTCACCACAGAGGCCAGACCATCGACATACACTGACTGACGCACACACACACACACACACACACAGATACACCACAACCGCCTCTCTGCTCAGGGCGATCCAGCAGGAGTCACTATTAATGGACATCCAGTCTGGGAGTGCTTTTTTCAAAGGAGTTGCAGGGACAGACTAATGGTCAGGTTTAAGTGTAATAGGACACATGGGGATAGAAGCACCTGAGGGAAACACAGCGATGACACACAGAAGAGATTGTGTCATTTCACAAAGTTTGAGGCATGTTTTTCTCTGCTGAGTCTTTGAGGTTTCTTCAGAAAACAGAAACAGAAAACAGAGCAAATAAAACACTTTGGAACAACAAATGGGATGTTTTGTTTGGAGCAGGATGAATTTGTAAAATGCTCTGAGGACCACAGAGGATATTGACTTCATACTATGATGGCAAAATTAGGCTTCACTTTACTTAGCCCAAAAACATTTACTTTTGTAGAAACAACAACAAGGATCCCCATCACAGCCTCTCAGTCAGGGCCTGTGGCCCATCAGAGTCTCCCCAGCTCCGGACAGGACGGATGGCTTTTGTCTAGTGGAGCATCATCCCTCATAGCTGCTGTTGTAAATCTGACCAACTTTAGCGGCCTAGAAAACCAAAATGAGTTCATCCTTTTTGGCCTCGCGTGCTCACAGCTGTGTTACAGTGGTGAAACATTGCTGCTGCTGCTGCTGATGATGATACAGATAATCGGTCATTTCTTTGTGGACGCGTTTCATCGAGGAAGGGGGCAGGGGAGTTGCTCTTTGTCCCTCAGCCTGCTCAAGGCTGGATGAATTGTGTGTCCTCAGGTCACTGTTCGGATCGCCTGGCTGATTGTATTTCAGCTGCTGATTAACTAAGGCTAGATTAATGTGAGAGCTATATCTGGAGGAAAAAAAAAGAGTAATGGCTCCACCTGTGTTGTTCTTCAGCTAATAAGCCATAAACTGCTGCTTTATAAATGGAGCGCTGAAGTTCTCTATCTCTTTCCAAGGCAGACACTGTAGACCCCTGCTCCTCTCCTCATCTCCATGTTCCCTCTTCCTTTAATTACTGTGTTCATGCTTGACAGGCACTGATGACTTGATTAAGCCTGCTGTGTGCAGTTCCAGTCTCTACCCTGCTGATGAATGAGTCTAAAGCTTATTAACTTACTCATTCTGATCAATAAGGTGCTGGACCTGAACACTGCAAGGACAGAGAAGGAAACTGCTGTTCTGTTGCCCTCCAGCTTGGATCAAACCAACACACATGATTAGTGGCTGTAACCAATCCCGTCACTCTTTGGACAGCGGAGTGCAGGTACATTGATTTTCGGGACGACTCTCACTTGCAGACACAAGAGCTTTCTTTCCACAACTTTCTAGATGAAGATTACTGCTTTTGAAAACTTTTCGGATTGAAATGGATCGTAACGGCAACTTATTATGAAATCTAAAAATCAAGTATATGGAGTATATTGATGGCATATATCATACTGCAAAATGCTAGCTGAAAACAGAATTAATAAATGAACATCTCTTTATAAGACAAAGTACTAAAAGCTGCTTATTTGGTCAGATAGTGTGACAAACTACACAAACTGAACCAACAAATTGATGCTGTTAAACAGTCATTTAGAGGTACTCAAACCATTACGCACCCACAGAGGATACCACTCATACATTACATCTCCCACAAATTATTTGTACTTAGGAAGCCTTTTCACAGAATCCAGAAGCTAGTGGTTGAGGAAGGGTCACATTTAAACCCCATTCCCCTGAGGAGCCCTCTCAGTTCCAGCAGGGCCTTTAGAAATAAGAGGCTCATCATTGAGCCTAATTTGACTTCCAATGGAGGCAGTGAGCGTGCATGTCCTCCATACAGTTGTAAAGAGATATTGTTTGAAGGTGACATCTTAACTGCTAATCCCTGCAATAGCAGATTATGACTGAGAAAAGGTATCTGTCTCCACCCTGGTGCCCCAGAAAAAAAGGCTTTCCTCTCTCACATTCTGATATTGATCATTTTTTTTGTGCTGTAAATTATTTTTTTTTTTGTAAGAGGTGCCAGTATTGATGTATTGTGGTCAGTGATACAGACAGCAAGCAGCAGTCATACACACACACACACACACACACACACACACACACACACACACACACACAAGGTGTTTGATTCATTTTTCATGTCAAGGAAACAGATGCTTCCTGTTTCAGAGAAGATTCAGATCACACGATATCCCCCACACACCCTCATGTCTGAGACCTATCTCTGGTTTTGTCAGGGTCCTTAATGAACAGCACTTGGTAATGTAAGCTCTGGACTGTATGAGGGCCCAACCAGCCCAGACAGGATTTGGTGCAGGATAGTAATGCACTGACTTCTGTCTCCCCTTTGCTGGCTGCTGCTGTATTTGGAGAATGTGTGAGAGTGTGAGCAGGAAGGTCTTCTGGGAAGAACCCTTTAAGATGATGTGTGCACCATTACTGTGACTGCAGCTCAGCTCCATTACAGAGACATTGATCTGCTGCTGGAGTGAACTGAGCAGTGTGGCAGCAGAGCAGCGCTGGAACCTGAGAGAAAGAACGGAGACAGATGTAAAAATACTGTCTCTGTTCGAAATTTTAAATGTTAGGTTTAGTGAGTCTCTGTCCTGTTGTCAGCAGCTCTGACCCTTTTGGAATCAGTTGATGAAATCAAACTTTCACGACATGTTTTGTGCTTGCTTTCTTTTCTGTGTGGAAAAATAATATATTGTTGCAAAAGAAATCCTACAAATGTTTTCTATTATAGTGATCAAGGCATCTGTTGAGAGCTAGCCTCAGTCAGTTCCAACATAATATTCATTGTGTGTAGTTAATGATTATGATTTAGTGGACAGGAAAATTGATGCAGTACTTTGTGTCCATTGAATTTTTTTTTTTTTTTAGCAATAAGGAATGAAGCAATCTATGCACCATAACACCACAATATCCTGAAGCGAAGAAAATTCTTGCAGAGCTGTGCAGTTTTATTCTGATGAATGTACATTATTAGAGAAATAGACTGACTCTGAGTCATCTTCTGTGACTTCTATTACCTCAGTCAATACAAGCTTTGTCAATAATGTAGTCTAGGAAATATAGTTTGTGTTAAGTAAGAGTTGGTATCATTATAGTGCATAAAACAGACTGGTCTGCTTTACCAAGGAGTATTAATGGGGTTGCATTATTTCATAATTGAAATGCTAATGCTTTGATAGCAACTGACAAAAAAGCAGCAATGATTGCCACCACTAATTAATTGGTCTGGTGTTACCAGATGAATCAATGACCATCAGAAGATTGTCTGTGGCCAGAATGAATCTCATGTGTTTGAGATTGTTAAAAAAGCATAAACAGATCAATGGAGCTCCACTTTATAGGCTTGGATATGGCTTAGATAGCCGCTCTGCTTGATGGTGGAGTGTGTGTGGGGCCGATGGTCCGCCTGGTAACAAGAGCTGTAATACAAGCCCATTTAGCATATGGCATTTTTACCGCGGAGAGGTAAACACAGTGTGGAGGCCAGGAGAGTAGTAAAACACACTGCTCAGGCCAGAGCTCCCTGCGGACCCACACAGGGTGGACACACACAGACGACACAGTGTCCCAATGACAAGCTGAGGTCATTCTTCTCAATACAAGAAGCGTTTGGATTTTCCCCTTTTCTTCAGACTTCTGAGTTGTCTTAATTGAGTTAAAAGGTACCTGAGCTCTATTTCTTCACACTCTTTCTCATTCACAGTCAATTCGTCCCCAGATACACACAGCTTGAATTCATTTTTAGGGAGTTTGGGTGGTCATGGTGCATTTAAACCTGTCACAACACTGAAGGATGTTGATATCAACTGTCAAACCTTAAACCCTAATGGGGCTGTTTTAAGTGACAATCTTAACAGATCAATGCACCCCCTATTGGAATCAGATTACAAAGACTGTCAATGGCCACATGTGAAGGAGAGGAGGAAACAAAAGGGGGAACAACATGAAATTAGAAGCAAATGACAGAGTCAACCTGAACTGCCCCCGAAGACATGACACAGAAGCATGTGCATACCAACACAACCACACAGCCGCTGTTGAGATGATCAGCAGCTATTCTTTGCTGGCTCAGAAAAAATGTATCTGGGTGAGGCCACTTCAATAAACTGCTGAATGGGCACAAAAAAAAAAAAAAAAAGCAATGGTGGCTGGGTGTTAAGAAGTTAGATGCCGGGAAGCAGCACTAAGGTGGCGCTAGGCTAGAGAGAGGCCATAAAGGCCTGTTAGGGTACATCAGGTGAAGTAAAGGGTCATAAGACTTCATGAATGTTTCAGCAGGACGGGGGGCATTTGTCTTGCAGATCTACTGTCAAAAAGCCATCATGACTCAGAGTTGGGGGCGGGGTGGTTGGCTGTGGCTCCAGGGCCAAGACACTCTGTTTTCCTGTGGCACAGCATTCATACACAATCACAGAAATGGACGGACAATGTGCCATTAAAACACACGGCAACACACACCTCATAGAAAAACACATACTCTTAGCTGTGGCGGTGCACTGAGTGCAAGCTTCACTTTCACAGTTTTCATCTCCATCACTGTCAAACACACTTGCTGTTGAATCATTGTCTCTTGTCCCCTGGATGAGCAGCTTTAAGACCTTTCAGCTGAAGACTCGCTAATGTTTGGCACCATTGCAGTGCATCAGGTGCTTAAACAGCCATTGCAGTCTTGTGGTAGGCTGGTGGCTAAACATCCGCAGCACAGGGCCTTTCAGGGAACTCAACCCTTTGACCCTGCAGACCTTTGGGAGCTGCCAGAGGTCACGATCAATTTTCCTATGAACAAAAGGAGCGTGTATGTGATATCAGCTTTGACAGTACAACCTGCTTGGATTTATAAAAAGGTGGTGACCCTTGAAGAGGAGGGTAGTGACCATGACATCAGAGTATATCCCCAAAAGCATTTGGTCTCCTGGTAGCATCATGAAGTTGTAGGTTAGTACGTGGCGTTTACATGTGAAGCTTATTATAGGCAGCAAAAAGAGAGAGACAGAATATAGGCGTATTTCACAGGCCTGCACTTACCTACGGGAAAGGGATTCATCATGTACCTCTAAGTGCACATCTTGGAGACAACAATCGTGCTGCCCTTCTTCACAGCTAGCAATCTGCAATGCTGTGCAATAAAAGGACACTTTGGTTTTGAAGGCAATGCCTCCCCACAGACAACACAACCACCCTGAAACACAAAGCGGGGGAGAAATGTTGCCTGAAGGACAAACTGTGTGATCCCTAACCTGCTGGCTGCAGTTATGAAAAGAACTGGTGGAAACTGCTTCACGAAACCAGTCACAGCATAGGACGTAGGACATATGCATAGAATATTGCAAAATGTTGAACACAGTGGCAAAATGCAACAAGTCAGGGTTGAAAAGTTATGACAGTTGCCACCCAATTTTCCCCCTTTGCTGCCTTCTCACTCATTAAAACCCTTCAGCTGTAGTGTTCCCTCCTCAAAACCATACTACGAGCTAAGAGAACAGCAGCGTTACAAAGATTAGAGAGAGCAAGGTAAGACAGAGGAGGAGTGAACTAACCAGCTGATAAAGCAGTTTTCCTCCCAGTCTCTGTGCTGTTAGCTTTGTTAAATGTGACTGACGGCTATCGATGGGAATGTGCCTTACATGCCTCTTCTATTCATCACTCGATAAACAGAGGGGACACAGAGTGCAAGTTGTGCATGAAAACAGCTTGTTTGCATGCATATAATGCAATCTTACCATGGTTGTAGGGGCAGGCACACGTGTATGAAAGCTTGGTTTGTTTGGTGCACTGTGAGGCTCACTCATGCGCTCTCATGATAGTCTGTAGGGAATCAATCATCAGCTGTTCTTTGTGGCCTGTGACTCTGCAATCTCCAAGAAGAGGAGCTGGAAAACCATAGTGCTCATTACGTAATCCACTTCAAGACATTTCAAATCTGCCACTTACATAACACTCTTTGGAACATGGGTTAAGATTCTTTTGACTGGTTTGGAGCTATAGTGTCTTTAACAATCCCTCATTCCTTCCCCTCCACCAGTAACCAGGAGAAGACAAACATCTCCAGTTGACAGGACAGTGAAGGGTCGATCACTGCCATCCATGAGTGCTGCCCTCTAAGTGTTCATCTAAATGGACAGCTTAGTTAGGATTAGTTGGACTAACAGCAAACATCTCTCGAGGCAGGGAGGTCATCTGTCTGTGCATGCATGCGCATGTGGCTGAAGTACAGTGTCCATATGTTGTAAATCCTTCCCTCAGGGGCAACACACACAGTCATTTTACTTCATTCTTGGATTTTCAACATTTTGAATCCACCTCTTGTCGCTGTCATCCCAGACTATGAAGTATCAATTGCAGCTGCTTTCAGAAAATGGCATGAGAAATGCGTCTGAGATTTAACATTCGGCAAGCACCACTATGCGTCTTTCTTTTTGGTCAATAGTGTCATAGCATCCTGCGGTCCCACTGTCCTAAAGTATCACTTTAAGATGTCCCTGGGCCTTTCAACAGCACTACCCCACCGTGAAACATTTGCCTGAGAATAGACCCAGGCAGCCAAACAACATGAGGCAACTGTCACATGGGAATTACATGCTGACACTCTATCAGAGAGTCACATTAACAGCATTTGTGAGCATTTCAATTGGAAAGAGGAGACACAGATTCATTTTCGGGAAATTTGTGGGGAAACATACACAAAGACACAGCCAGAGCGATAGAAGAAATAATGCAGAAACAGAAGTATGTGAGAGTGAGTTCATATTGGGGGATTGGGGGTCAAAAGCTGTTACAGTAGTTCTCTCCTTGCTACCCTACTGGTGGCTTCATCAGCCACAGGAATAACAGTTGGATGCATACAAAAGCCTTATGCATAAAGAGACACAAATAGCACACAGAGAGGCCATTGTAAAGCATGACTCATAGGGAGAAGAACCTTATAACACTTTCTAACATCCCGAATGATAATGCCAGATCTCAAGCTACAAGCATTTTTACTCCTTTCAGCATAGTTGCATATGAATTGGCCTAAAAGCAGAGCCCTGCTGTCCATGAGGCATTAACTGCTTTAAACAGGAGCAAGGGAATGATACTAGTTGGAGCACAGATAGAGAGATACACTCAGGTATACTGTAGATTTTGTTACTGGTTGGTTTAGGGGTTGATGGGAGTTACAGGAGAGTGCATGTGTGTGTATGTGTGTGTTTTGGGGTTGGGCCTGGGGGGGCTGCCCCATGGGACTGCAGTGGAACCTCACACCAGCCCCCACAGAAAAGGATAAGACCATCTGTCCTCTCGTGCATCAATCCCACCTAGAACACACACACATACACACAAACGCTGCACTCAGTGCCAGGCAGCAATATGGGGAGGCTTTGGAGACAGTGTTTGATCTGCCTTTCATCCAGTCAGTCGCATGCAGGCTGCTGGGCTCTCTGTGTGCCTCCCACTACACTGTCCAGTGTCCCAGTGGAAATCACCAGGCCGATAATACCAGCCTCAACCAGAGGCATGAATGGCAGGACACAAGCTGATCCGACTCATCCCGACTGAGTGAACAGGAGGGGAGCACGGTTCAGAGCATCCACTGAAACCAAAGCACTGAACTCAAAAGTTTATTTGAAGGGAGAATGCACAGCCGTTATAATATTATGATACAAAAATGCTACAAAGCTGAGCCACATCAGAAATGTTTGCTTTCAAAACCAGCTGCATCTCTTTTCAGAACATTCGGCCCTAACCTGCACAAAAAACCTGAAACACAAGCAATGCAACGTGTTTAACTTAAGGTGAGAATGCATTAGAGTAACATTAAACAAATAATTGAAATACAGTCAGACGACTGTACACGACTAGACATAAAAACAGTACTGTTGAGTTACATGAGCCCTTCAATAGAACAGTTCAGAAATGAAGACAGATGGTTGGATCTCAAAGTGGCTTAACCAAAGGATGCATTTCAGATTGTCTGTAATAACAATGACTACTAACTAGTTGTGTATAAAACTAGAATGTCCCGCTGCAAAAACAAAAAATGAGAGAAGGGTGGGAGTGGAGTTAATCTACGGACAGAGCCAAATAAATAGACTCTGTTCAAGGTGTGTTTTCAGACAAAAGACAGTCAGGCTGAGAAAAATCACTGCATGATCTTCATCATCACTGAGATTTCATGCGGTTTGAGGCAGAGACACAGACTGACAAAGAGCAGGTTGGTTATAGTACATGAGTTCACTCAGATAAAGGTCTGCGGCCAGTCCTGAGCAGGATGTAGCCTCAACATCAGCCAGACTACAGCGTGCACACACACACACACACACACACACACACACACACACACAACAATGCACTGACAGCTATTAGGCAATCAATATTAGCTAATACATCACAGCATTTGATCACTCAGCTCCACTAGCTTAGCAGAAGAGAAGAGAAGAGAAGAGAAGCTGAGACTCAAAGCTGAATTGAGGGGATGCATTTATGAGATGGATTTGAGTGTTCATCATACATTGTTTTGGAGACAGTTATAGCCCCTTTCTTCAGCCTCAGAAATCCAAAGCCATAAACTGCACCACTCCCATCATTAATATCACATTAATACAGAGATTAATCTGACGGATAGTACTCTGGAGGCATTGTTAACTTGCCGGGGAGGTGAAGTGTGAAATCAATGCGTATGCTCAACAGTACAAATTCTCCCATGCTGGAGAGCCAATCAGAGAGGTGCTATTAAAAGTGGTCTTTTAACACAGCTCGCTAACAATCTCAGTATTTCAGCTCTGGCAGCTCATTCTTCTTTTTGCTCCTTCTGTCTCTCTCTTTCTGTCTTTGTTTCTTGTGCCATCCTTCTCCTCCACCCCTCTGCTCTGAGAAGACCACAAAGGGGAGTAGCCTCACTATTCACAGCAGGCCCCTTTTTGGAGGCTTGGGGGTTGTATACGTGGGAGGGGCAGGACCTATGAAGGTTGATCTACACTTGTTCAAGCATCCATATTTGGGCTATTTAAAGGGATAGGGAGGCTGTTAAACATTCAGTGAGGAGGCGACCCCTGACCCTGAAGTCTGCTGTCCATCCGTTATAGAAAATAGGAGGCTTGACAGTGCTACTGACTTTACTGCTCTTCTCCCTGAAGGGATGAAATGCAAGGCAACAAAAACATTAAGCTTAGGTAGGAAGTGGGATTTCTGGTGTACACTAAGTCATCAAGCTGTTCGTGACAGTTTTTAACCTTTACGAGTTATTAAATGAAATATAAATTTTTCAAGTTTTCATGTCTTCTTTGCTTTCTCTCTCTTCTTCCACTGCTTGAATATGTGTTGCTGCACAAAAAGCGGTCTGAGCGTTGTTATGTCATACTGAACGTCCTCACGGGGAAGTACGCTGACTGAGAGGTTAAAGGTGACATAACAGAGCACAAAAACAAAAGCTGGACACTGTGTCATCTGTCAGAGCCCATGTTGCTCCCTCCACCGTGCTACCAACTGATGCTTTCCTCAAATCAACCGAGACACAATGAGAAACTGAAAAACCCACACAATATCTATCTGTTTGATATCAGGACGACAAGTGAGCCAGTTGGTGACAGCGAGAGGGCAGATGTGACTCATGCTGATCGTCTTTGTGTCTGGAGCAATAGACCACCTTACTGTGACTGCCTATTGTCATTCATTTGGTCCTGTGGGGTTTGTTCATTTTTACTGTGAGCATGGATTTCACTCCAATTCATCACACGGCTAAAACACACCAGACTGTGCAAACATGCACTGACTGATGGACGGGAGCACGGGTGACAAATTGATGTCAACGACAGACACAAACACACAACCCTGCTGACTTAAAACATGTACCAAATGTCAACCAAGATACATTCCAGGTAGTCCATAGTTTGAACAATCTTACAGTTTATTATAATACTGCCGACTAAAGTCAGCATATCTCCCAAACATATAAGAACAGATATACTTTATTCAAAATGCACTCATGCAGCATGAGCTTAAGCATAGTTTGTATTCCATTACTTACGTTTTAAAATATTTATTCGTTCTCAAGCTGTGACTATAAAGGTAAAACTGCTGAATACAGACATAAACCAAGACCGGCAAGGTTTTTACATGCGCTGATTTTTTTTATTAGTTCATAATGAAAAAGCAACTGCTCATAGAGAACAAGTAAAGACAGGTTCGACTGCCTTTTCATCCTTAAATTAGAGTAAAAATATTACATTATAAATTAAGAGAGCATATAACACTTATTTTATACACAAATAGGATCAAATCTACAATGGTAAAAATAGCTTTGCTTTTCAAGCTTAATTGATGAGAGAAAGCCCAATGTGTTCTAATAATAATAATAATAATAATAATAATAATAATAATAATAATAATAATAATAATAATGAATGCTATTATTAGGAAATAGCACTGAGCTCATAAAGCCATTGCAGAAAAAAACTTTCAACCACAAAACAACACATAACATACTGTAACATATAAATAGATTGGACATATTTTGGCCACAGTTTAATTAAAAATGTCCCAATTTAAATAGGATTATAATAATTCAACATTTTTGTTTGAAGCAGCATTTATTTAATTTTTTTTTTAACGAAAATAAAACAAAAAAAATCTCCTACCTCATTGTAGGCCTGTTTTTCTTTACCTGGTATGTTATTACCACACTGGTCCTGTATAGATTTTGCCGTTTTCCGTATTTAATAATCTTAAATCTTTTAGAATATAAACCTAGGTATAATTAAAGGTCTTTTTTATCTTGATCATTTGAGTAGATTATAGTTTAGCTCCAGGAGACTAGTTCCAGGGCCGGTATTCCTGATTTAAAAGCGTCAATCCGTTGTATGGAAAGTTTTGCCCGACTTTGGTCTGTGCTGCTGGACTGTCCTTCACCGGAATCACCGAGTCCTCCTGTAATCCGGCTCCCGGAGAGGACGGAAGAACCGTGCTGTCCAACATTTGCCTGTCTGCACACACATAATACGGCACAATAAATAAACTGTTATCAAGCATGTATGGACCTTTTTCTCAAAAAAAAAAAAAAAAAAAACAACAAAACAATCATCTATAAATTGCAAATTGCATTTAAAAAAACATAACAAAACAAAAAAAAAAAAAAAAAAAAAAAAACAATGATACTTTTTTTTAAATTCCCCCATTCTTGGCAATAACGCGTTTGTTCCAAATTAAATAAACAATATTACACAAAAAAATTGTGAAGAGCAAATTTGTCTTTTTTTATTGTCTGTATTATTTTTTCCTTCTTTCCTCACTTTAAATGTGAAACATCGACTCCAATTGACAAAATTTCAAAAAGAGACTTGACTGGTACAGGAAAGACAAACGGGCCTGGCAGGCTCTTACTTTTGTGACTTTTCATGTGGTACTTGAGCTCCTGCTCCTCCTGAAAAGAGGCCCCACACAGCTCACAGGCGTGCGGCTTGTCTCTGGCGTGGGTCCGCCGGACGTGGCTGTCGTGGGCGGCGTGGGAGGCGAAGGCCTTCCCGCAGTGCTTACACTTGAAGGGCCGCTCGCCGGAGTGCTGGCGGATGTGTGTGCGCAGAATACTGGAGGCAGTGAAGGCCTGCACGACAGGAAATGAATAATTATAATAATGATTCTTTACCCTTTATTACATTTACAGTTTTAAATGTCATGGATGAAAGAAGGTGTCTGCAGTTTGCTGAAAGAGTCTGAAAAAAGGAGAATTTCTTTCTGTATGTTATGAACGACAGGAGTCCTCTCTCAGTCGGAAGTGTGTCTTTTAACACACTCCTGTAACAATTATTGGTGCCGTAATGAAAAATAACACATTTTCGGGAGTTTTCGTTTTTTTAAATGAGGATTTTTATGAATCGTCACAAACCGAGTGTGATCTGTGGATTACTTCATGTCCCGGAAAGAGAGAAGGGGGGTCCGATTCAACAACAACCTCCTCCAGGTGCGTTAAAATGGGAACAAAGAGCAGGAAAATAAAAACTTCAGCTCATCCCAGGGCCGTAAATGAAAAGTATAATGTGGACAGAAGGGGGGGGGGGGGGGGGGGTCATCTGGCGATAATTAGCATGTAACTGTCTCGCGGAGCGTGCCGGTCCGCAGGGACAATGATGAGGGCTCACGCCACACGCACCATGAAACTAGGCAGCACTGAATGCCACCGGAAAACTGAAGCTTTCAAAAAAAAAAAAAGAGCAGAAGGAGGCCTGCAGGTCCTGGACAACACTGACAACACTTCCATTAGGAGGACGTTTGAGAGGAAACCAGAGCTGCAGATGTGTCTTCACTTGTTTTGGAGAATTAAACGGTCACAAAAAGTCTTGTGGTTTCTTTTACCCTGACTTTTACTCACATTTTAAAAAATGTCTCGCTTTTTCTTGGTTATTCAAAGACTATTTTGATTGAAATTGAAGCGAAAATGAAAAGTCCTGCTGTGGGAAGAAAAGGCTTCTTACCTTATTACAGTAGACACACTTGTATGGCCTTTCTCCGGAGTGCACACGCATGTGTTTGTTGAGACTGGACGACTGTGAGAAACTCTTCCCACACACAGAGCACTGCAGATTACATGAGCATGATACATTTCTATGAGTGCATTTATATCACTTTATTCAATCATTTCATCCATTATCCTTTTTTTTAAATTAGGAAATATTCTGGTAAATCGAGTAAAGAAAAACACTCTCAGACTTGTTTCGTCCTTTCTAAAAAAAATGTAGACATTGTGCATAGTCAGTGGTTTTTGTAGGAGTGGAGGTCATGGGTGGATTAGTCTGTTTGTCTGTGAGCTTTTAGTCTGTGTCTTTCTAACTTTGTCTGCCGGACTGCGGGGAGCTGTCCGTTCAGCACCAAGACAACGAGCTGCCGTACTTGGTGACGCAATGACGTAAAGGTACGCCGTCATTGTCGCTTCAGTGAGTCCCACAGACGTGCGTACCTTGTGGGGCCTGTGTTTCTCGTGGACGTGCAAGATGTGGATCCTTAATCTGTCTCTCTTCTCAAAAGATCTGTTGCAGAGGTGGCAGGGGAACTTCCGGTCTCCCTGATCCACGCAGCGTGTGTACTTCAGGTGTTTGTCTCTGTAGTATTTGTAGGCGAACACCTTCCCGCATCTGTCACACTTGAAGCCCTCTCCAGCATCTGAGGAAATTTTGGAGAATTTATATTTAGTATGGCCTGGGATGAGGCAAGGTGCTGTTTAAATCAAAGAGAGTCTGACCTTCAGTGGGGGGCGTCACGTTGTTGTCCTCTTTGGGGTCTTTCAGGGTCAGGGGGATACCCAGGAACTGCATGTAGCAGTCTCCATACCAGACCAGCAGCTCCTGGCCTGGTCTGATCTCCTTGCAGGCCTCGTAAAAGATCTGACCCTGGACCTGCACCGCGATCAGGTTCTGCTCCTCCGGGAACCGAGCACATTTCACCAGAGACATCCAGTTCCCTGACCCCCCTCTGCCGTCCACAAAATGACTCAGCCGGCCGTTCTCAAACACCTGGAGGGGCAGAGAGTTTAACCACAAGATGAGGTGTGATTTATTTATTTATTTATCTTGGTTTATTTTGGAAGTACATTGGAAACGCACCTCCCACATCAGCGTGTTGTCGTCGTAGGTCTTCATCTCGCTGGTGTTGACCAGTTTTCCTTGAAAAGGTCCGAAGCGCGTCCCTTTGGAGACGCTGCTCTGGTCCGTGAAGACCCCGCAGTGGGACACATTTCCCCAGGCAGCCTGCACGATGCTCAGACCTGCAGCGAGGAGGGAGAGGGCTCAAACTTACTGCCTGAGCAGCAACACTGCTGAGTGTGATGTCTGCAGTTTGGACATACCCTCTGGAAGTTCAAGTGTTTCTTTGTCCAGGGGCAGAATGTGGGAGTCAGCAGCTAAACAATCACAAATAAGGTGTAACGTTAACAGAGGACGTAATTACTGGCTGCTCTAACTAGATTCATATTATCAATAAAAAGAAACGAGTGTTATTTAATCCTGACATAAAAAAAAACTTAATTTCTCAGAGATCACAAACGAAAACAAAATTACTTAAACCCACCGAAGAATGTAGGAATATTTGAATATTTTCTAACTGAACTAAATATTAAAATTCATTGCTTTGTAATTTGAGTGTGAAATCAGCTGTGTGAAATCAACTCACCTGAGTTTTCGGGCAGAGTCACTCCTGATATGGCGTGACCCACACTGCGCTCATGGCTGCCAGAATAACCGTAGAGCACCATGAACAAGTCGTCCTCACTAAAATTATAGGATGTGCGCAGTTTTCCTGGCGACAGGTCGGCGGCCCTGAGCCGGAACAGGCTCTCTTTGGGCGGGGAGGAGGCGGAGGAGGAGGCGGAGGCCGCGGAGGACCTCTCACTGGAGGGGCTGCTGAAGTCTGAGGACAGCGGCCCGGCGGCGTGCTCGGTCACCACGGCGGCCAGCTCCTCCGGTTTGGAGTACAGAGGGTGTCCGGGCAACATCTGGCTCAGGTACGGGATCCCGGAGGCTCCCAGCATGTGTTCGTGCAGGACCGAGGCGTGGGGCCCGCCTTGGGTGAAAAAACCGGGGGCCCCGCCGTGCAGGCCGAGCGGGTGGGACGTCTGGGCATCAGACACCAGGCGACCGAGCGACTTGAGCGGATGGAGGAGGCTGTGAGTCTGCGGGAAGAAGTCCACGAAGTGATGGGCGCCGGGAAGGGGGGCATGGTAGAAGCCCCGGGCGGGACTGCCCTTCAGCATGCCGGCTTGGTAGCTCTTGTCCTTCAGCACGACCGGGATGGTGGAGAGGGACACCGACATGACAGTCCGGTGGGGGAACAGTGCAATGAAGACGGCGGCGTATCCTTCAGTGAGGGACAGAGAAGAGGTGGGGGGAGTTATAAAAGTTTAATGTAAGTGATCTAAAAACGGAAACATGACATCAGAAGAGGTTAACCACACATGAATTGATTACTTTAATGTTACTTTAGACTTCCAAAGTATAATCCCCTCTTTTATAGGATTATAGGAAATGCATATGCGATAATGTAATAACTAATAGAATAACAGGCTGGAAAACTGATGTCAGGTGTTTGTTAAGAAGATTAGGCTACAATATATATTCATCTAATAACAAAAGGGAAGTTTTCATGATTTGAAAGTCAAACCTATTAAAAACCTGGGCTGCTGCAGATGGGAATATTGGACAAATATTGACCAAAACATGACAATTGCCAAATAAAGAAAAAGCAATCCGCAGTGAACGTGGACAGCCGATTTTGCAATATTTCCAGCTGAGAGGACACACAACAGACACACATCAGAGGCTCATCAGCGGCTGGAACATGCAGTGTTTTAGGAAGCAGCAGTCAGCCAGTAAATAGAAAGACAAACCAGGGTCATGACACTAATTAAGGAAGAGTCGGCCGGAGCAGAGGTCAACATTAATGAAGCTTTTAATGGACCGCTCAATCATTAACAAAAAGAAAGAGAAAGAAAGCAGCAGGGCAAAATGTGGGCCGGAGGAATTATCTGAATTCAGCTGAAAAGAAATAAAAACCCGACTGTCATCTGAACTCTAGAGATGCTCAAAGAATACACAGATGGGTCTGTTACACAGAATGGATCTCTATGAATTTAGTTACTATATAAATGTGCAAGAAAGATAATTTGCTTACCTGTAAATATCCAGAAGAGATGATTCAGATTCAGAGTGAAGGCATGTCCACAGGATTATATCAGGATGTGCTGCAGGAACTTGTGTGTCGGTCAGTGGTCATCTGAGGGCATCTCTACTGTAGACAGGCAGGTCTGCTGGAGATGCTGCCCTGCAGCTTCCTCCTATTGGCCGGGAAGCAGCTCGACCTCATGCATCTCAATGCCCCATAGGAATACATTTACTGTGGGACAACCCACCGTTAACTTCCCCACACAGCCTGCTTTCGCTGCCACACAGAGAGGCTGCATGTTGGGGCCCTCCCCACCCCATTACACTGGAAGATGGTATCTTGACGGGCCCCCAGTGGAGTATAGGTTTTTTTTTTTTTTTTTGTGCATTGCATGTTTAACTAAAACGAAGCCAACCAACGTCGAAATACACTTAACATGTTTACATTTCTCTCTCCTCCAGAAATGATTAAGAAATAAAGAATGAAATAAAAATAATCAAACTGGGCCGAGTCTTTATAAAATTTGTGTTGTGAATGAGAGCTGACGGGCCGTTTGTCTTTGAGTTTCGTGATCATAACTTTTTTTAAACTTTTTTTTTTAATGCATATTCAGTATTTTTTCTTGATGTTTGTCTTTTTTTTTTACAGCTGTCCCTAAAGATCTTTAACATCCCGTTAGTACTGAAGGTTTCTCTGTGCACGGATCTTATGCTTCACATTGACCCGGTCAACAGCGGAAAAAACAAAATAAAACAGGCCTCCACGTTTAAATTTAACCCAGACTGAGTGTTCAGAAATGCATTTCTGAAAACATTTATGGAAAGTTTGTTGTGATTTTTGAGGTGATGATTCCATACCATTTAATATTCATTATTATCTAAAGGACGAAACGGAAAAAAAAAACAGAAACAAAAAACAAAACAAACAAAAAGCTAAACAAAAACAAAACAACCACAAAACATAAAAAACTAACCAAAACAAACAAAAAAAAAACAAAAACAAAACAAAACCCTAATTTAGTCTGTTCGTTGGTTAAGTCAATGATGCATTTTTTTGTCGTAGTTTTACCATACAAACTAACATTTTATACTCCAGAAATGTGAAAAGGTGGTTTGAGCTCAGGCATTTTAAGGCCTGAAAGTAAATTTCAGGCCTTAAAATGCCATTACGAGCTCAAACCTCCATTTTCACCTTCAGCCACCTGAAATAAGAGTCACTTGATTAAATATTGCAATAACAGAATTCTTTATTTACAAGGCAAATAGCATCAGCGAAGCCATATTAGTTCACAACTTGCATAACTGTGGTTTTAACTTCTCTTGTCTATCTAATTTTGCATAAAACGCTCACACACTAAGGGGCAAAGGTGGATGTGGGTGTACAGTGTGATTCCTGTGAACAATGTAGAGGAAAAAAAATATCCTTGGAAAACAATGGTAAGCTTTCTTCAAAGTCCATATAGTATATTACATATTGCTTCGATATCCTTATGTATCATCTTTCCATAAAAACAGTGAGGGGGGAAATGAAATAATAGAATCAATTCCAACCCAACACAGAACAGAGGTGCAATGATGAGGGACAGTCCAACTGCGATTGAGTCTCCAGTAACTGAGAAGTTGAACAATGATGCATCCATTCGATATTGTACAGAAGTCATTATACAAATTTATACAGACAGCGGTGTAATGTACAACAACGAGAACGGACGAAATCTAAGGCATTATGCTAGGGTTTTTAGCATTTCAAGGTTGCATCTTAGCTCTAAGAAATTGGCAGACAATACAAAAGGGCATTTAAAGTTCATCAAAACCAAAAGTTAAAGAGAAAAAAATATTTAGTTTAGTGGGTCCAAAGCCTGGATATTTGTAAGGGGCAAAATCATTTCTTTGCACCTGTCCTCATTATAAATGCTAAAAAATGCATTGCTACCACATGGCTTTAAGTCTTCAAAATCTTGACAATCTTTGGAAATTTGCAAAGGGCTCTGAATCATTCTTTAAAATGGCTCAAAAGGCTTGTTCTGCATGACTGTATTTTACAATCAAAACAGCATTTATCAAAGAAGTGTGTTCTCCCGTAGGCCTTCAGCAAAACAACTGCATGACATCTGCAAAGATGACAACCGAAACACAGACACAGGCTTACTTTGTCCTAAAGTTGCCCTGCTACAGCTTCAAAATTCATAAAGAACTTCATCTTAAAAAAGAAGCAACAATAGGCAACTTCCTCCACAAGTGCTGAGAAATGCGTGGTGTTACTGCACAACAGCTTGTTGTCAACATGTTGTCAGAAAACACCATCAGTCACACCCTAAGGCCTTTAATGACAATACATTCAGAATGATTCTTTTTCCTGTTTTATGCTGCAACATCTATATTAGACCCTGTTAAGTGACATCAAAGATTTCTTGTTTTCTGTGGGCCTCAAAGGACGCTAACCAACAGGTCGTCTCTCACTATGAACATAAAAGCTGGTAGAATTCAGAAATCCAATTGAAACTTGAGGATTATTTGGCTTTGCTCCAAGTCTGTCCTGGGTTAAATAGCTGATATAAAAAGTTTTGTTACTTTGAGGAAAATGTACTTTTGAGGTTAGAGAAGATGACTTGCTCTAAATCTTGTCAAGGTCAAACCAAACCCCTACTGGGGCACAAGAATAGCATGTCATTACTGAACACTTGGTAGTTGAACTAACTGCCTGAGGTCATAAAATATGGCTAAGTGTCTGTCAGAGCAGGTCTCATGAACCGTTCAGTCTTAACTCTGACCTCTGCTATAGAAGAATGGCTCGAGGCAGAGAGGGCATGTGTCAACTGGGGGACCACAAACAACCTCCCCCTCCAGGCCTCAGCCAATGCTGCATAATCTAATAGGAACGCTGTGAGTGGATGTAGACTTTCTTGGTACAAACTGCAATAAAAAACTGTGTTTAATACTGCATCCAAACATGGAGCAAAATGTATCCTTTTTCTTCAGGAAACTGTACAAAAATTACAAAAACAAAAACACAAAAAAACCCCAAGAAATTCTCAAGTAATTGTTATTGCTTGTTTACATCACACCAGAACAGTTTGCACCTAGCAGCTTGTATGAAGCATTTTTCACTCCAGACAACATAGAAAGCACACTTCTGTTATTTTTTGAGTTATTGTATGGCTGTGTTGAAATTGTCCTGTCTTTTTTTTTTTTTCCTTTTAATTTTTGTGTTCTATGCTAAAGGCAGAGAAGCAAGCGATAATCTGTACACTGTATACACAGCACACCCCCCTTTGAACCCTTCCCTACTTCCCCCCTCCCACCTGTCTGCATCGTACCAGAACATGAAGGTTCCCACACCACATCCCATGAAAAAAAAAAAAAAAAAAAAAAAAGATAATAAAATAAAAGAGAAAAAGCATTTGCTCCATTCAAGAAGCAGTTGTGACCAGACAGGGGAAAACAAAACCATAATGAATAAAATAAATACGAAAGAAAATGTTTTACTTATTTGTATGTACAATCTCTGTAATTCATTTTAAACCATATTTGACTTTCACATCTTCTTCTGAAACTACAGGACCAAAGAATAATCCATTACTCTGGTTAACAGAAGAATCTTCTCAAAGAATACAACCATTACAGTTAAAATTATAAAAAAGTGCTTCTTTCACACTTTTAGAAATATTTTTTCTTGTTGCTACTAGGATAAAGTATCATCTACAATAATTAAAATGAATCTATACAGAAAAATAAAACTTAATTTAATACACTATAGAAACCTCTTGACTAAATTAGTCTAATCATACAAATCACCATTCCACTCAAACCATTCTTCTGCAGTGTTTCTCAAGGTCAGTTTTTCAACCATATATCTTCAATCTACATCTTATTTCTTACAAGAAGAAAAAAGAACTAAAATAATAATAAAATAAACAACAGCAAAAAGGCAAAACCGGCTAAGTGTTCGAGCTCCATCCATAATTCTGTATATAACTTGGAGTCTTTGCTGCCATTTTGGAACAATGTGGAAATGTCACAAATGTGAGCAAATTAGTACAGAAAGGAAAAAGAAGAAAGAAGAAAAAAAAAAAAAAAAAAAAAAAAAAAAAATCAGTGTACGTCATTTTTGAGATGAGATTGTAAATGGCCGCTGTCCACTGAGAGGAATACATTCATCAGAGCGAGGGATCCAACCCACTGTTGTCCCCATAAGTCAGCGTCCCCCACCAGGAGGCCCTACAGTAAGTCACACTACGGTGAATGCAGCTGGACAGGCAGACAAACTGGCTCATCACGAGGCTCTCCTCCAGGAGGGATAGGCATGTTGGACAGAGATCCACAATCTCTCCCCAGCCCTCTTCACACTCCTGTGTCTGTTCATGACCGGGCTCCTCTTGGGCTGCTGAAGATGCCCAGTGGGGAAAAATGACAAATTTGGGCTGGGGAGATGGATCAGGACAGGGCCTGGCTGGTTCAAGGGGGCATTGGTTGGTTTACATGTTTGTACAATTTTTAAAGGGCCGACACACTCCTTGGACCAGATGATCAGTGAGGTTCAGGTTAAGAACTCCACGGGGGTCAACAATACTTCTGCAGAGAGATTAAACACACATCAGTTCACAATCTGTGGAGCATTTCATAAATACACACTTCAACAGCACACGGGATTGGCTGAGTTGAACTTGCAGGACCTAAATATATGTTGAGTAAATCAAGTACTTGTGCGAACAACTATAAACAATTAGAAACCATCAGAGAACACTCCATCAGGTCTAAAACAGGTCAGTAAATTACAAAAGCCGGCACTAATGGTGAAACGGTAAATAATTGAGATTATCTAAGTGCCAATACGTTTCTATAATCCTGGAAGGGGGATAAATCAAGTGACAGATATACTAGCATGTTACAACTGTCTGAAGTGCAGACAATCAAACAGCAGCACCTTGGTTAAATATTCATGGCCCTTTATTGGACTTAAAAGCATCACGGACAACATCACTGCATTTCCACATACTGAACTAACAATACCAGGGAGACAAAGCAAGAAGGATTAACTTGGTTGACACTGAATGAATCATAACCACCAGAATGGAGGGACACAGTCAAAATATTTGTGCATTTACCTGAGTGCCAGTTAGTGAGTGAAGTCAGCTATCTGTGCAAGTGACAGTTTAATGCTTCAGGCTTTGCTATGCTTGTATATATATGTTGAAAGAGAACAGGTTTGACAGCTGTGTGGAGTAAAGTTTTCCATGTTCAGGGCTGATGAGTCCACAGTCGAGACAGACCAGGCTTTGAACATCATATGGTAACATCTATATAGTCTAAATGGTCTGCCTCTAAAGTGCCTGCTGCTAATTACATCATTGTCCTCTAAGTTCAAGTCAAGTAAGTAAGAACTCTGGCTGGAGGAGTGACGTAAACTGAGTAAATTATTCACTAGCATGGCTGTCCAATAAGTGTGCCCAAACACTTAGGGTCTTACAATAACACAAACATATACAGATCAGCTGGGAGTGGGAAGAAAGAAAGATGAAGCTTTTAGTTTTCTTGGTCCCCTGATTGCTGTGTAAAATTGTAAGGAGTCCATTTTGTTAACCTCTAAGGCTTAAACTTTGAAAGTGTCTGACTTATATTACTACTGGGAGCTAATGTAAAGGCACAGCCGCAGCATATTAGAGGGCTACTTGAAAACCTCTTTTTTAACCATCCTTACCAGTGCCAATGATTTTTCTTAATGTACATTTTTGTGCTTCTTCATTGAGAGTATGGCATTTTACCCATTTGAAGGATTCACGTGCCAGGAATGTGTCAGGCGTTTACCTGTTCTTGCCCCATAGAGGGCAAACCGGGTGAGGGCCCTGATGTGACACTCATCTGTCCAGCCATCTGGCCCATGCTGCTCATGCTGCTGGTTGCCATGTTGGTGGCCATGGAGACATTGTTGAGGTTCATACCATTGCCATTGTACATGTTGCTGTTATTTTGCTGGGTGAACTGTGGTGATGCCTGCTGCTGTGAGAACATACTGGAGATAAGGGAGGACAGAAAAGGATATGCAGTGTGAGGTAAGACATTTTTTTACGTAGCAGTCTGATATAAAGTTCAAAGGAAAAAAAGGAAAGAAAAAAAAAAAAGGAATTTTCAGCCATATTCACCTGTTGCCTCCCATGTTGCCTTGTGGCCAGCCATTCATATCAGGGGAGCCCTGAAAAGCAGTGTTTCCTTGGCCCTGTTGCATCATTGGGGACTGTGTGTGGGCCATGCGGGGAGAAAGCAGGGGGCTCTGCGGTGTGCTCGGACCTCCAAAGCCTCCGTCTGCCTGTTGGCTCATACCTGAGGTGGACGCATCGACAGAGTTCAACACTATTGGACCTGCATGGATTGAACTACGATTCAATGTAATGAAAGCAGTCTATTTTCCATGCTATTTACACCAGCATCCCACTTAAAGACAACCATTTGGCAGTCAAATGCAAATAATTAGCAAGTGCGACAGTGTGACAAGCACTTGATATTTCCTACATGCATGCAAGATGGCATGCAAATGGACAAGCATCTAGGAAATAAGGGAATAAGGAGATGGTTTAGGAGAGAAAGGAAAGAGAATTAATGACTAACTGCTGCGCCTGAATCAGACTAGGGAATAAAGGACAAATTGCACATGTCATTAGACAATAGGAATACCAGATTACCAGATCAGACTGACAGATACAGGCCTGATTATTGCTCTGCCTGGTCACAATTTTAAAGTGTCAGGTGTTGAGATAAGCTTTATGTACTGTGTCTTGGCGCCCTCTGGTGGAGAGACAGGGGTATAGCCAGGACACCATTTTGGACAGTGCACAGAACAATGAGTACATGATTAATGTGGTCTGCAGCACACATCATTGCAAGTCAGATAATTGTTTCGATCAAAAGGCATGTGATGCAATTATAGCCTCATCAATACAGAGACACAATGGTGTACGCTCATACACTCAGACTCACACGCGAACACACACAAACAGGTTTTAGGGTAAAGAATGTGGTAGGCTGGGGTGTGGGAGCAGTACCTGAGTTGGGAAACTGAAAGGCACTGTGCTGTATTTGGGGGCTGAGTACGGCCCCATACTGTCCGCCCATCATGTTTGTGTTTCCCATCATCATCTGTGAGGAGGAGGAGGAGGAGGTGGAGGAAGAGGAGGAAGTGCCATGCAGGTGGAGTTGAGGATTTGAGGGGAGAGAGGGCAGGCTGGGGGAGAGAGGGGAGGAGAAAGGGCTGGAAGGGGGAGGTGGTGAGGCCAGGCCTGTACTGGTACCGTAGCTGGGTGGGTAGGGGAATTGCTGGGGATTGGCCTGGGGGATCCGGGGGTTACTCATGCCTCCAGTGGCCATGTTGGGAGGCAGGTTGAGGCCAGGGCCCCTCATGGCCATGCTCCTTTGCTGCTGGACCTGCTGGGCCTGCTGGACCTGCTGCTGCTGCTGCCTTTGTCTCAGGTGATTACTCAGCAGCTCCCGCTGACGCTGGGCCAACATTTGAGCATTAATGGTCCCCTGGAAATGAGAGAGGAATGAAGTGCAAGAACAGAGGAACATACACAAAAAACATCTTTTGTACATCCATGCTATGTCTGTAGATCTACTATCTCCTTCACACATAAATAGACCTTAAATTTAAGGAAACCTAAAAACAATCAAAGCAGAAAATAATCTTTGGAGACAGATATTGTGATGTGATGTTATGGCAGCAGCGACCTACCTGGTTTGGAGCATTGGCTCTAAGAGGTAGGTTCACATTTGACACACTGCTCATCTGAGTCATCATTGGCTGACGATTCTGCTGGGAGACAGAAGAGATTTGGCAAAAATGTTGTTTAATGAATAAAAGCTCATTTAAAATACTCAAATCCTGTCCATTTTTTGTATATTAGTGGAAAGTATGCATTATATCTCACAAAGTATTACTTGTGCAACTAAATCTGACATGTACCTGTGTGCTCAACCACACAGCTGCTGATCAAACAGAGTGGTCACATCATAAAGCTTGGACAATCAATTCATAATATCACTTCAACCAATGTCAGGACAGTGTAGATTCAAACATACCTGCTGTGACTGTAGCCGATGCTGTAGCTGTAGCCGCAATGTGTTGGGTTGGTTTGGGCCCACAGCAGTGGGCCTGAGTCCAGGCCGTGCCTGCATCCTCATCATGGGGTAACCTGGCCGTGGACCCATCTGTCCAGACATTGGGTGGAAACCTGGCTCTTGCATGGGAGCGCCAGGGTAGCCCCTCTGGGTCATATGGGATGGTGGCGGACCAAACTGCTGTGTGTACATGGGGGGTTTCTGGTCTAACATCATCGAGGGGTCCTGAGGGAACTGCTCTGGCTCCAGGGTTTGGTTCTGAAACAGGCAGGTAAAAAACACATTAGCCACAACAGATTATGATGAAGTCACCTCAAACAAACACAAATGAGTGTGATGGTGTGAATTGTGAGGATCACACCTGTTCTACCAGAGCAGGGATGCCGAGAGCACGATCAATCTCCTCCAGGCCATCAAAATCTTTTAGTGCTGTGTACAACTGAGACATCAAGGCCCCCTCATCTACTGCACTGCCATCACCAGAGCCGAGTCCTGCGCTGCACAACAACTCGTCCTGAGGTGCTGAGTGCACTTGCCTGGGCAAAGAGGACACAGATGGAATTTTATTTAACTACCTTCTGAGAAACTTTTGTTCTGTAACAACAGTATTCAAAAAGTAAGCTTGATAAGAACAGTGAAGTTTTTTTTGCTTGCCTGTTCTGGTTTACAAATGCTGTCTGATCGATGGGCATCATACTATCTGGCCATGGGGCTGTCTGGTTGGGTGGAGCCTGTTGCTGCGAGAAATGGTGGCCAACCATACCAATATCCATGTCAGGTTGGGCTACACATAGAGGGGAAAAATAATACAGTTTGAGTTAAAATAGTGGACAGTGAATTCAACATTTTTTGTTATCATGAGTGGAAAACAGTGTGTACAAGTTGTGCTCCTTGGGTACACAACGCTCTTACCATTGGCCATCAATGGGGACTGGAGCATCGGTCGGGGCCCTGGCTGGCTGTTGGGCCTCATAGAGGCACTGTTTGGCCCCATCCTACCCTGCATGGTACCTTGCTGCCCTGGGCCGGATGCACCCAGAGGAGGGGCAGAGGCTGAACCCACCCAGCCTTCCTGTTGTTGCATGCCTGGTCGTGGACCACCTGGAGCCATGAGTCCTAGAGGTAGTAAACACAGAGGAGACAAGGAACAGTGAGCCTCAGTAGATTTTTCTGTCACCATGACTCAATGGTACAATATAAAGCGAAAATTCATCTAAGTAGTGCCATCCATATGGTGTTTGAGGACTACTGTTATGATGATGAGAGTGAAACTTTGTGACAGTGCAGGTGTCTGACAATTTCCTGTCACAGGAAGTGAGTCATTTTGCCATTACATGATAGATCACAGACAGAGACCAACAGAGGGGAAAGAGGTCTTTCTTCATGTGGAAAGCAGCTACATGTGTCAACACAGTCATTACCACAACGTTATTGTGCTTCACTGCTTTCATTCACTAGTTCTGCCACTGTAAGACTGAAAAACCTCTATGCATCCAGAAAACATGACATTAAGAGTTAAAATGAGATTTGTATCTGACTGTGAGAAACATCTGTCTGTAGATAGGTTAATTCAGTTCTCATTGAATTTCACAACTTTCAGTTTGATGCCTTGCAATGATAAATCAATATGACTAGTATCATTATGAACTGTCAATGTGACTCTTACCAGTGTTGACCATACCAGCTTGGTTAGTCATCATGCCATGACTTCCCACCATGCCTTGCTGCTGTTGCTGCTGCAGAAGCGTGTATGGGCTTGAGGTCCTTATTGGGTACTGTAATGACGGCTGCTGGGGAGACGCATTCATGTCCAGAGACACACTCCTCACAGGCATCCCCCTGGCAGGCTGGCCCGGTCGAACGCCCACAAAATCTGAAGATAGGAATATACAGATTTGAGCAAAATACACATCATGGATATACTGTTCCATAGCTATACATTTGGAGCAATTATGACCTTCTAAGTGAAGCATTTCCAACACTCAGTTAATGTGGCCTACTGTGAGGGGGAAACCCTCGTGTGCACTTCTTTTGCAAGGAAGGATGAAACTCACTGGTTGGACCGATGCCAGTGCTGATGCCCCTGTGTTGCTGCTGTGCCACCATGGTGGGATTGTTCTCAGACATCTGCAGGATGTCATTGATGATGTTCTGCTTGTCCATGGGGCTGGGCAGTGAAACAGGCCGCGGCTCACAGAAGAGCTGGGGCTGAGCACTTTGCAGGTCATTTAGGATATCATCCAACTCGGATGACTGAAAAGAGAGAAATAGGAAAACATGAAAACAAGAAATGACGAACCACTTAGGCCTTCTATTTAGAAACCAAGTGCTGCTTCACCTGCAGACACACAAACATAAATATACATGTGACAGACATATGCCCTCACTAAGAGCAATACTGCTCAGTTAAGACTGCACCAGACGCATGATGAGTCTATCTGGGAAATGAGAATAGCAGACCTGGCCTTGTTTATAATACCAGCAGTAACCCCAGGATGAAATGGACCAGTTTCTATCAAATCTAGGCCACGCTTCACTTAAACTTGCCTCATCCGACTCACATATTACTACTTTACTGGCTGGTGACACACTACAACAGGACAGCTTCTCCCCCATTTTTAAGTTTACGTAATTAAAAATAACACTATTATAATATTACACATTTTAATATGTTATTATAAACACAATTGTATTACCAAGTTGAAGAATATATTAAGATACAAGATATGTAATGACTCAAGATGCCTTCTGCTGAATAATATGGGAGAACTGAATGAGATGGCAAGAATTTTGTTAGTGCCAAAGTCTGAACTGCTCTCTGACCCACTACTGTAAACAGTGGACTGAGCCAGCTCAGTTCAGCCCCAAGGCTACTTTCATATACAGCTGGGCTTTGGACTGTCTGGCCATTTTCTGTTTAGTTTTTCACACAACTATCTTAAACAAAGACAAAGCCATACTAAGGTCTGTTTCGCTTGCTGAACTGAAGAATCGGTGGGACTATGAAAGATGAATCTCCTGGAAACACTTTACTGTAGGACACTGGCAATGTCTCCTCTGTAATTCAAGACACATAGGAGGTGGATATAGAGACACAAAAACCAAAACAATTCAGTCACTTTTAATGCCCAGGCATTTAAGGACCTCAAAAACCTCATAATGATGATAAACACCAATATGATACAGTTCAACAGATATGAAATATTCTAGGCTTTCAAGATGAAAATTAAAATTAAAAACACAAATGGCTGAGTTATACGACTAACTCTCATTTTACTAACAGCAAAAAGAAAATGAGTCTATAGAACAAGTAGGTTAAGGTTGAAATTAAACTGAATTATCACCATAGTTGCTAAACGTGCTTTCTTGAGTGGCCTGAGAGAATTTTGGTAAATAAGTTGCACTGACTGTAAGTGGCCAGAAGAGTGCAGCACACTTGGAACCACCGACAACAACTGATCGTGACTACACAGCAGGAAACCAGCACACCAGCCACTGGTTCAATGTTGTATTTCAATGTTCCTGACAGTGAGATGTATCTTAGTTATGCAAATGCCACTTAAGATAACAAGGCTGCTAAAATGCCTGACAGTATGTTTATCTGCTGTAGCCAAGGTCTTAAGCATTGGTCATGCCTATACAGACGTTTTTGCTCCTTTCCTTTGGAAGATCATGTTAAAAACACCTCTCCATTTAGACAGAGACAAACAAATGGCCACAAAATGCTGATAACTACACAGCAGACTAGCATAAAGAATATGCTGGAGAGTGAGGGGTGGAGGGGTGGTAGTGGGGAGAGAGAGAAAAGCCCTAATGAGGTCAGGAATGATGTAATGCTCCTGTACGCTTTCAGTTTGCTCTCTTCCTCCTCCTCTCTAATTCTCTCTCCTCCTACTTTCTATTCTCTCGACTTCTCTAGTTGCTTTTACCCTTAATGGGTCCTATTTCTATCAAGCCCAGTTACACTCTGCTTTCAATGCATGTAATGTAATGCAGTAGATTGGGTCCAAATACTATGTGGTTTTAATGTCAAGGATCCATGAGTCCAAATAACGATTATTAAATATATAATATAAGTTTCAAAACTGTGTCCCATTTATGGATGACAATTCATCAACAAGACACCAGACCTTTTCTCACTCTGGAAGATCAGCGGAAGACACGTGTTAGAATATGTAGTTTGTTTCAGGGATCTCATGCATATTTAAAAATCAGGGTTGATCTGTTTATTCATCTCCATACACAACACATATGTGCCCTTTTAGACCTACTCCATGCAATTTTATAGAAAACAGAACTGTGAAACAGAAAGGGTAAAGCAGAAGGGCCACCATCAAGTGAGGCAAATGAAAAAGTAATTTCCCACCAGAACTGTGTTCTCCTTTTGTGAGGGAAATAAAATAAAACAGAAATATATTTAATGAAAGCAACTTGAAAAAAAAATGTATTCACTGAAGGAGCTGGAATTGCTATTATTAAAGTGACTACAACATTAATTGCACTCCTTATGGATGCAATGTTGGAATAACTACTTTTCATCTTTCACTGCTGATATTTATTAATCAATACATGTTGTTACATAACTTGAATTAATTTGTAATAACTGATTTCTTTTTAAATCTTAAAATGCTTTAGTCCTCCATCAGCACTAGAAAATAGAGTAAAAAGCAGAACAAAATTCCAAAAAGCTTTGTATTTCCAAACATTCACAATAATACACTTTCATATTCATATTTTCTTTTCTGGTGGCAGTGTTTAGTCTTCAAGTAATGACTAACATTGGTGATAACTATTGTACTACTCCCTTCCATTCCTTTCAAGTGATTACTGGCTTGCCAGGTACTGAAAGCCCTTCATGTACTGTACAAAGAGAGGTGTTTGAGCTCCAGCAAAGTGGCTATATTAGCCTGGGAGTGAGCACTTATGGAAGTAAATGCTTTGCAGTTTGACATTATGTTCAGCACAGCATCCAGCAGAAACTACTGGAGGAGCAGTTCAAACATTATATCAGACAGTCTTGGTTCTTCTGAATTCAATTATTCCTTTATTCCTTAATAGAGGGTCAGTGAGGGGATGTAAATATTGTGACCTATATCTGTCACTATTAGGAAAAGGAAGAAAGAAAAAGATTTATTCAATATTGAGATGAGCTAGACTCATCTCATAGGCCAAGGCAATTTAGAAAAATTCTTTTCTTCTATATTTGACAAACATTTGCTTAATTTGGCTTTGATTTGATTGATATTCCTGATATGCCAGGCTTACAGCATAGTATAAAGAGATAGGGAATAATGAACTACAATTACAACATGAAAATTACATATACTGTTGCAGTGGAAATAGATTTCACTCTGTTTAAAGAGACGCACATTAAAAAAAAAACCCAAAACAAAACACACAAATTGCCCTGTCTCCCATAGCCCCACAGGAACAGTCAACCATATCTATAGTTCCTTCAGCTACCAGCTAAGCCGTTACTGTGGGTCCGCTCTGATTTCTCATTTAGCTCTGCTCCAGCCATCAATAATTCAGCCCTTAAACAATAATGAGGAAGAAAGAGGCAGAGGGAGAGAGAACTAGAAAACAGTGGGTGAGGTTAGTAGAGGCAAGGATGATAGGACTTCTTGACTAGTGTAGTTATCTTTAACACATGAGCAAGCAACAATTCCCCAGAAAGGATGAGAAAACCACTCGCCACAAAATGGCTTCAATTAAACCATATACATGTACCAAGCACATGTCTAACAAATGCGTAATTAACATCAAACCCAGAATTCAGTTTCTTTTGTATTGTCCATAGAGGGCAGATCTTAAGCAAACTGATTTAATTTGGTTATATGATGGTTGCTTACAGAGTGAAATTCTCAGGATCAGGAGTTCCATAATGAATTTATTTCTCAAAAATTTTATTTTCCTTCTATTGTTTTGTGTACTTGCTCACTCTACAAACACACCACTCCCTCTCCCCTCTATCTCCATGGCAGCAGAGAGGACATGCAGGAGCATATGGCTCATCATTTTCATTCTGCCTGCCGAGGATGGGCTCTCCTGGGGGTATCGACACCTCTCTCATCTTTTCTTCTTTGTTCAGCTCAACAGCCATTCTTATTATTCATCCAATCACCTTTTTGTTTTTTAGTACCCAAGTGGCCTAGCACATACTGTACATACCTAGCAAAGGAAGGAATAGCTATACAACATTCAGTACCTCTGTCTGAATGGGAAAACTATGGCGTATGTATAGAAAATGTTCCACAAAGAAAGAGGGAAATAATTGTGATCAAGTGATTACAACCCATTTTTTCCACTATCCAGGTTAAACATACACTGGCGCACATCTTAATAGCATCAATCAGTACTCTGTGCTGAGTTTTTTCATACCATTCTCCACCAAAGAATCAAGATCAGTTTGGTCTCTGCTTTGCTGTTTTAGTTTAGTAGAGTTAACATGCATTTCCAAAAAAACAAAACCAAACAAACCCAATAACAAAAGAGCCCACCTTGTTAATGTTAGTGACATTTAAACAGCATCTATATAACCTAAATTAACTGCCTAGACTTAGAGGAGGAAAGAGATGAGAAAAAGGAGTTGAAGGGCATTCATGTAATTTTGTGCAATTCTGTGGTTTTGTAGTGATGAATGTGAAAGAAGTACATTTTTCTTGAACATGTGTTTAGTAGAGCACATCATTTCCTGTATGAGAGGTTATGAGTCTTACACTACACTGGTTTTTTCCTGCAATAGAGAATCAGAGATCTTAAGTCTCTTTTTCACTAAAATATTAAGTTTTACCAGCAATACCCTCCCTGCTCACTCTTTTACTCTTTTCTCTCCTTCTCTCTTTCAGTGCCAGGTCTGACCTGAGCTTGGTGCCAAACCTGAGGATTCTTGCCAAACGCAAACAGGATCAAATGGCTAGAGAACCACAGGGGTTCCTTCCAAATGTCACAGTTGTTTGAAGCTGGCGGATAGCTTCACTCAGCTTCTGCTGCCAGCACAAAGGCAGTCAAAGGACCAGATGTGTTTATATACATGAATAAAAACACATGCATCATGTCTTCAATTTATAATGTATATGTCTACAATGTAAGTAAATCAGAATTTGACTATGGATAGTTTCTGTTTGACCTGCTCACTGCCAGACCATTTGTGTATTTAGCTGTAACATCCGGTGTGGAAACGAGACTTTGAGGAGCCAACATCTGCTACCTAACCCAGATTGATGTTCAGATGGAGAGAAGAGGCAAGTGGAGCAGCAGAGGGCATAAAGTTTTGGTTTTTGCATTGGGCTAATGAACGGGGTTCCAGTAACTTTTGGCAGTCCAAAAATGTAAATTATGAGGTATACAAGTTTTTTTTTTTTTTTTTTTTTTTAACTCAGGAAGACAATGTCTAAACCTAACTGTTCTCCTTAATGTGCACACGGTAAAGATCAAGGCATGGTGAAAACTGACCTGCTCAGCCCGGTCATATCCTGCGTCTTGTTTCTCTGACTTGACGTGGGTGTTTTTGCCACCTTCCACCTTCACCTCACCAGGTTCCAGCTTAGGGACCTTGTCCTTCTGTACAGTGTCATCCTTATCCAGCAGGTACCGTAACAGGGCATTGTCCTTCTTCTTAGGGCTCAACGGCTCTTGCTTGGGAGTAATCTCTGCCCCAGAAGTTGGAGTACCTCCACCTTGGGGTTGATCCTGGCCCAGCTCTTTGCCTGTGGCCTCTGCAGTGAGTTTGGCCAGGTCTACAGGTGATGTACTGTTCTGAAGCAGTTGGTGCAGGATCTTGTGTTTTTCTTTGAGGGATGTGGCATGAGTGTTCCCTGCTGTGTGACAACCCCGAACCCCTGTCCCAGCTTGGTCTTTGCCCTCACATCCTGCACCAGGAGACAGGGGTGTCTCTAAAGGCTCTGGCTTGGTGGTGAGCAGTTGCAATAGCTTGGTGTGGCCCTTGTTGTCATGAATTCGGCTGTGAGCATCGTGGCCCTCAGGGGGCACATCTCTCTCCTCCTTGGGCTCAACTAAGTTGCTCTCTGCCTGGCTTTGGGTGTGCCCCTGAACCACCTCTGTGTGAGGGCCGAATGAGTCTCCTGCACCAGCAGCACCACTGCCTCCACCAATTTTTGACATCAGATGAGCGTTAACCCCTGACCCTGGTGTGACCCCAGCTGGGGAGCCTATCTTCCTGTCTGGAGACCCCAGTGCATGTGTGTGAGGGGGACCATGTCCATGTCCTACACCATGGCACTCACTTAGAGCCTGCAGAGCTGACAGAGAACTGCTAGTGTAGCTGTTAGCATGGGCACTAGTCGTGTTACTACTACCTGGTCCACCAGGTCCACCACTGCACATCCCTACTGGGGATGGTGAGTGCAGGCCTCCTGCTACTCGAGGGCTACTTGCACCCCCAGGACTCCCTCTGTGCCTAGGTGACAGCATGGAGTTCTGTTGTGGTGGATGAGGCCCTCCAGCTGGACTAGGGCTGGCACGTGAGGGACTGTTCATCCTCCAGTTTGGGCCCTGCTGTGGCGGTTGCATACCCCCAGTGTGGTTGTGTGGTGGGGGACAGCCAAAGCGGTAGCCCTGCATATGGCCCATTGCTGCTGGTTCTCTGGGGCCAGCAGGACCTGGAGGGGAAAAAGGCATGCTGTTGCTGCTGATGGTAGTGTCTTGGCCCTGAATCCCCGAACCTGGCAAACTGCCTGGGGTTGGAGGAGTCATGGAGGGAGTAGAGGAGTTGATTGGTTTTGGAGCCATCCCTGTGGCCTGATTGCCAGGACCCATATCCTGGCCCATTCCACAGACTGTCTGCTCTCTAGAGGTTAAAAACAAACAGAGAAAACCCAGCTGATTAATTCAGTTTTCTGTTTCTTTTTCACCAACATTTTTCAACAGAAAACAGAAAAACACTACAACGTCTTGGGGTTCATTGAGTACAAGTGATATTTGTTTTTGGAATGGGACCCTCCTGCTGGGTTCTTAAATCACAACAAATACTAATGTAGGTTGTTTAAAATCTTCATTGACTCTGTGACAGAATTTTCAGGAGCAAATAGAGTAAACGCAACCACAAATACTCAGGGAAAAAGTGGAAAAAGACCTTTTTGATTTTTGTTTTTGGATTAACTATGCATCATTGTGACATTATCCCCTGAGACCCAAGGACACTGGCAAGCATGATTTTATGCATTACTCCATCCACACAGAATACATAGTGCTGTAGGGCAGTGACATGCTAAAACAGATATCCACCTTCATACTGCAAATTTGTCTCTAGTTCCGACACAAGCATAGATAGTGAGACATACCGTTGCAGAATGTGCAGGGACATGTAGAGTTGGGGTTCGTTCGTGGCAGGCGAGCGCACTAGTTTGCTCTTGGTGTGAGCTGACACGATGGTTCCATCAGAGAGGGAGAACCGATAGATGGGGCTGAACGCTTGACCATGGCGGAGCACTGTGGACACATGTGCACTTTTATCAGTAGACAAACGATGATTAATTTGTATGTATAGAATTATCATGCTTTATGTTTTCTTGCTGTATCTGGTATAAAAATTGTTACAGTTATTGCATTTATCTAATTTTCTTAATTTACCATTAGTTTTGGTTAAAGGGGCCCAAGACCAAATCATGTCTGGCAAGAGCATCAGAATAACCAATTGGAGAACAAAGGCCAAGTATTAAACAGGATAGTCATTTCTGTAATCAGTTCTACCTTCTTGTTGATGCCTCTTGGCAAAAGACATCTCGCCATCATTCTGTAGGTGAAACCTTTGGATGCAGCGCCTCACCAAATCCTCCCAGCCTGGTTTCATGGACGCCCGCAGCAGACTGGTATCCAGGGACGTTATCTTACCTAGACACAGAGGACCGGATTAAGTAGGCCTTAGTCAGACATGGAAGGAGGGATTTCTATACTCATGAACAAACCCACACTAACGGAGCTGATGGGGATTTAATGCCTTTCTCTGACATAGATTAGCTTGTTGGGCAGATGATGAACTTCACTTGGCCACTCTGCTCTACAACAGCTTTGTGGTTTGAGATTGAAGAAATAGATTTTACGCTTTAATTACACAAGCAAGAGCGAGACTTAGAAATATCTTCTGCTGTAGTTGGAATGTTGGAACTCCAACACATTAAACAGGGAAGTGCAACAGAAACACTGTCAGTGGAAAGTAAGTCAGTCTGTCATTTAGATGCTTGATACAACAGGTAAAATGGTTGATTCTAAGGGTCAAAATGTCTTTAGATACCATCAAATATATCACTGTGTGTACATGTGCAATCACACACATTCAATGACAGCACTGCAACACTTGTAACGCATTGGATTCCAATTTAAATGGAGGCAGAAATTGATTTCAAGGGCTGACACCCAAAGGAACTGAGTAAAGACTTGTCACACAAACAATCACCACAGGAACTTTTTTCAATGTTACACTACGCTCAGCAAGATCTGTCAGGCAAAAGATCAGAGAGATGAAACTTTTTTTTTTCCCCCCACATTCAAAAATGCCTGTACATGGGTGTTTTGTATGTGTGTAAGCATTATACACACATACCATACAATCAAATCAAAGACCACGTGCACAACAGACAATTCTCTAGATCTCTGCACCAGTGTTCAGACAGGTACTCTACCTCCCACATCGTAGAAGGGGGCAAACTCACTCATTTCTAAGGATCTTTACCAAGGATATAATAATCTCTAACTACTTAAACTGTAGTGTCAGGAGATTTATGGGCTGTCGACATGGGATGACGTAGTGTGGGGGAGGGGTTGCCTCATTTGGGGTTTTAGTTGCACTACTGTATAAAAATGACCTGCAAACTGGTAGGCATGCAGTTGTGACATTAAACGGTCACTATGACTGGCATAACCCACCAGTCGTATAAGATAAAAACTGATTGGACAAAGAAATTAAGATGGCTGCCTTGTCGTTTGTATTTTTTTGCAGTGCTTTGCTCTGTGACCATTTTCTATACCTTGCAGGTCCTGGCGCGTAGTGAAGCTCTCATGCGTGGGAAGCATAGGTCTTTCCTTCATGGGCACCCTCCGAGCCACACAGATCAGGCACGACTGAAAGTCTATATATTACAAAAAAGAAATGAATAAAAGAAGAGAGGGACAATAGAGGAGCATACAAGGTAATGTGTGGAGAAAGATGATGTAGTGGATGTAACAAAGAGGACAGGACAGAGACATAAGGCATGAGGGGGGATGGGAGGGAGGGGGAGAAGATGGGGTGTAAATGATAGAGACAGAAGGAGGGAAAGAAAATGAAATGCATGTTATTCCCAGGCAGCATAATTAATACAGTTATTAATGAGCATGGGGATCAGAGCTCCGCTCCTTTCATGAAGAGCAGCAACTATCACTGACAACGGAAATGATGAAGTGTGACCTTTGAAAGTGCATGTGCATTCCTGGCTGGTTTCACCTGCAGTGCCATCTCACATAGATGACCCCTACTGTGGTCCCATACTAAATATTGTCATCACTCAATCATGAGACCTGCCTCTAAAAAGCATGCACACACACATGCACGCACGCACACGACAAAGCCAAGTCCAGGACTGAGATAAAAAGTCTAAAAGTCTAACTTTCCTGTGCCAGTAGTACCCACAATTCCAAATGGGATGACACGTGCCTCATTCTGACTTTTAACATTACTTCATGGGTGGTCTAGCTGACTGATTTGCAAATTTCTTTAAATTCTTCCTTCCTTCTGTCTACCTAGGACTGCAAGCTTTGATTCTGCATTAGTTCTCAAAGGCACACTCACATACAGTTGTGTTTCCATCATTTAGAGGACATTACATTGACTTATATTAATTTCTTGGAGACTTACGATAACTTAAACCATAAGTACTACTTGCCTAACCATAATCTTACCCTAATGTTACAACAAGAGTTGACATTAAAATTTAATGAGTCACATTGTAGGGACTCCAAAATTTTACAAGTGCCCAAAATATGACTATGGTAACAAATATAGGTCCTCACAACTCGAGATATAAGTGCACTGCACACACTAACACACTCTAGCATACACTCTGGCCTGGGTCCTAGTTAGTGTTTTCTATTTGCCAAAGTATAGTTGGCAGGCAGCTGGTGCACAAAGGAAGCCAGAGAGAGGAAAAGACAGGTTGAGACTGGACTTGGAGTGAAACATTTGTATTTTCACTTACTGTTTTAACAAAGCACCAAGTTATAGTTTGGGGGGGGAATATGGTCTCTGATCAAAGCCTCTGAACAAACAGGATTTAGGTTGTTAAGATATAGAATATAGTATTTGTTTTGAGAGCATTATGCATCTGGGGTTTACAAAGTGCTGAAAATCTTTGGATGGATGATAGTCACTTGCGATGGAAATTTACTCAAACTACAGGCTCTCAAGTTCCTGTCTAAAGCCATGAAAAACTCTGGAAAAGCCCCATGACCTTCCAGTGACTGTACACTGAAAGGACATCAGAGACAACATACAATTTAAATCATTTCCACGGGAAAGGTTGGCAGATATTTATACTAGCGGCTACAACAAATGCAGCTTATTTCCTTCTCCGCTTCCAAATTCTTTCATGCCAATGTGCTGTTGTGTTCATTAAATCATATATGAAGCTTATCAGAAGACGGATTCCTTGATGCTATACGCATGATTAAAACACATCCTTCCCTCCGAGTCATAAGCTATGATTTGTGAGGACTGTACATGAATTATAGATAGGCTTTAATGACAGCTGCCCAGCCTCTCATCTCCCTTTTGTCACTTAACTTTTCATGGATCTAAGCTGCACAGCTCGTTGTCAGTTTCTTATAACCCTCTTCACATACAAGGCAGGTTATGAGGTTAAACCTTAATCTATGCTTAGTAAAAGTGAATGGCTGCAACTCCATTTAGCTTTTAAAAAACATTTCCTGTTCAGATCTTCAGCCATCCCATATAAGTTATTTTGACCCAGGAAAGCATCTTAACTCCTTTATTTCATAGTCAAGGTTTACATTTCTAATTTCTAGATGCCTTATTATGATACAGAAGTATTCAAAGTTAATTTTGATAGCAATCTTTCATCCCTCTGTTGTATTAGTTTGTCTATTTGTCTGATAACTTTTGCTGCACACCATGACTTGTGACTGTTTCAGAAATTGTTCCACCAACAACTTTTGTATTACAGGATAAATTAAATTAGAAGCCTTGAGATGTCAACCAGGCTCTTTCTCATTTTCATCCATGTGTTTCTCAATTCCAAAGGTATTTAGAGTTGCTTAATCTTGACTTAATCATCAGTCAAGATTAATCATAAGTTAATCATAAGAATTGACATTCAAATATGCAAAGTTAATCTTGACTGGTGCAATATTTTATATTCAGGAGTAGTATTTCAACAGATGCCAAACTAGTCTTGAGCAAGCTTGCTTCATGGGGTCAGTATTTTCGTGTTAAATAACCTTCTTACTCTCTATATACTTTACTATATACTCTGTTTCATACCATCTCCTTCCTCCTTGATCGACTTGGGCTCTGAAACAGCGAAGCATTGCATGGTCTCGTATTTCTGCTGCTGAGGCTCATGCTCGTGCGGCTCATCCTGGCTCTCGCTGTGAGGATTGACCAGCATTCGGCAGTTGAATGTGTGACTGTTCCTCCTTGGACCCTCGCTGGACCATGGCACCCCATTCACTAAGGGGAAAGGAGACAGGGAGATTTTCAATGTAGCCTCCTGGGGATTTTATTTGAAAAATTTCACTGCAGCCAAAACTGAACAACCAAATGGGGAAATCAGAAGCAGCGACGAGCGAGCCAAGAGAGGCTACCCAACTGCATGTAAAAGACATATTAAGAGCAAGGCAGGGAGAAAGACGATGGAAAAAGTGTAAAAGGAGAGAGAAGTTGTTGGGGAACAATCAGTCATAATAAAGAGTTAGAACCCTGAATCCTACACCATCCATCTATGCACAACCATGCCAGGCTTCCATATGCATGTCCTCTAAATCATAACTGCCAATCTTTTTTCTTCTTTCCAACACTTACCCATGCACAAACAAACACGCATGTACACAAGTTAGAGCATGCACATGCATACACACAGAAAAAGAATAAGAGCCATCTAAACTCTCTCTCTCTCACACACACACTCATCTCACGCTTGCAAACTCCCATCACACTCCATCTGGTTTGTGATCTCATTCAGTGCATTGATAATCTCCCAGTATCTGGGACACAGCCCACTGATAGTTTCCAGGGTACTCTGCTCTGTGCTGCTCTCCCACCCAGATGGCTGGGCACTCAGACCTCAATCCAAAGCACCAGGAGAGAAGAGAAGAGAGGAGGAAACGAAAGAAAAGGGAGAAGGGACTTAGAAAGAGGTGGACCGTCATACATTACAATCATCCCTTTAATGGTGAAGAGAAAAGGTAAAGATAGGTTGTTAAATGGAAGAGGCAATGAGAGGAGAGGGCAAAACTGAAATAGCGTAAGAAAAAAGTAAAAATCTATCATACAAAAATAAATGGCCTGTTTTCACAAGATGAGTAATGTTACTACGTCTCTATCATAGCATTACCCATCTGAGGGGGCTGGGGACCAGGAAATGAAGAAGTGAGAACATGAAAATGGGAACTTGGTGAGTGCCAGAGAGAAAGAGTGAATAATAAAACAACAAAGAGAAGGAGGAAGGAAGGGCATGAGATGAGAATATAGGCAGCTCTGTTGCTGACAGGGGAGGGAAGCTGGAAAAGGAAGTCAATTAGTTGTAAAAGGAGGGATGGAGAAGAGGAAGCATGAATGTCTGGGTTAAGCATCAGTGAGAGAAAATGTAAAATCTTAATGTTTTACACGCTAAGGATGTAAAGCTTACACAACTGCATTCAGCTTGCTTTCCCAGAGCCAGTTTAAAGCTCTGCAACCATGAATATATTCATGTTTTAATGAACTGACAACTACCAAACAGCCACCTACAACATACCCATCTCAACAGGAGGAAGAGAAAAGAGCAAAAAATAAGGTATTCAGAAACTCTATGCAGACAAAACAAAAGAGATGAGGCAAAGGTGTAAATGATACAGTGGTAAAAATGATGCAACACTGAGGACATACATGTGGAGTCAGAAACATGGAGATAGGTGGAACATAAGTGACAAAGCAAGATCAAGGCTAACCAAGGGACTTAGGCAGCAGGTTCTTGATGAACTCAGCATGATCACCAACGTGCAGCACGCTGTAGACACTGGTATTCATCAGCTCTTCCTGGTTGTAGCGCAGGTACTGGGTCACATTCTCAGATACAAATACAATGTTACCCTCCATGTTCACCACAAAGAAGAAGCCATCCAGGGCCTGGAAGAAGAGGAAGAGACATTTGTTGACAATTTTTCACAACAATATAAAATAAATCCTTAGTGAAATGGAAGCTAAGTGCAGGAGAGTAAAGTAATTTAAGCACCTTTACTTTCCACCAGTACTCTTTCTAATACAAATAAAAAGGCCCATCTGACCCTGATATTTGGTTCAATCACAGGTTTTCTAGTGTTATGTACAAAGAACAGATTGAGCTCTGTAGTTTATTTGCATGCCTAGTTGTCTGCAGTCAACAGTAGCAAATAAATAAATAGGAACAAGCTATTCAAGTTGCACATCTGCATAGTGTCTTAAAAGAGGTTATTAATACAGTGTGCTGGTGCAGCCATCTCTCCTGCAGATGCTCAACATTAGTGTTGCTGACAGAAAGCAGGATAAAAGCACGTGCCTGCAGAGCTTGGAGGCTGTGAAGGAGGGGGAGCACTTAATTGAAAGAATACAGCCCCAGGTCAGCCATTACACACAAGATGGTGTCAATTAGGCCATCAAATCACCCAGAGCCTCTAAAGAAGGAATTGTGGTTGTTGTAAAATTGTAAAGGGTGGTGTCAAGATAAGAGTCTCCTGGCAATGTGTCTGCATCTCACCTCTGCTTATATAATCATTACCTACACAAACTGCACTTTCACCTCGGCTTACATTACATGTATTATCATTAGTGGAGATTTTTTGTGTATTAAGTTAGAATAAATCAAATATTCATTCATATTTTTCTGCATAACACACATTAGATGAGATTTAATTTATCAAAGCATCGAAAATTATGGTTCCAAAATGCAACATCGTTATGCAAGTTCTCCCAGAGAAGAAAGGCCATATACTGGACAAGTAGGACAAATACAAGCATTGCAAACACTTTCTAGTGCCAACTATTGCCTTCTACCCGACACTCTTGCAAAATAATGTTAGACATTGCTTTCATTTACAATGTCCCACTTAAATATACACTGTACGGATGACTAAAGACTCCATAAATTAATATAGTCTGAATGAATACACTCTGAGCCACTCCACTCTGCGTGCCTGCTCTATTTTGTACCCAGCCTATTGTCTTGATATATGACTCTATTTCTTTCCCTCCCAGTGCAATATAAAGAAGGTAGTGAATTGATATGGTGAAGGCAGTATGGGATGGTGATGGCAGTATGGGTCTTGATTATTTATGATATGAAAACAGTATTTTTTTTTTTCTTTACATACATCCTTACTAATCATGGTATATTTTAAGCATGACAATGCATTACTGTCTCACTACAAAACAAGTGAAACTAAATCTTTAACTGTGTCCAATTTAGAAGTTTGAAACTTTTTTTTTTTTTTTTATTGACCTAAATGTGTGGAAAGCACTGTGCATGAAAAACTGGCAGGAACCGGAATGTGGCACTGAAGGTTTGGTTGGACTAGTGTATTTTTTTTTTTTTTTTTAAATGCACATTATTGTTTGACACAAGAGGTCTGCCAACTCTAGCCGTAAGTTTAATGTATGAATACTTGTGTTTTGACAATGCTGCCAGGTTTGGTTCTTTTTTGTTACAAAAAATATGTTTGAAAATATGTTTACTCTTCTACACATCTTTCTACATCACAGAGACTTTCAGAAATTCAGGGTGATAATCTCACAACTTCTGAGGGTTTTCTTGTGTTTTGACTTGCATTGTTGCCTAAAATAAAATATACAACAAAGTTGAAGCATTATTATTATATAGCTTTAGTGTGTCTATGTCACACAGTGTGGCTTTTAATTTACTTTTTAGATTAACCACCTCAGTCTGGAGGTGCCATCAGATGATAAAAATTATGTTATATCTTTAAAAATTCTAATCATACTCAGCCCTCTAATGGGTCATATACCACACAACAGTAACCATTTAGGGCACTCTTACAGGAATACAAACAATTTGTCATAACAGCCGTGATAGAAGAGACTTGCTCCCAGAAGGATAAAGCAACAACACACTGATGTTTTTTTCATGGCCCTCTTCGTCTTTCTGAGCATGCCTGTGTGTGGGCAGTGGACAGCCTTGGAGGAGGGTCATGGGGCGTGTGGGTGCATTTCCTGCCGACAGCCATTCCCCTCAGAGCATCCTGTAATGAGCCCATGCTGGAGAATGGGGACTGGCCAGAGCAGAGCAGTGTGAATGGCTGATTGCTGTGTTTTGGGGCTGCTGACAGATGGGAAAGCATGCAGGCTGTGCTGGGCTATATTTAGCCGCGAGTTAGCATGTCGATTCAGTGACGCTGGACCAGGAGTGCTATAAATATTCCATGACAGGACAGATCTAGAGGCAAATGTGGAGAATATGGAGAGGGAGGGAGAGAAAGGAGAACCGAACAAGTAAGAGAGAGAAAGGGAGGGAGGAAGTGAGTGAGAGGACAGGCTCAATGGACTGATTCATTCGCCAGGCTGTTGCTTTCTTCCCATTATACGTAAGCACTTCAGTGGCCCTCCGTGGGACAACGAGGCCATTGCTCTGCTCGGTGATTTACAGCCAATTCAGGGCAGATACAAGATGCTGGCAGCTTTTGCGCAACACAGCTACACTCACCCACAACCACTACTGGTCCATTTGTGATTGTTCTCTCTGGATGGCACTCTTCATTATATACCAATCATGATTTATAGTGTATAATGTATATTCTATCTGAGTTTCAGTATGAGTTCTCAGATGGGACACTTCACATGGAGTGTTCAGTGTGTGTGGTATTTCATAACATCAGATATGACACTATGAATAAGCAAGAGAGGCCCCTTTTCTCACCTCCAGCATCATTGGTCCCAGGGCATCTTTATCAATCACACTTTGGCCTGTTGATGAGACATCGGCCTTCTGTACCTCCTCCTCATTTGCTGCGGCAGCTTTTTCTGTTGATGGGAGAGCCGGTGGCTGAGATTTAGAGGCAACCAAGAACAAACCAGACAAATGCATTCAACTGATTTAAAACAACATAGAATCTAACATAATAACTAACGTTTAAAAAAAAAAAAAAAAGGATGTCCCAATACTTAGACAAATATTTTACCAAACATTTCGGTAACATTTTGGTTACAAAGCAAAGACTTATTGTGCTTTTGTGAAAACGGGTTGCTATAGCTTACACCCAAGCAGCAAGCGGAGTGAAAGGTTATTGTAAATGTGTGTGTCAGGGTGCACAGCTGCCACACTGGTGGCAGCCACTGGATGGATTGCATTGTCACGCACAAAAAAAAGGCTATTATGGAAACACAGTGACAGTGTGTAAACAACTCTTGTTCCAAATAGAGTAGAGAGTTATGTATTCAAAAAGCAGAGCCACTCTTAACAACTTTACAAGTACTAGTAGAATTATTATTCTTAATAGTAATTAATCAAAATGAGAATAAAAGGAGTTATTAATAGTAGCTATAAGAGTTCAATAGCTTATATATAGGGGCTGAAAAACATATCAGCAAGTCTTCCCTTGTCTTCCTTGTGTACAGCATTTCTCAGATAACGTTGTTGCAATGTTGCCCTGCAAGCTTACATGCCTATTACATTTGGCCTTCAGTATACTCAAACTGGATATTAACAAATAAATTAATTGGACAGGTAACTGGATTTAAAACTTATCAGTAACGCACCTTCACTTTAAGTCTGCAGCCTAAATAAAAGAGTCAGTTGACCATTTCAGTAAAAAGTCATTATTTGTGTATCATGTTTCCTGTGAACTGTACCTGCACCATGGTGCTGTGCATTTGTCCATGTGAATGATTGGGTTAATAACCATGCAGAGAAGCCTTATGTTCAGAGCGTAGGCTGCCCTACTTTTAGAGATGACGATGAGAGGCGGAATATGAGTGGGCTGTTGGGAGGGACACATTTAACTGTTGAACCACGCCAACAAAATGGCTGACTATTTAGTGAGAAAATGTGTGAAGAGCAAAAACAAACAAAGTAATTGCATTCTTTCATTTTTTTTCTTCTTAGGTGTGGATGTATGAAAACTGACCCAGATGCAGGTTTCCTCCTCCTCTGTAGGCTCATGCAATAGCACATAGACACATTCATCTCTTCTGCATTAATGATGTGTGCATCAGCAGGACCTCTACAGGCCCAGCAGGGACCAGTATACCAGCACAGCTGCCTTGGGTACAGACCAATCACTCAATGTCAGTGTGGCCCTGACTGTCTTTCTGCCCATTGCAGAACTGTGCCACAGACTGAGGGAGGAATTGATCACTTATATCAGGTTATAAATGTATAAATAACTACGTAATATTTAACTGGCAAGATATTTGCCATTTGGTCATTTCTGGCTGTAAAAATTTGATGTCACGCGTTTTTGTATTTTTCCAGGTATCATTAATAAAAGTGATTCCATCAATAATGATGAACAATGTACTGGCTGCAGCTCACTAGCTACTGTATATGTCCGTCTCCAGCCAATGAGAGCAGAGATTTTACTGTGTTGATGACAGTGAGGCCGAGAGTACAAAGGATCCTGTAAACCTCTATGCTATGACATTATTTTATAGGCTTTATAAACATAATTGTCCAACATACTATCTGTAAATGTGCAATAAAATTGCCGCAAAAAAGCAAGCATATGCTTAGCACACATTCCGTCTGTGGTTTTATTTATGGAAAATTTAGGAATGAAAGAAAATGAGCGAAACAAACAATGATAAATTAACAGCTCCGAGTAGGGGGCCATATTTTCTTTGCTTTGCAGTTCTCTGCAGGGCTGTATTACCAATCATATTAAAGTTATTAAATCACATACGTGTCTTCTTTTGCAGACATAAAAATAAAGATAATCTTTTATACAGTTATGGTGCTCTAGAAAGAAAAATACTTAGCCAATAGAGCAGGAGATGCACTACAAACAATCCTACACAGCCTCACAACATGTTTCAACATGTAGTACAAGAAGGAAAAAAGAATGGCAGCTGAAATTACTGGGCCTTTTACTGTGCAAGATGTGGTGAAACACATTTAGTGTGGATCAAAAATGTGCATCTGATTGGCCATTGAGAACAAAGCAGAGGTGAAGAGTTTTAGCCTGTCTACTGTGACAGCTGCACAAACACATCTATGCCATCAGGGGCAGGCAGGGGATGTCACTCTTGCCTAGCATTAAAACGTTGTAGCAAGAAGAGGAATAATCAGAGGGAGGGAGTGGAGTACAGACAGTAGAGTGGGGGAAGAACAGATAGCAATGTGTGATTTTTGCATCATAATGCTCGTCATTACATAATGCCTGGCTCTCTGAGTCATATAAATCAAGATGACATCATCAGCTGGTCTGATTCATGTAAACCTCGAGTGGGCCACTTTTTGTCTACCAGGTGCTTTTCAAGTACACACAGCCAAGCTTATTGACTATTTAGTATTTACCTTGATATTCAAACTGTAGCAATATTTGGACGTCAATATTGGCCTGATAAACCGAAGTTGAAAAAAGGGTTAGGGTTAGACCTAAAGTAGTGACTAAAGACTATAATAAGGGAGATGCTGGAAAATGTAACGGAGCACTCGAATCCATTTGCCTGTTGTTCTGGCTCAGAATGCAAAGGGGAGAGACTAATAGCCAACAAAAAACTGCTTGTGTTCATGCAAATTATACTATGAAGTGATGAAGGGAACATAAAATAAATTGTGCTGTCTCTGAATAACAACATCACTTACAGTGCATGGAGCATGGAGCCAAACCATAATATTTATACCAAATCTGAGGTTTCTGCCAACATAGTGCCACCTGTGGCACAAACACCACAAGACCAGTGGAAACATATTCATGATGTTGTTGAACCTTATTCAAAGCACAAATAGTTACAGCTCTGCTGAATTCATTTGCAGAAATTCACTTACATACACTAAGTTGTATGTCATAAAAACCCAACAGGAAAGTCAGTAAATGAATAGATACTGAGACTTGAGTTCAAAAATACCAGCTAGCTGAAAGTGAGCTTAAACAAATTTAAGTTTGCCACTTGTACCTTGCTCCTTTATTTGTCTGATTTGTTTCACAGTTTCCTTCAGGATTGCACATTTGTCAGGTTTGACATTGAAGTTGTCGATGTCATTGAAATTGGCAAAGATCAGCTCGGCAAGCTCTTCAATGTATTTGTTCTCGTGCTCACGGTTGCGCTTCTCGTTGCTCCGCTTGGGACTAGAGGAGAAGAGAGAACACCTGGATGAAGAAATGCTGCAGTTAAGATGGTAACAGCAGGGGGGATAAAAATGTGTAGTGAAAAATTGTGTGTAAATAGAGAATAAGAGAATGAATAGGAAGTCAACAAGCAGCCCAAAGCAATCCAGCAACCAAGAGCAGGGATGCAAAGAAAATCCATCCACAAAACCACAACACCAGGTTTAGCACACACACACGCACACACCAAATGATAGCAACATTTACTGCAATCTTTAGCACAGAGGAGAGTCAGAAGAAGAATAACACTTGGGTTAATTATGCTTCATATGGCTTGAAATATATCCCTATGGTTCTTTATTGTGCCAACATGAAGCACTATATCAACAAAGAAAACCTACATTCTTGGCAGCTCATCTGCAAATGAATTATGCTGATTTATTGTACACCAGTGCACAGAGGTTAGCTGCCACAACAGCACACTGTTATTGCTGTTAACTACAGGGTTGATACTATAGATACAATGGAAGGATCAAGCTTTATTTTACAGTCTTGCAATTGTAAAAAAGGATTTGACCCACACATTATGGCATAGCAGTGGCCTTTGTTGCTGACTAAGAGGTGGAGCTGGAGTGTAAATGTCAGGTATACTTCTAACGAAGTGGCTGGAAATCTGTCATTGTATAAGTGGGTGGATTTAACAAGAATTACTGCCTAGCGAACATACGCTTCTGCCAACCAGACAACTTGATGGAAATATCATCAGCACCTCCCCATCCTGATTATAGCATTGGATAAGCTGGAAGAGTGGGTGTGCGGGTATATTTATATAAAATATGGGGGTTGTATGGGTGCATGCGTGTGCGTATGTGCATTGCAATAGTATTAAATTGTCTCATAATTATGCCATAGTTAGCATATATGTTTGGGTGTTTTGGTGTTTGAGGTCACTATGACTTTGACCTCTGCTCACAAAAATCTCATCAATTTGCCATTGAGTCTAAAAAGAATGTGTGTGCAAAATGTTATGCATGAGATCAAATTAAGGCGATGCATGAGCAGACAATGTGAAAAATGTAATACTTCCAGCTCTAGTTGTCAGTGGCATATAAGCATGAAAAACTTACCTGGGTCCTAGAAGTTCGGCAGAACATTCTTTGCGTTTTCGTGACTCTGCCCTGGCAGGGTCAGATGAGTTTTCACCGACTCCACTCATCGTCAATACATATCAGCGTCTGGAAAACAAAGGAATACAGAAAATGAAGTTTTTCCATCTAAAAGAAATACATACAAAATGTGATGGATTGATTCCAAACCTCAGCACCAAAATTGAAAACCATACACATGTGTAAGCATGCCACTGTGGACATATGCATATAACACACAGGCATCAGCCCGTACTAGGGGCACAGGTTGATGCACTCAACCTGGAGAAATGAGTGAAAATGGAGCGTAGAAAGAGATTCAATCATTGCTCTCTGATGGTGCAGCTCTCCCCAGAGGGACTGAAATGAGAGCACAGCACTTTGCCCACAGCACCAGACTGTGCGCTCAGCAATGTACCAAGAAAAACCTATTCGTTACACGAAACCAAGCAAACCCAGCTCACAGTAGGCTGGAGTGGCTTTACAGTCACAACATGTGTCTGTGTTTACTGAGTGCCTCTGAGAATGCTTTACCTGTACCAGCTTGTAAGGCTCACTCAAAACTCACATGAAGAAATTATATCTTGTCTGCTCTTTTTCAAGTCAAGCTACTTAGGAACTAAGAATTGTTGTTGTCACTGTTTTGTGCTATCTGAAGGGACAGGTTGGCTGTGGGCTGATCCTGTTACCAACATCCCACATACTACTATCTTGGGTCTCTCTGGGGCTTAAGTTAAAATACCATTAGGTTACGACATGAATATGCATTGTGCCAGTAATTTGTAACAAGTCGAGAGTCTTTAGCAATATGGGGTATTACTGTCCCTTGCCAGATGTTTTGCAGCCACCATACCAGAATATATATTATTCTGCTCTTCAGTACAGGCTGAACTTCATGTAACTAAATGAAAGAATCAATTATTGATTAAACGAATATCTTATTAATTACCACCATCATGTGCACAAAAATCTGATAGTGGCTAAATGACTCAAAGCGTGCTGCAGAAAAGATTCTAGCACCTGATTTATCCAAAACAAATTGAGAGAGTTTCATGCACAATATGTGATCTGCAGTGCTTTGAGAGGGTTATGGTGGCAGGGGGAGAGAGAGAACCAGATGAAGGAGATACCCAAAGAAAGAAATTCAAGTCTCTCCCCCAGCACAGTGCATAAGGCAGGGGCATGCTGTGTTGTGATACACTCTCAGCCACTCTAACCATGGAAACAGCTATGACACACACCGCTCACTGCTCAGCCATTACATAAGGCAGAACAGTGTACAGCACAGTGCAATGTGGAGCAGAATGGAAGCGCATAGCTTAGCAGAAGCAGGCTGAACTATATAAAAAATAAAAAAGGGTGGGGGAGGGTGGGGGGGCTAGTGACCATGCAAACTTGAGTCTGGCTCCCTACTGGCCTGGAGTGACCTACTTTACGCTAATGGTAGAATCTGTTCTTAAACGGATGAAGTCAAAGCAGTGGTGACTGACCAGAGAAGCAGAGGTGACTCTGAAGGGTAAAACCCATTTCCACCACTTTTTTTGACGAGTGAAAAGTGTGCATGCGTCCTTGTATTATGCAATTTTAAATACAACTGGGGGGTCTTTATGCTTCGGCACTGTGCTGTCCACTGAAATTATTCAGCTTCTATGGCAGAGGTTGTGCTTTTATTAATGAGGACAGAAACTGGCCATTAAACTATCATAGATAAGTGGCAATTTGTTCTCATTGGTTGTGCTTGAGCTTTCCAGCAAAAGTTACCGGGGGGATTCTAAACCTGATTGGCTGCCGCTGTCCCGCTGGGCTGGGTGTCATTGGTTGCGTTCATCTCCTTGACATGGCAGTTATTATGGGTCATTGTACACTGAGACAAAAAAAAGGGAGACAGGAAGTACCAGGCACGTTTCAATGACACCAACTCAGACAGCAAGACAGCCTGGACAACAGGCTGGCAAGCTGTTTTTGTTGCTGAGAGGTCCAATCTTTGCACGAGCAGACTAGGGAGGGATTTCTAATCCTACAGAATGCCCTGAATCCCTTGGAAGCAATAAACATCTGGGCACTGTTGTCAGCACTTTCTAGAGCTGTGTCACAGAGGTAATTATCAATAACAGCCAATAAGGGAACATTTCTCTTTGAACCAATCTCATACATTTTGGGCCCGACTCCAGAATTTTAAATTTGGAAACAAGTGAATGGTAGAATGCTGCATCAGTGTGCTTTTTAGGACATACACTTTGTCTCCTTTTATACCAACCTGTTTTCAAACACATTTATTTTACCTCCTTTTCTTCTTTATGAAACACTGATTTCTGCTGTCAATAGAGATAACAATGTAAAAGAATATTTCCAATTGTACTGACAGATAACGTAAAAAAAAAAAAAAAAAAAAGAAAAGAAAAGAAAAGAAGCTGTATCTTACATAATGCTTTGCAGGTGTGTCTTACATGTTCAAACAACATCCACAGACTCAGGAAGATGACAATAGAGCATAACAGGTAGAGCTGAGCTTAGTCTATTTTGATTCCCCATACATAACTTCAGTAAGACGTAAAGGCTAATAGGTTGGTGTTACTGGAAACGTGGTACCTCTTGGGCAGATGTGGGCAGTAGAATAAGCCAATGGATGAAGAGGGCTGGCAAGGTAAACAATAACATGTTGAGAGGCAGCAGACGGTGAGGGTGCAGCAACTGGTCCACGGTGACTCATAGTGGGGGGGAAAGAACAAAACAAAAACACAAGCCTGGTATATCGAAATATTTTGGATTTTGATGGGGGAAAAAAAAATAAAATAAATAAATAATTAAATCAAGAGTAATTAGCTTTAGCTTCCATATAGATAATCTAGTCAACTCAGAGCTATGTTAGAAACTGTGGTAACACCAATGATCATAGATACAGGCATGCATGAAAAGCATGCCATTCACAGCTACATGGGAGATCTCATTGACTCAATGTAGTGTACGTGGGGGTGAATGACCTCATTATGTACAAGAAAGATTGGCACATTCTGGAAGGCATCTACCAAATTTACAGTTCATTAAGTTGTCAGCTAATTTATTTTATTAGTATTTTAAGATGAAATATATAACCCATCAGTTACTGAAATCTGCCTTATGTTAGTTGTAGAGAGTGTGAAATCAGTATAAAACTAATTTGGGATTGAAAAGATGAATGAAACCAAAGCAGCTTTTAAACAGATGTTCTTCTGAACTGGACTGAGGTTTAGCACCTCAGCTTTTCATACCATATGCCCATTGTGGTGAGAAAAAGTTAAGGGAAAAAGGTACCTGGGTTTAATTTAATATCCCCTTGTATGAGCATAGAAGATATATAGCTCTTGGTACATATCAAAAGGAAAGATGACACCATCCTCATGACAAGTTCAATTAGTTCAATAAACCTTGGAGGAAAAGATCATCTATAAAGGGATGCTATATAGAAAAAAGATAAGCAGTTCACGCTTAAACTGTGAACTTCTATTTACAGCAAGTTTGGCCAGCTGCTTGCTGTTGTTGGCACAGTACTGATGTGCTGCCGGTCACTAAGGAAGAAATAAACTCAAGATTTGACTGGAAATGGTGCTGGGGTCATGGAGTTTACAGAAGCAAATACTCTTCCATGTTGTTTTGCTACTATGAAGATGTGCTTAACTTAGGTTTATACTACTACACAAGTGTAGTAAACACCTCTATTGAGACTTTCTGCTCTTCACATTTCTCATTTACAGGTTTGAGTTGTCAGTGTGAACTCAACACTTCATTACAGGTTTTCATCATCATGGTCTATCTGTGTGTCTGACTCATAAGGCTAAATGAAGGGTTACTAAGCCACTGTAACAGCAACAGCACTGCCTCCACAGCTCAATTTTGATTTTCAAAAATTCCAATTTTCTAGAGCCTATGCAGCAAAATAAAATCTTAATATCAAGACCATATCTTATGCTTGGGTAGAGAAAACATGCATAGTTAATTTAATGTATATAACCACATAGAAAGAAATGAACTTAGTTTATTTCAAACTAAAAAAAAAAAAAAGTACACAAAGAGAAACACGCCAAAAGTTTTATAAAATCGATTGACTTTGAAAGCACTAGGTGCACTTGAGGAGGTGATCATAGGTGTGTCATTGCTTATATCTTGGGTGTCACAAGAGCAGACTCTAGGACTGAGCTGGAGCCAACCAGTCTGGCCAGGGAGGAATGCAGAGACAACAAGAGGCTGCTGCTGCCTAGAGTGCTGGAGATGACAACATTTCCTCCTGTCAAACTCAGCTGGTACAACGTGTACACAACACGGTGTATCACACTACAATAAACACCTCAGAAGTTCAGTGAATTAAAATTTTAACTGCACTTTTGAGGCACAAATGACATCCAGCGAACAGAGGATAAACAGTGTCAAAAAACTGTGATGTCACACCACACAAAATATCTGACAATACTGACAACTGAACAGATACATAGAAAGGTGGCAATGATAAAGTTTACATCGTTGTTAAATCTATGTAGCTTTAGTATTAACTAACTTAGAGTCTAAAAATCTGTGTCTGATTGCCAGGGGGAGAGGACATGTACCAGTGTGCCATTCCTGTAATCCTGTGGGTTAGCATGGCTTTGATCATAGAGACACACCCAGTGCTTCTGGAGCTCACAGAGGGCTGGGCATGACTGTGCATTTAACTGCATCAAAAGCTATTGGGGAAGTCTTCTGAGTCTCCTGCACTATAATAATGAGGGCCCTTCTTGAAAGTGCAAAACCACTGTGGGGATCTGAACAATGTCTCGCTGGTGTGTAATCTGTCCTCACATGGCTTCTTGGCACAACAGGCCCTGAGAGAGAAATGGAGAACAAGAGCACACCAAAGACTGATTCTGGAGGGCTACGGCATGGGCCATTTATTTCCCTCTAAACTGAAGAAGAAATCATGGCAGGGGAGGGGCACAGAGGACTCAGGTCTTCTCATTTTACGTCTCAGTATTTGCATGGGTGAGAAAAAGTGCTGAGAGAGCCAAAACACACAGAAACATGTTGGAAGCATGTCAGATGGTATTAAAGACAAACATGTATTTAAAAACAATATCAATTTCAACAGAACGCAACTTGGGTGGGGGTCTGCACTGAACTTTCGCCCTGCTGACAGCTGCTGTTACCTTGAACCAGATGTTCTGATATTAGGTTTGGGTCAAGCAAGAGGCATAGGGAAATAAAGGGAGAAATGTGAGGATGGAGTGAGTGGGATTAAGAGAGGCTGAAACCTTGAATGTTGGGCGCTTTTAGCAGGACTTGAGTGATGGAGATATCACTCTGAACATACAGAGGAATCAGACTGATGATTGAGAGTGGGAAGGAAAAAATGGGAGCTCAAAGGGAAGCAATAGGAGCAAAGTGAAAAGAAGGTCATCATGCGCTTTTTCACACCAACCATTGAGTGTTTTGGCTGTATTTGCAATCTGTATAATAAATATTATTTAATTATATTTTTTATGTGTATAAGTTACCCATCAGGTCTTGGTCTAGTGATCAGGATTACTCAGTAGGAAAAGGGAATTTGTTTCATTCACACGATGCGTTCAAAAAACCTGACATAAACATACATAAACAGAATGAGAGGAATTCACCTTGTATTCTACCTAGTCTCACTCAAGGGCTTGTCCACTCTTGAATCACTGCAAGGTAATGGCTCTAAAGTGCTGTAGTGCAACCAAAAGCCAGGCCACCCATTTAGTGAAAGCTGATCACGCTCATGAATCTTTAACATAGGCAGCCACTTCAGGATGTCGCAGGATGGGAAGGGGAGTGGTTTCTGCATAATAAGCACTCCTGCAGGGGGTCAGTTTTGTAAATCTGCACCCACAAAGCTAAGTTTTGGTCTGATCTGAATCAGATCTGGACAGTAACCCGAATGTTAATTAACTAAAAAGGCTGCACAGTCCTTCATGAAAAACCGAATTAGGATTGTTTTTAAGCAGGGCTTGCAAGATGGACAATCTGATAAGTTCTCTTGTTTTGAGTAATGTACTACCCCATTAAATGAGAAAAGCATTTGCTCAGTCAGCTTCCACTTGTTGATGTAATGCACAAGATAACCAATTTCACAATACTCATAATACTGTCCACATCTGAAGTGAGTGTCCAGTTTGTGATGAAGAACTCGGCACTCAATCTGTTTTTCCCAATTTATTTCCAAATGCTGACTGGCTACATTTAATGTTGCATATAACAGCAAATTAATAGTTTTTCTTATCCATTCCTTATAATTTTTGTGGGTTACCAGAATGCTGAGCTCTTGCTCTCAGCGGAAAACAGTCAAAGGAAAGACAGCTGGAATCAAGAGGGGGAAGAGAGACAAAGATCAAAGTACGGCAAAATTGATTAACTGGTACAAATAAGTACCTCTCTGTAACAATCTAGTCAACATGTCTGTGCCTGACAGATTTGCCAAGGGGAGACTCAGATGTCACTATGGCAATCAGATTATTCCATAGAGTGAAATATACTCACATCCTGAGCTGATATCTCATAGTTATTTGTTTTGATTGATCAGGATAGCTATATATCTGCATCTGTGTTCCTTTTGTTTATTGTAAACTACTGTTGTTTATAATCTATTGCTATTTATTGTAAATATCATTTTGTGCTATGTTTATAAAGGGAATGTATTCTTCACTATGTTACTGTGGAGTGGTGCAAACAATGAGCTAGTAGTTTCAATTTATGACACTAGTGTAGGCACAGAACGCATCTGCTTTAAGCAAATAAATAAATTAGCATTTTTCAGCTGCACTACAAAGAGCTTTTATTGACATGAAATTTCATTTAGACTGCATTTCATTCATGAGGCTCAACTGTCAACAGATATTGTACAAAACACAGTAGGACACTAGAGGAAATTTCATTAGCTCTACCATCTATACTGCAGGTCACCTTTAAGCTATGTGTGCATTACATCAGCTATGCTACACAGGAGATGCATACACAAGGCTGAGACTCTGAACACATACTGTAAAATGACTCATACTGATGGCAAGGAAATATCAAAGCTATGCATATTTGAGACACAACTAGCTAACTGCAAACGACCCCATGTCAGCCCATCCAACCAACCTTCTCATGATAAATGTGCTGAAGGTGGTGTTGTAAGAGCTGCTGGCAATACAGTAATCCTTAAAGACACATGTGAGCCAGCCTCAGCTGAACTGTAGCCTGTAAAGTAACACAATCTTGCAGAAGGAATGAGTTTCAGGAGTGAGGCATTTTTCCACTCAAGATAGATGAATACTGCAGACCAATGGGACTATTGGCTACAACCTCACTTTTACAAATCTGCTGGATCTTGAGACGACCAGATGCAGAGAGGTGGGACTGAGTAGAGATGGGGTATTCAGATGGTCTTTATGTCACATTGTTATCTTTTACAAGTATGGGAGACCATGAAGCTAATTTGTGGTTAAAATTGAATACTCATATAAAAACAAAGTTAACTGTGTGGTTCATGGCAATGGAAAATTGTCTGGAGGCTTTAATATCAAAGCCAGCATCAATGGTCTTCCCCCATAGCTAGGCAAATCTTGGGAGAAACAGGTTAGAATACAGAGCACGTCCTGGGAGCACTTATCCCATTAAATAGCAAAGACAGGGAAACAGGCCAACAAAACAAATGGCACAAGTGGGGCTGTTATAACTGACAGTCATAAAGGTTAAATTTAAAACTATGAAAAACATTTCATTACCCCAAAGAAGAAGAGGAAGAAGGAAAGAGAACCCCTTTTTTGGGGGGTGGGGGGTTTGTTTCCATCATTGCAAGTGGTCATTGTGTTTGGACAGAGTATCCAGTTTCAACACTGCACAGTAAAGTTGCATAAAAGGAGAGTTGGTTATGCCTTCTCACCTTGGTTTCAGTCCAGAGAGTCCCTCAGGCCATTGCTGCAAGACGGTAATGCTAGGAAACCTTTAAACATCATCCACTTCACCCTGCTGGAAGAAATAACAGTAAACTTTTGATATAAAGTATATAGTATTTAGTATTGAGTTATTACAGGTAGAGTAATGAGGGAATACCCAAAGATTGGAGTTATCGTGGACTGGGCGATTTTTTTATTCAATATATAATGATCATACATGATGATATAATAACATAATAATGGTGGTTGTTAGGGGTGTTTTTTTAATATTTTTTTTTATAAAGAGACTTTTATTTTTGTTACTACTTTGTTACTTAAGCAATATGAGATATTGCTTTTATTCAACATTTGCATCAATTCCATCTAAGCATGGATAAATGTTTAAAAGTTAAATGTGAAAACACTAATGTCTCCATTTGTCATTCTGTCTTGCAAAGCAGACTGGAGTAGATTGTGAGAATCCTTTGCACAACTATAGATTGAAGCAGAGATCATTATGAATCAAATCATTTTGAATTGAAAATTGATTTTGAATTGAATCGTAGTCCCAAAAATCGGAATTGAATTGAATCGTGAGACAGCAAAAGATTTGCACCCTTAGTGGTCATTCTTAGCCATTATTTTTTCATTATTGATGAATCTGCTGATTATTTAGTCAATTAATCAATAACTGTTAATAATAGTAATATACTAATATTTGTAATATTTGAAAATGTGAAAAATGCCTGATGCTCTTGGTGAAAAGTGTGCGATAAATAATGGCCAATAAATGTTTCACTGTTATGCTCAAGTCTTAAGTTAATTGTTTTTGATTCTTGTAAATAATTTGTTTTACAGTCCTCATACTTCAAAACAATAAATACCAGACAGTGATACCAAAATGACTCCACACCCAACAATTTGACCTTAAACTTTGGACACGGACAACTTCAATGAAAATGTCATCAGAAAATAACCTTGAAAGCACTACTTAGAAAAGGATACAAGGATGCTTCGGTCTAGTGTTATGTCCTGATTGGGTAAAACAACCTTGTGCTGTCCATGCTTTATCATTAAGAAAAATAACAGCATGACTAGAACTTCTGTATTAAGACCTACAAAAATGTAATGTGACAGCATGTATAGTATAAATTAAACTTCAATTTTTCAAAACCAAACATCACCAAGCAATATTTACTCACTCATCAGTACACAGCTAAAAAAGCCAAATTAGAAGGAAAACAGATATTTCGACACAAATGGATGCACTTTTCTAATGGTTTTGTTTATGTAATTGGTCAACAGAATGCAAAGTTCGCAAGTTCATGGGGAAAATGTAAAATCCTCTCTCAGCAAGAGAACTTAAGCAACTTCATCAAGTTAATTGATATCATGATAACACACAATTCACATCATCTGGTGCTAACTATATGCATTAAGTTAGCATGGAGCTACAAGTTAAGTCTCAAGAGTATTTTCATCTCCTCAGTGACCTCAAGGCCTATTACATTATGGAACACAGTGTGCCTTTTTAATCATAGCCCACAATTAATTAGACAGGAAGGGAAAAAAAAAAATCAATTTTAAATTGTATTCCCATTTGGATAATTAGAAAATGGAACTATTAAGTTAAAAAAAAAAAAAAACAACAACAAGCAAAAAAACAAAAAAACAAAAAACCCAGACTTTGTCGGGCCATTTGGCAAAGCTTAAAAAAAGCTGCTAATGAAACATTTCTGCCGAAGAACTCTTGTACTACATGTATCCTGATGCAGGCTCAGCCAGCCAGCCCCTCTTGGCCTGGGTGATTTCTCCCAAATACCTGCCAAGTGAGCCAGCTGAGGAATGTGTTCACGTGATGTCATGTGCTGACATAACTGAGAGTAAACCGATTCTCCTTTTGAACCCTGCACAAGTCCATAGCTGGAAGCCATGTTGAAAGGTGATATTCCGTTTTCTGAACTACTGCATACAAATTTGCTGCAATATGTGATGAGTCAGGGTTTAAAACACAGAGAAATTGTGGCGTTTACACATAAATTCTTCTGCTTTCATGAATGCGTAAACATTAAAATATAGTATAGCTATAAAAATCCTGCCTGTCTTGAATGATAGAGTCAATCAGATGTTTTTAATGCATTTTAATAACTTTGTATTTCTCAACTCCACCTTCCTCTTTTCCTTTTCCCTTTCCTGCATGGCTCTTAGTTCTCATCCTCTGGAGGAATTTCCTCTGGGCTTTAATGCTGTCACATGCTCAGTCTCAGTCCAGCCCTTGATCTCTGGACTGAGTGACAGAATAAGGCAGTGTGCAAACACTTTATTAAACTAGTTTAACAGTAATCATTTTCAAATGGCCAAACTGGATATGAGTCAGTTCTTTGATCATAAACTTAAGGCAATTGCTGAGAAGATTCCACTTAATAATAGTGATTTCCTCTGAGAAAAATCAATGAGAAGCTACTGTGGAAAGAAACTAATAAGACAACAAAACTGAAAAAATGGCTTACTACAAACACTACAGGGAGTATTTGACATTCAGTGAAATTACTTTAACTGGATTCTGGCATTCCCTGACCATGCTCCTTTCATATGTGAGGTCAATACTTCTATGACCTTGTATAGGTAATATTTAAGATTGTAAGGATTAAGATTGTGCCAAACCTCCGCTTTTATAGAGGATCGACTAAACCATGCCGTTGTTTCCTGTGATATTAGGGTTGGGGTCCCATTAATGGCATTAATGGCATAAATGCAGTGAAATCATCTAGGACACACTGGTGCAGAAGATTGCATAAGGAAAAGAGTGTGCTCCTTAGGGAACTCTATTCTTGAAGGGCTACGCTGCTTGGCACAACAGTGCTGAATGACACACGATGTATCCTAAACAAAAACAAACTGCCCTGCCAAACCTGAGACTGAGCTTCAGCAGCAACATTAATTGAATCTCATGTTACCCTCAAATACCTGCATGACAACGAAGCTACTTGTAAGTCAGCAATGAGACTTGTATCAAAAATAAAAACAAACAAGCAGATAAATAAAGAAATTTATATGAATAAAAACAAAATATGCAAAATGACGAGGATAGATTAAACCAGAAGGACAGACAGTGAAGCTGGCACCACTTCCAAAACCTAACACTGGATCATGAGAGAGTCTCATTTGACAAATACACTCAGAGTCCAACCATCTGTTGGTATTTAAAGGAGGGTTAAAGATCATGAGGTTAAAAGTTCAAGCTCCCCTTAGACTACAGCCGATTAAACTGCAACTGACAATAAACAAATGCAACCGGTTTCATTTCACTCTATAAAACACATATCCTGTGCGCAACAAACAAATTACAGTTCAAAGTGAAACATTATGTGTGAATGAAACAAAACAAAAACAATGACTACAACAGATTTCATGTCCAAGTTCACACAGTTTTGAAACTGATACACCCATCTCCCTATGACAACAACAAATATCTAAAAATGGTATAATGAGTGATCACAGGTTTTTAAAGTCAAACCTTGGAAGCAGTTGTAATCCCCCCTTTTTTCAGAGTTGGGAATGGACTCCCTCTGAGCAAAAAGGCTTTGTCGCCCACGCTGAGCTAACAATGCTAATGAGCTGGATAACAAGGTTCAGATAGGACAACGTTTAGATAGTTCATGCGCTAGAAAGTGACCATAATGGCCAGGTCACAGAGGGGCTAAATGCCAATCGAGCCTCTACTGGGTGCCTTCTGAATGGAAGAACGATGGCCTCCAATTCAATACGAATTAAGACTGATGTCTGTCCTAATGAACACCTGGCCTTTTAGCTCTCTCACACCAAGCTTTAGTCAAAATCACCACCCTAACCAAGAATCAATAGATTTTTTTGTGGGAGTGTATTTGTATGGTGTTTGGTAAAATTAGAAAATTAGATTTTTCAGTCAAATGAACATTTCCTTGCGTATACAACTTGAAACAAAATGACAAATGTACACATTTTATTGTAAGTGGAGCTCGCGACAGCATTAACGTTATGAGGTGGTGCTTTATCGAGAAACAGCTGTAGGTTCAAAGTCAGACCTGCCATTGGACCTGCTTGAACTGACTTTCTCAGTTATGTGATACCCAAGAAAAAACACCTGATTCTCATCTAAGTAAGTATATATTTAAGTATATATAGATGTTCAATAGAAAAATATTACAAGAATGAGGTTTCTCTGGGTAGTTTTACAGGTTACCTTCTGTATCTAGAAAGGACATGCTTTATAGAAGCACTCAGAAAACCCTCATAAATATGAGGAATTAGACAGGATCTACAGTATGTTCTCAATGGGTTTTTTTTCCCCACTTAAATTAATTGTTTTTGTGTTTATGTTTAAATTTTCTTTTTAGTCTTTATATCTTACTTGGCTTTAGTAAATTAAATCTCAAAGTCTTGTGTGCGCAGCTTGTTTTATGTGTCAAACTGTAAAAAAAACAACAAAAAAACAATTAGTGCTGTCGCCCCACAATAAGAAGGTCGTGGGTTCAGTTCCTGGCCTGTGGCCTTTCTGTGTGGAGTTTGCATGTTCTCCCTGTGTCTGTGTGGGGGTTCCTCTCGGTACTTGGGTTCCCTCCCACTGTCCAAAGAGATGCATGTCTAAGTTAACTGGTGACTTTAAAGTGTCCCTAAGTCTGAATGCGAGCGTCAGTGGGGTTTTTTTTTTTTTTTTGTCTGTTTGTCTTTGTGTGTTGGCCCTGTGATGGACTGGCAACCTGTCCAGGGTGTACCCCTACCCTTAACCGGAACGTTGGCTGGGATTGGCTCCAGCACCCCCTGTGACCCAGAAACGGAAAAGCTGCAGTAGATGGATGGATGAATGCTAACAACATCTCTCTAACATACATACAGTATGTATGTCACTGAGTCTGGTCCATTTTTTGTCACACAAGTTTCTTGTGTTAACTCTAAATGTTATAGAGTATATATAGCATACAGTATCACTTCATGAATAATTTTCAACACACTTTAAATGGTGTAGTGAGAACTGGAATTATTATTCAACAGTTGAGATAAACGGAACCAAGCAGTCTGTCTTAGTGAAATATAACTAAAACAGAAATTTTCTGGTTCATGCGTGGAGCCTGGGAAGATTTAAAGTATTTTGATTGAAAATCCTTGACTCTTGGTGATATCAGCAAGAACACAAATCTTAGCATTAAAATATATTTTTATTACTCTTTAGAAAAATGCTTGATTTCCATTGGTATCTCTGATGTAAATACCACCCTGTGCCTGCTGCGCTTACATCTGTTGCTTCAGTAGCACCAGCCAGCTTCTTCAGCTGTGAACTCAGGGATGGTAAACACAAATGTGTAAGAAGCATAATGAGACTGATAAGATGTGTTGTAAAAGGTGAGTATCGTGACAAGAGGAAGCAAATGTGTGTATAGCTGTAACTGCCATGTAAATGCAGGCTTGCAGTGTGTGAAAGGGTGTGGACCGAATAGATCATTTGTATGCACCACTGATTGTATCGTGCTTTTGAGACAATCTAGAGCTCATCTTGTGACTGGTCTGCATGTCTATCGCATTTCTATTGTGCTTGTATGTGTCTCTTCCATCGTTTATTGCCTGTCACAGTTTGGAAGGAATTAGTTCCCATGAAGCCCTCTGGGTGTACAGTGGGAGTAGACGCGCAGAGGGATAAGGAGGTGCCATGTTAAGGAGGGGAGGGAAAGAGGAGATCAGCTGACATAACTATGCCACTTTATCAGCTAAAGACTGAGACAATGTGACAGACCAACACTCGGTCTCACAGCAAGTGCACACACCAAGGTCTGACAAATCTGCAAGACACTACAAAAGAAGACCATTTGATTTAAATTAGCCAGAGTAAAGTTGAGAGGACAGATAGCAATTCTTTGCACTGTTCTGCTTTACTGAACCAAAGTGTGAGCTGGGTAATCTGTAGAGCACATTTAGGGGGATGATTTTAAACCCCAGCATTACCTGATTAAGAGTGCTGCTGCCCCAAAAGTGGAACATGTAATTGGACTAGACAGAGCAAAGAGAAAAGTGAAGCAGCCTTCTCTCCTTCTCTATCATTCCCTCCATTTGCACAGCACCCTGCTGAAACACTCAGTGACAGCCAGGTCAGGTAGCCCATACAGCTAAGGCCACTTAACCTCTATTTAGGAAACTGGGTCACTGACACAGTCAATAACAGCATCAATTCACAAATTCTCTAACAAGTCTCCAACAAGTCAGTGAAATAACTGATGGTACAACCACTTGTGAATTAAATCTTGCTTGATGTAACTCTAGTTTGAAATAAGATCTTCCCTTGCAAAACATGTATGTATTGTTTACTATGTAAACTTGAAATTAATTTGAAAATAACAGGGTTTATTCTGTACTGCAAGTAGACTCCACTATTTGCCCTCTAATCAACCACTGACCACTGTTGAAACCCTGCCAGGTCAAACTGGACTCTGGTCTTCAGGCACAGGTGGAGTCCATCTGGCTGGGTACTCTGCTTCCCATTAATATTTTAGTGTCAGATAAATGCAAAAAATACTGCTGATTCATTAGCTAAACATTTCACTTTTTAAAGCTGGCCATGTGAAGATGGGATGATAATGAACAGAATAATATACTCAGAGGTTTTAATCCTTCTTCTCCCTTCAGAGCTATTTAGGGTTTAAGACCTCCACCCACACAACGGGTTTCCAAACAGAGACACAGTTGGTCAGCTCCTGTACCAGGAGCATCAGTGTAACATCATCACATCTCTCTCAAATGAGTATCTTTACTTTGGATTCTGCTGCCAGATGAGACAGGAATTAGTTTTGTTTTGACGGCACACATCTTCAGGTGCCAAAGTCTCTGGAGTAAAAACGTACTCTATATATATATATATATATATATATATATATATATATATATATAAAAACTGACATTTTTGACAGTTATATATATATATATATATATATTTTATATATATATAAAACTGACATACAATAATGCACTTTTGAGTATGCATTAATAACATAAAATTCCAAGATAAAATGATTGAACAGAAAGTCACCTTTCAAAAAGCTCGAGAATTCTGGTTCCAGAAATGTTGTTCAGGACAAAATGGCCTTTACATTACAACATCTTGACTTCTAAAAACATATGTAGTGCAGCGTCAACACAATTTGCATATATCTATCTATATATCTAGATATATCTAGATATATGCATATGCATGTCTTAGGTTATGAGGAGCTCATTTACATGCACAACATATATTCATATTGCTCGTTTCATTTCTTTCAGCATTTCATAGTGGCAGTTAAGGAGGTGGGATACAAAGCTCAACAACCTGTGCAACATTTTATGTTCTCTGTGATTCAGAAAAGGAAAGCAAGTACTTCAGCTGATGAGTCTGAAGTCTTCATATCAGCCTACTGTTTACCTCACTCTACAGTATGCATAGAAGGTCAGCTAAGGAGAGTTCCTACAGCTCTAAAAACAGTAAAGATAAAATAAGCAAAACCATATTGTAGGTCAGTGAAGGAACACTGCTGAGTCAGCATAGTGAGACAGAGAGAAAGCGTTAGAGAGGGAAAGACAAATCACGCTGCTCAGAATCTGACCCTCACAGTGTGTATAGAAATGAATAGCCTCAAATTGAATCCACACATTCCTTTGGCTAA